>NW_012267268.1:7806186-7835967 GCF_000151885.1 Dipodomys ordii | reverse complement strand
TATGTTTCTTTGGGCCTGGCTTACTTCACTTAATATAATTTTTTCCAAGTTTTTCCATTTCCTAACAAATGGGGCAATGTCATTCTTTCTGATGGGAGCATAGAATTCCATTGTGTAAATATACCACATTTTCTTGATCCATTCAAGAGGATTGGTTTCTAAAGGCTAGAATAGTTGTGGTGATTTCTTAAAATAGATCCACAGTGAAGTTTATTACATTATATGACAGTACCTTTAATAAAAGATTTCTTTCTGTATCATGTAATATTTTTGATAGTCATTTCCTCAAAATATAATATTTTTGCAAATTCTGTTTCATTTAACAAAATAGTGGAATTGATTTAGTGACTAAATTTATATAATATGCTATATACTTTTTTATTATTTAAACAAGGCTCATGGTGCTTATACCAGGAATGAGTAGACTCTACCTCAAGAAACTATTTTGTTTGTTTATTCAGAAACAGCTGTTTATCTTTTAATTAATTTTTGCAGTCAAATGTTAAGATTGTACTTTAAAACATGTTCCCTTAGTATTTATATGCTACATTTATTTTCTTCTTCCACAGAAGTCTTGATGTCTTTAAAGTCATCTGTGATGGTTGAAGCAACTTCTTTTCAACTTCTGTTTTACTTAGTTTTTTTGCCTGTTGTGGGGCTTGAACTTAAGTCCTAGGGTGCTGGCTCTGAGCTCTTTTGCTCAAGACTAGTGCCCTACCAATGTGAGATATGGCTCCACTTCTGGTTTTCTGATGGTTAGTTGGTGATAAGAGCTAATAGACTTTCCTTCCTCGGGCTGGCTTGGCATTGTGATCCACAGATCTCAGTCTCCTGAGTAACTAGGATTACAGTCACGAGCCACCATCACCTGGCTATGCTGGCATTTTGACATATTCTGTGAATGATGAATGATGCATCCTCTTCATGGAATATAGATTGACTCCATTGATGATGCCCACATTTATCAGAGGAATCACTATCTAGGGCAGCTAGAGCTTTATGAAATAAATTCTTTAAAAAAGAAAACTTCGGGCTGGGAAGGTGGCTCAGTGGTAGAGCGCTTGCCTTGCTTGGCTGAGGCCCTGGGTTTGATTCCTCAGCACCACATAAGCAAAAAGAAAAAAAAAAACTGGAAGTGGCGCTGTGGCTCAAGTGGTAGAGTGCTAGCTTTGAGCTGAAGAGCGGAGGGACAGCGCCCAGGCCCAGAGGTCAGGCCCCACAATCGGACCCCCCCCAAAAAATAAAATAAAATAAAAAAGGAAACTTCAACATTGAAATGTCTTCTTGATTTGTGGATTGACACTATATTAGTAAGCAAAAGAACATACTATTTTAATTTGCATCTATGTTAGAACTCTTAGATGATTAGCTTTTGCCAATGAGCAATAAAAATATTTTGAAAGCAGTCTGTATTTTCTCAGCTGTATAGGTCTACAGTGTTTAGTAAAACATGCTATAAACAGATTTGCTATAATCCAGGCCATATGTATGTGTTGTTTCACACACACACACACACACACACACACACACAACACACACAAAGTAGAATTAGCATAATTCTTAAGCTCCCTCAAGTTTAATTAAATTTACCAGCAGCATTACTCTTTACCTAAAAGGAAAATCTGTGGGTCCTTGAGTCTTTAAAATCTGGCATTAAATTTTCTTCTCCATCTGTGAATATCTTGGATTGCTTTTTCTTCCATTATAAAGCCATTTGATCTACATTCAAAATTCTTCATTTAGCATATTCACCATTTGTCTTAGCACATCCTTCTGCATACCTTGCTATATAGCTTCTGGCTTCTGCTGGCTGCTCTAACTCACATGTCTATGTTACAGAGATGGTCTCTTTCCTTGAACATCAGGAAATAATTTATGTTGGACTCAGACTTTCCTTCTGTGGCTTACTCATTTCATCTCTGATAGAATTAACCAACTTTGGACCTTGTCCTGGATAGTTGTTTGGCTAAGGGATGTGATGGCTGGTTTGTGCTATTTAGACTACTGAAACTATCTTTGTCTTATCAGTGAGCTTGTTTCATTTATGTGTTCTTTGTAAGAGCACGTATAATTTCCTTAAAAAATATTTTTAATCAATTGAGATTGATGATATCTTCAATATCTCAATGGTAGAGTGCTTGCCTACCATGCCTTCAACTTAACTTCTAGCTGCAAAAAAATTTGCAATCTAGCTAACAGCTTGGTACAAGAGGACTAGACTCAGGCTATCTAAGGTTTTTTTTTGTTGTTTCCCTACTGCTCTGTTGCCATCTCTCCCCCATCTCAGCTTTTAATGTGTTATGAAAAACATTTATTACTAATTTATTATATTTGGTTTCATAACTCTACTCTTGAGCACCAACTTTGAGGCCACTATAGAAAAGATAATGGATATAATTTCCATAGTGTCCCATCTCAGTGAATAGGGAGGCCTTTGGAAATGGAAATGGAAGGGTCACATTAAAACAGTGACAATAGTAACACCAAAATCACTAATTATAGATCACCATCACACAATGAAAAGCATTTGAAATCTAGTGAAAATTATGAACATGTAATACAAAACTCACAGTGAGTACATGCTGTTAAAAACTCCTGCCAATATAATGGCTGAACACATGCTCCACAAACTTGTTTGTTTAAAATATTATACATTGAGAAGTGCAACAAAGCAAAATGAAATAAAACAAGCCATGTCCTTACATATTTGTTGAATAAATTTACTACATTTGATTAAAACATTTACATGAATATTTCAAATGGTTGCATTGTTTATTTAGGTATCCCAAATTTTAAATCTGAACCTAATAAATAGTCTTTTAGAAATAGATTATATTAATACAAAGATAGTTTGAACACACTTGAAATTAATATTTAACATGTTTTAAGATATTTGTTCTATTGTAGGTAGTCAATATGGTACTAAAAGTGTTATTATGGCTGCTATGGTCTTAAGTGTATGCCTCCCCCTGCCCCTACCAAATATCCAAGTAGCCAATAGAGTAATTTTATGTATGATGTTTGTGAGGTGGTTAGATTATGGGAATGGATTCCTTTTGAATAAAGTTCAATCTCTTAGAGAAGAGCATCAGATAGAGCCGTCCACCCATTTGCTGCATGTGTACTGAATATGGTCCCCACCAGACCCTGAATCTGCTCTGATCTTGATTTTTGATTTTTAGCTTTCCAGAAATGTGAGTCAGAAATTTCTGTTTTTAAGCCCCTGCGTCCATTTATGTGTTACTGTGTAGTTATCAGAATGGACAAAGAAAGTGAGGTTAATAATAAAATGAAGACACTTGGCTATAAAAAATTATAAACATCAAGGGAGCAGAAAAGTAAATTAGAGAAAATTTCACAAAATTATACATTATATACAACCAAGACTGCCAATAAGGTTTAATGCTTATTTTTTAAAAAAGCAAATTAGGGTTTGATGTCATAGAGCCTGTCCTAGCTATAGTAGGAAACATAAATATGCAGATCATAGTCCAGGTATGCTTGGGCCCAAAGCAAGAACCTATCTCAAAATAACCACAAGATAAAAGACTTGTATATTATAGAGGCTGGCCTACCAAGTATAAAATCATGAATTAAAATTCTAATAAAACCAAACCTACAACAGCAACAACAAAAGAACTGCTAATAAAAGAAAAATTGATTTAGAACATTGAAATGAATGTGAAACAATATGTTCACAGAAACATCAAACTGAAAATCATAACACAGGGTTTCAAGATCCTGTTTAACACCTATCCCTTATTTACAATATACTTGTTCTTTAAACAAATAAACTATTATTTACTGCATTGATTTGAGAAGATAGGCTTATTTTCTTTAGTTTATTAAGGTAATCACTAAATCAAGGAAACTAACCATAATTTAATCCAGTTTCAGTGTTCATCTCTAAGTCATGATTGACTATATCTCTTCTCTAAGTTGTATAATACAAACGATGTATGTAGGATATATATTCATATAGGATGGACATCTGTACATGTGTATTATTGACTGAAGGCATTTTCTAGGAAAGTTTCCATATTAAAAATTGATACTTTTGAAACAATTGGAACAAAAGAAGTTACTTTGAAAATTCTTCTTATCTGAAATATTGGTCAATGTAGCAATAGATTAAGAATCAGCTCACATTTGAGATTTGGATTTTGTAATTTATTAACTCCAAACGAAGTTTACATTTAAGTTCCTGACTGTATTACTTAATTTCTCATTAACAAGTGATTATTGTATTTAGCTAGAAACTAGAAAATAATCTATATGCAGCTTCATTTTTCTGGAAGCCACCCTAAAACTGGTGAAGGACTATTATTAGAAGTTAGGAAGAAAATGAAATATTTCAAACACTAGTTAAAACACCACTTATAAGGAATAATCTGTATGCTAGCTTTGATGTATGTGTGTATGTGTGAGTGTGTCTTATGCTTTTTCTTTCATTGTTGATATGTATGTATATAATTAATCATGGGAAATAGGAGCAAGTTAAGTACTGATCTTTCCCTCTGGGATTCTTTTCTTTTTCTTTTTTTATAAACTAAATTAAGAAATTGAGAATACAAATAATAGAATAATCAAAAAACAAAAGGAAAGCAATACTTTATTGTTTGACCATTTTCATACTTAGTAGTAAGATCAATAAAACTATAATTTATGTTAAAATGAAAGAAGTACAAAATATTCACACACATTTTGTCTGCCAAGTTTGAAGGGATTTCAAACATTAGAAGAGACTAAAACTGGTAATTTATCATTTTCTAATTGAGAGTTAGATGACTAGCAATTTCAATATTTCTATTAATTGACACCACTTGTACTTTATTATATTTCTGTAGAAATGTATCAACAAAACAACAAACTGTTGCAGTTGAAATCATTTTTAAGAGTCACACATTGTAATCGTAGAATGCAAAAAGACATTGTTTTATAATAAAATACTATATATTCTTCTAGGAAACTAACATATTAAAATTAAAATTACAAAATTATTTATATTTAAAATGGAAAGCCACAAAACCACTAGTGTTGTTATCGATAAAATATCTGAGATAGTTAAGGGTTATTTTAATTGATGATAAACATGCTATTTTTGTATCATGTTAATATCAGACAGTAAGCTACATGCTTCATATTTTAAGACACATATCCTTAAAAGACTACTCAAATATTGTAAATCTATTTGCTTTTTAAAAATTTGAATATCTTTCCCAGATTCTTTTTCTATGGTGAACATTAATTTATTTCTTTTCCCTAGATAATTAGGTTTTAGCTTTTCTTTTCTGTTAAAGTGACTGAGAAAGCTATTCTTCATGGATTAAGACAAGCTGATGGGAACATCACTAATTTTATTGTAATTTTTGAGTGAATTTTAACTTGTTGATTTTTACACAAGATGCCTAGAACCTTCTGTAGTGAATACAAGATTTATTGCCTTTAACAACAAATGCATTGATTGACTGCAAGTACATTATTAAGGTGACCTGGTGAGACAATTTCTGCTAAGAGAGAAATGTTCCAATTACATGCAAATTCCATGGCACCAATTCATCCTTTCGCAAATTGGGATACATTTTTGAGCAATGCCATACATATTAAAAAATATATTTTGTCATGAAAACTCTGTAATACTAACATTAAAAAACTCAGCAATAAAAAAAAAATTCTATTAAGTAAGCCAGGCCCAAAGAAACATACATAGGTGCCATGGTTTCCCTTATTTGCAATAACTATTATATGTCTAGGACAAGCAGAAGAGGTCAAAAGCTATGTACATATGACCATATAAGAAGATGTTAAACTAAATGAACCCCAAGATAGGGATATAAGAGATTTTATCTTTCTTGCTGTTGTTTTTAATGTACTTATAATGCAAGATGTGATTTTTTTTGTTTCATTTGTATGTTCTTCCCCCTTGATATAGCCCCTGTTTTCACTGTATTTGATGTTGGTGCTCTGCATCTTGTATATACATTTTTCTAATCCGGAGAGCAGAAAGGAAATAATAAAATGCTGAAATAAGGATACAGGTTGGCCTATTGTAGCAAAGAGATGTATAAGACTCTATGTTGAAAATGAATTTTACAACTTCAGGTAGGAGGGAGGATTTGGGGAGGTAAGGAGGGAAGGGATGTTAGGGTGAAAACAAAGGAGGAGGTAACAATGCTTAATAGGAAATGTACTTATTTCCTTACTTTTGTAACTGTAACCCCTCTGTACAGTATCTTTATAATAAAAAAATATATTTTAAAGCAGAATAGGAAATTAGAAAAGAAGAGCATAGACTTGAAAAAATAGTAAATACACACACAAAAAAGAAAATAAAACAACAAGTCAATGAAACCAAAATCCATGGGTTACTTAAAATGATAAGTGAAGTTGACCAAGTTCTAGCCAGATTAATTAGGAAGAGAAAAGAAACTAATTTCCAACATCAGGAAGAAGAGATGATGTGGCAAAACCATTATAGTTTCTAAACATCTTAAAAGATTAATGAAAAAATTATCACTTGTCTGCTCATATATTCAACAATCATATGAAGTGGGCCAATTTCTTGAAAGATGCAAATGGCCAAACCACACAAAAAACAAATGTAAATTGAATAGCACTATATTTGTTAACAAAATTGTACTTGTCTGAGACCATTAAAGCACCAGATGACTTTGCTGAATAGTCTCCCAAAATTTTTTGAGGAATAAAATAAACTCAATCTACACAAGTTCTTCAGAAAACTGAAAAGCAAGGTTTGTTACCAGCTCATTCTTTGAGTTATCCTGAGACTAAACTCTAAATGGGCATTATGTAAAAAGAATTATACTTCTAATTATATATAAAAACAATAATGCACGGTGACCAAGTGGATTTCTCCCACCATCTTGGTAATGATAAAACAGAAAGCTAATGTAAGAGATGAAGAGAAAGCTAGAATAATTCTAATAATTATTCATGGTACACCTTTTCAACAAATTAGGGAGAGAAAGGAGCATTGTTATCTTGAAAAAGACAGAGAAAAATTGAAATTATCATCTATTTTACTTCTAAGATCATTAAAAAATGGACAAGGATTTTTCTTCTTGTTTTGTCTAGACAATGTTTCATCAAAAATTGCTGAGGATATAATAAGTAAGAACAAAAGCCATTACAATTAGAGAGGAAAAAGTGAAATAATCTTTTATCACTCTTCAATAATCATCTTGGTAAAATCTACAAAATAGCTTTTAGAATTAAGAAGAAAATGTATCAATGTTTCAGACATGCAATATAAATAAAATAAATTATATATTTAATTTGTATGTACTTAAACAATATACAATTGAAAGTATTTTAAAACTATTTACCATTTCTTACAGAAATAAACCCAAACATGGAGAGTGACTGATTTCCAACAACAATGTAAAAACTATATGGTAAATGGTTAGAGTATTCCTTTTAACACATGGTACTGGAACAATTGGTTACCTCTATAAAAACTGTTTTAAAAAGCAAGAAAATGAATGAACGCACAAACTCAGATCTACTCATACAACATATAAAATTAATGCAATAAAACCGTAAGTATCAATGTAAAAACAATTAATTACAAGAAATTAAGGGTTAACTAAATATTTATATATGATTCCAAACATTCAAAACACCAATATATAAGAAAGTAAACTGAAATTCATCAAAATTAAAACACTTTACACTTTGCTTTTGTGGGTATTGTTTTGTTATTGTTGTTGTTTTGGAAAACTTCTTTATATCTCCTCCATCTTGGCTCCAACTCAAAATTCTTCTTTTTCCCAATTCCTGAGATTACAGGTGTGAAGTACCTTGTTTAGCTCAAAGATTGGGTGTTTGAAAAATATTATTTATTCTTTATAAAAAGCATTTTATTATCCTAATCTGGGTCCTGTTCATAACCTGGACCCTGTGCCCCACCCCTTGTCCTATGACAGCTCAGGGAGTACTGTACACCCAGCACGCAGGGCCTCTCTAGGTACTCATGCACACCTGCCAGTAGCTGGCTTTCTCACTGGCCAAGTTCTTAACACTTTGTAAGGCAGGAAATGCATGTCTACACACAGTTTCAACACTGAATGAACAACATTATTTAGACAATGGAAAGACAACTAGAAGACAGCAACAGCGGAGCAGCAAGAACTCTAATATACTGCAGGCAAAATATACAACCACTTTTATAAAACTGTTCTTCCTTTGTTCACAGCCATGTCTGTCTCTCGTATTTTCTCAAGAGACACAAAAAATACATTTCTATAAAAACTCTATACATTGAATAAAGGCTTTATTCACAATAGCCCATTCCAAAAAATTCAAGTTTTGTCAAGAAGATATGACTAAACACACAGTAGTATGATATATCCATTCAAAGAAAAACTGACCATCAGTACAAAGGTGCTCAATACAGATACACACAGAACATGAATGTAAAAGGCACAGGATTTTATAATATATATATAATATATATTATATAGTTATATAACATTAACAACAAACATGTAATAATTATATAATATTTATTATATAACATATAATTATAATGTATAATAATTATATATAATAAAAATTTATATTTTGGTCATGGGGATTGAACTCTGAGCTTGGTACTGTCCTGTACTCTTCAGCTCAAGGCAAGTGCTCTACCACTTGAGCCACTGTGTAACTTCTAGTTTTCTAGTGGTTATTGGAGGTAAGAGTCTCATGGACTTTCCTGCTCAGGTTGGCTTTGAACTATGATCCTCAGATCTCAGCCTCCTGAGTAGCTAGGATTATAGTCATGAGTCACTGGCCCCCGTCAGAATTTATTTGCTGGAAAGCATTAGGTACATATGAGTTTATATTGTACAAAAATCCTACTTACATGAACTTTTAGACAATATAAAACTAACCAATAGTAGATGAAATTGTCATGGCAGAGATGAAAGACAAATTATATGCTTGGATGATGGAACATATACTAGAGAATATTACACATGGTAATAACATGGACATATGCTGTTAAAGAAACTCACTAATATGAATTCTTATGCCTTTTCATTTTGTGATATGTGAATTTTATCTCAAAAAATAAACAGAAAAAAATGAATTTCAGATCACCTTGGTAAGTGGAATTATTTCTAATCCCCAACTAGTAAAAGATGAAAATGGGAAGCACTTTAAACTACAGTATGATGTGGATGAAATTAGTCCTTGTCCAAATCTCAGCCACTGAGATTTGGAATTGTCTATAACTGAAGCACAAATAGATGAAAGTCTTACTTATTCCAAATAACAAATTACCTATCAGTTTCTGCCATTTAAAAGTACTCTCAGTAGTGTAACTCTTTAAAGTACAAAAATGTGTCCGTTAATATACAGCTGGTTTAATTTTTGTATAAGTGTGCTCGTCCAAGGGCTTTAACTCAGGGCTTAGACACTGTCCCTGAGCTTTTTTCACTTATGATTAGAGCTCTACAATATGAGGCATAGCTCTACTCCCAGGTTTTTGCTGGTTGATTGGAGATAAGAGTCTCACAGACTTCCCTGTCCTGGCTTGCTTGAACTGTGAACCTCAAATCTCAGCCTCCTTAGCAAGGATTACAAGCATGAACCACTAGGGCTCAGCTGCTTATTTTATTTTACTTTCTTGGATGTATGCTATTTTCTGCCTTCTAATGAGATCATGAAATTCTACTCACTAGAGGCCAATGATCGTAGGGTAGAAATGGATATTGGAGGCTGAAAATCTTAAATTCATTACTTCTGAAAGTAATAATAACTCATGATGGTAACCATGGCTTCAAAATGCAAGTATTTTTATATTGGAGAGGGAGAAAACCCTTTCTTTCCTAGAGTATTGATGGTCAGACAGAAAAAAAAAAGAGAGAGAGAGCTTCTTGCATGTCAGCAGATACCTTTCCTAACCTCCCAGGGTAATATCAACTGCTAAGGTTAGGTGAAAGGAGGGGATTTGAAAGTAACAGAAATTGACTGAGATCTGGGTTAAGAATAGCTTTCTGACCTCCAAGCCACCATCCAAAGAACTGGAAGTAAAAGTGACATTTGATTTATAGTAAAGGCAACATATCAGATTTGTTTGTTTCTTTGTTATTTAGCTCTCAGAAATATCATCTATTAATAACTTGAGATTTAATCATACTACATTTCTTCTGATAAAGCAGATGTGATCAGTCAGACAGCCAACACCAAAGACAGTACATATGAAGACAATCATCATCTTGGATGGGAACCAATATTCACCCAGCTGCATCTTGATCAATGACATAGCACATAATACATTGGAAGTAGATAGGGGAACCAGAGGTTTTATTTGTTTTCCAAAGCAAACAATGACTAAGCAGAAAAAGATACTACTTTAGTGATGTCTAAAGTATTCTTTTTTTAAACTAATTATCTTTGAGTTTGCTGTGGCCTTCTAATGATTAAACATGACTTGGATAAAGTTTGCAACCTGTAAATATGCATTATCATAAAATAGAAGCTATGAAGCTTGAAGAGGAAAGCATGAACATAACTAGAACTCTTCCATGAGAAGACAAACCAATTATCCTTTCATTCAAGGCAGTATGGAGACAATAATTACATTACCAAGACACTTAAACTAACAAACAATCCAAAAGTAAACAAGAACAAGAACAAACAAAAAACACCTCTCATTTCCACTTCTTGGAGTTCATTTAAATGAATATCATTTCATATGATCATATTCACATAGCTATTGAGCCTTTTGTTCTTTCTAGGAGTGTTTTTTACAAGAAGTATATTATTTAATTAAGCAGTTACAATTTTACAGTAGGAAAATTTTGAAATCCAAGAACTCAGGAGGCTGAGATCTGAGGATTGCGGTTCAAAGTCAGCTGGGGCAGGAAAGTTTGTGAGACTCTTAAATCCAATAAACTACTCAGAAAAAGCCAGAAGTAGTGCTGTGGCTCAGGTAGTAGAGTGCTGGCCTTGATTAAAAGAAACTCAGGGACTGCATCAAAGCTGTAAGTTCTAGCCCCAAGACTGGCAACACGGAAACAAACAAACAAACAAAAATGGCTTTGTATTTGCTACAATATTATCCTTGTAACATGCAAACAATAACATTATTGTACAATGAAGAATCTTTGGAAACAGTTTGTGGCTGAATACATAATATACTCTGCAATCGAATAACAGTGTTCTATATAGAATAATTTTGTTCATATGTAGATATTTATTCAGAACCTTCATATCAGGAGTTAGTAGGGAACTAAGAGCATAGGGATGGGTAGGTGAGAGAGGTCAGTGGGGCCAAACGGACACCCCGGTGACTAGGCAATAATACAAGAGATCAACTAGATAACTTAAGAAATATGGAGTGACAATTATCAAACAGACTTCATCTCTTTCTTCCTTACTGGAGCCTGCATGGGTCAATTAAGTTAATTTTTGCCTCATACAATGGAGAATTTTAAACGTTTACTAGGATATCTCTGGATAGGAGAAGGGATGTCAATAGGTAGTCGCAGGCAATTTCTCCTTCACCGGACAATTGCTCATACATATTCCCCACCTATTTTCCTTCCTAGCATTTCAGCTCATGAAACAATCATCCCAAAGGTAGTGAGTGAAATCTTATTCTAGCCTTTCCATCTTGCAACCTCTGACAACTCTGGCAACCACCCACTCTCTAGGCCAGTCAGCTCCATGAGCTCTGCATGATATCCCACTATTGAAACTCTAAGGGAGAAGCACCTTCTTTGAGCCCTACTAGATGTACTAATGCTTTATGAGACAGGTAACAGGCCAGCCTCAAAGAGAACAGCAAAAAACAGACAACAGCAAGCTTCCTCTCAGACCCCAATCCCTGTTAGCCAAGCCAGTGTCATGTACTGATGCCACATATTGACAAATCTAGAGATTTTAACTATGCACCCCCATGATCTCGAAGGAGTGGGATTCTGGGAACCATAACATGAAAAGCAACATGGAAACAGAATGAACTCTTTATTATGTGATGAGGGAAGATTTAAAACTATTTTTTTTCTTTTTATCCAATCTACTTTATTTTTTTTAGAGATTATATACAGTGAGGTTACCTTTGCATTATCCAGGAATAAGCACATGTCCTTTCACATAGTTCTATCTGTTCCCTCCTTCCCTCCCATTTCCTCCCTCCTATCTCCACCCATGAGTTGCACAGTTCACTTTCATCAATGCCAGTGCAGCCAGTGTGCTCCGCTGCTGCACTTTTTCACCTTTTTTCCTTGGATTCTGTGCTCTTCCCCATCCCCATCCTCTCTCAGATGTGGATGTAAATACTATATGTATATACATATATATGTATATATAGACTATATGTGTATAGATATTTGGCAAAAAATACAAAGTCAATCAGAAAAGAAAAATCAAATTTTTAAAAAGTCCTTTATTTCCATATCGTTGGAGTTCATTTCAGTCTGTATATTATTTTATATACGTATGAGGAGGCACTTGGGCATTACACCTTTGTGATTCTCTCCTAGACTTTGCTCTTTTGGTCCCCCTATCTGTAGCTATCTAGAATTCTGTGTATTTTTTTATTCCCCAGTACTTTGTAGAATCCAACATGATAATTTGTTTTTATGACCCATGATTCTTGAGAGGTTGAGTTAAAAATCTTAAGCCCAGCCTGGGCTACATAGTGTTACCCCATCTCCAAAATAAAAATTAAAAAGTAAATCATTTTAGATAACAATGAATAAAAAAATAAGTACATGTTTATATTGAACCATTTTAAGCAAGATCCAAAGGCTAAAGAGGGAGGCTACATATTTTGTGAAGTGTGGTATAGCCAAAGTAAAGTATTGTTTCTGCCGTATAATGTGAAATATCCTTTTAAGGGCATGTGTTTGAAATGCTAGCTCCAGGAAAATAATTATTCTGTAAACCAATTCTTCTCCGCACCTGCAAAGTAAAGCCAGTCTCTTTATAAACACAGACCTATCTTTTTGGAGGCAATTGTGTTCAGAAGTCAGGCAAAGACAATTTCTCAGAGGTAAGATTCCGTTTTGGACTGCAGGCATGTAATCAATAACTTCACCAAGCATTCAGTAAACAAATGCTTGAAAATATCTCTCTCTTGGTATTTTTTTCCCCATTAGACCTAACATTTCCTTCTCTTGGATGGTGAAATTCCTGCTTTTAGATATATAAAGATAACATTATAAGCTCTACAAATATTTCAAACTTATAGCTCCACTTCTAATTTAATGCCTGTTTCCCTCTTCTGGTCAACTAACAGATATAATTCATCATGGTTCAAATGCTGTTGTGTTTTAAATCGCTCAATCTTTGACCCTTATTCTGAGAAGGAAGAGAAAAGGTTCAGAAATGAAAGACAAGTAATAAAATAAATGAGCAATTCACTTTGAACTGTCCATTTTGAATATTTAGTAGTGAAACAGAGAACAGGAGGAGTGTGTTTCCTTCAAAGCAGCATCTAAATAGTGTATGACAGCCAATTACCGAATCTGACTGGGTCTTTTACACTTTCTACTCAAAATAAGAATGAGAAGGAAACAGCGCTTTTCTCCACAGATAGTTTCTTTGATGAGAATACTTACACATCAGCAGCAGAAGAATACAATTATAATAGAATTACAAAACCTGCCTTTACTGAAACCATTTTTCAAGGTGTTATTAAGTAGTCAGAGTATGCCAATATATATTAAGCCACTTTAAACATAAATCTAAATGTTACTAGTTCATTAAATATCATTTTAAATACATAAATGAATACCAGAAGGGATCAATTATGTTGAAACAAAAAATATGAAAACATAAAAATAATTAAACAATACACTAAAAATCTACCTTTTTTAATTTAAGAAAACACTTGAAAATCTCCTTACAATAATGGCTAAAATCTCCCAAAACGATAGCTAAGAGAACATAAAAGATGCATATGAGGTGCTGCATGAGAAAATAAGTGGAAAAAATGAGAAAAAGAGGAGAAATGTTAAAGCAAATAGGTTGAGAAAATAACCAGGGGTATGTTCTAAGACTCCTGAAAAATGTGATAAAAAATGTCCTCCCTATATAAAGGAGAATAGATCCAATGACCATTGGGGAAATTTTTGATAACTGTGATTTGATTATCACTTATTCTACCCTCTCTTCTTACCCTATGTTTATTAAAAGTGGCAAAATGCAAGTGCTCATTGACTTATAGGTGGATATATCCCAATTAACCCATGGTAAATTGCAAGTATTGTACGTTGAAAGTGCATTAACCTACCACATGTCTTACTTAGCAACACAGCACATTGCAAAGTAGAGGTTTCTCTTTTTGATCATGAGGCTGGTACAGGAGCTGTGGCCTGCTTGCTCTTCCCAACATTGCCACAGATTGTGCACTTTGTATTGCTAGCTTGGAAAAAGATTCAAAATTTAAAGTACAGTTACTATTGAATGCATGTTGTTGTTTCACTTAAGTGATAAAGTTTGAAACTCTTAAATTGAAATCTTCTAAGTTGGGCACAGTCTATACAAATACCTATATGTGAGCCTATTTAGTAAATATTAAAAACAAGACTGCATTTAGGACAAAATTAAGACATCCTAAGAAAGAAAAAAGCAACAACCAGCTACAAGAATGGCAGAAATCAGATTCGGATCTAAATTCCATAATGAAAATATAATTCCCTCCTCACATCACTGTCACCCACTTCAGTTGTCATTATACACATAATTGAGTAATGAGTGCAAAGAATATGAGTATTACAACAAATCAATGAAAGGTTGGACAAATGGGATTGCATGAAGCTTCAGAGCTTCTGCATGGCAAAGGACATAGCTAGAAAGATCAATATAAAGCCCACAGATTGGGAGAAAATGTTCACTAGCCATACAATGGATAAGGGTCTCATATCTAAAATATACCTGGAACTCAAAATATTAAATCCACCAACAACAAATCCTCAAAGAAAACTGCCCAATAAATAAGTGGGCCAAAGACTTAAAGAAGAACTTCTCTGTGGAAGAAATAAGAATGTCCAATAGATACGTGAAGAAATGTTCAACCTCTCTCTCCATAAATGAAATGCAAATCAAAACAACATTGAGATACCACCTCACCCCAGTTAAAATGGCTATAATCAATAACTCTAATAACAACAGATGCTAGAGGGGATGTGGCCAAAAGGGAACCCTACTGCACTGTTGGTGGGAGTGTAAACTTGCTCAACTACTCTGGAAAGAACTATGGAGGTTCCACAAATGACTCCACATAGAGCTCCCCTATGACCCAGCAATTCCACTTTTGGGCATTTACACAAATGGTCACAAACAAGACCATACTAAAACTACCAGCAAAAATATGTTTATTGTAGCATTATTTACCATAGCCAAGATCTGGAACCAACCCAGATGCCCCTCAGTAGATGAATGGATCAAGAAAATGTGGTATATATACACAATGGAATTCTATGCCTCCATCAGAAAGAATAGAATTGCCCCATTTGTTAGGAAAGACTTGGAAAAAAATATATTAAGTGAAGTAAGCCAGGCCCAAAGAACCATGGGTCCCATGGTTTCCCTTATTTGCAATAACTCATATTTGACTGGGACAAACAGAAATGGTCAGATAAGATGATGTCAAGCGAAATGAACCCTAAGATAAGGACAAAAGTGGTTTTTTCTTCCTTGCTATTGTTTCAAATGTATTTATAAGGTAATTTTTTTGTTGCTTTGTATGTTCCTCCCAAACAGTATAACCCCTGTTTTCACTGTATTTGATGCTGGTATAATTTGGGGAGGGAAAGAGAAAAAATAAATTGTTTAAATAGGGATACAGGTGGACCCATCGCAACAATGATATGTATAAGATGCTATGTCAAGAAACGAACTTTACAATTTAATGGGGTGGGGGTGGAGTGTAGTTGTGGAGATGGGAGGTAAGGGATGGTAGGGGAAAAACAAAGGAGGAGGCAACAATGCTTGATAAGAAATGTACTCATTACCTTGCTCATGTAACTGTAAGCCCTCTGTATGGAATTTTCAAAATAAAAACATTTTAAAAATGCGTTCTCTTTAGTATGAGTAATCACTCCTCTTAGATAGATTATTAATTTCTTTCTAATGTTGTATATATGTTGTATATATGCCAATCAGGGTTTGGCACTGTTCTATAGCCATTGATTGATTGACTTTTTAGCTAAGGGCTAGCACTGTACCATTTGAGCCACAGCTCTACTTCCAGCTTTTTAGTGGTTAATTGGAAATAAGAGTCTCTCATATTTTGCTGTCTGGGCTAGCTCTAAACTGTGTTTCTCTGATCTCAGCATCCTGAGTAGCTAGGATTACATGCAGGAGTCATCATTGCTCAGCATTGCTCAACATTGCTACCAATGTTTTGACTGAACTGTTGTGACGGTAGATGGTTTACTACAACTGAAATAAACAAATCCAATTTAAAATATAAACAGACAATATATAGCTATTTGCCCTGAAGATAGTGCTCAACTCTGAACATTAGCATGGTTTGGTGTTAACCTATCACTTCCCCTATTTTACTGCCTGCTTCCTTCAAAATGTGCACAATGCTTCCCTCTCTGTGCTCCTTGACATGCCAAGATTTAACAACATTGTACAGACTCAGTCAAACACCTTCTGCTCTCTAGTTTTATAGGACTTCTTGCTTCCCATTCTTTCAAGGCATATCCTTTGTGATTCAATCCCAGCTTCCTCACTTGAAGCTGAAATACAAAGCAAGTTACATTGACTTAGACTTTGCTTCTCATAAACAAACATTGCTATAGGATTGAAATTCAAATTTGATCCCATTTGTCTAATAAAATTCTAAAACTCAATTCCTATATTCTTTAATTAATAGCCAAAACTCTGGATCATTGACATTTTTTAAATAAAACAACAGTGCAACAATCAGTTTAAAATCTATTCATGTATTTGTCTATCAACCTGGACAACTATTTGCTGGTTATATTCATTCTGTATTTTAATATTTTTTTAGTTAACATAACCCAGTGAGAGATAAAACCTTTAACTAAGAAGTAAATATCTGATATACAATATTCTTTGCTATATTCTCCAATGAAATATGTTAGAAATGTTTTTTAAATTTGTGGTGGCATTTAGATATTGCTGATTACATTCATGTCTGACATGTAAACATTCCTTTTTTTTCTTTTTGCCTAACACAGTAACAAGCATCTGGATAAAACTTAACATTTAAGTAATTTAGCTCTATATTCTCATGTTTGACATCTTATGGAGCAAACATCCAGATGTGACACAGAAGATTTCACTTTTTAACAGATGTTTTCATATATGCTAGATATTTTTCAAGTGAAAAAAATTTATTTTTTACTTTTCTTAGTGTAGCAAACTTTCACAGCATTAAGATTCCAAAGTTCTGTTCTGTGCTCAAATAAAAATACAATTACCTTGAAGCTGGATTTAAAAAAATTCTATTTATTTCCATTTCCAATCATGATAATAAGTCTTACTACTGGATATAATAGGAAAATTTCCTCTGTTTAATGCTACACAAAAATTGCTTTGGAAAGGGGGATTGCTACATTGAAGTACATCCTACATAATTTCAAAACATATTTCTCTTCAGTATTAAAGATTCAAATTGAATATTGATTGGGAATTTGCTGAGTTCCAGGTTCTATGGTGCAGATAAAAGGGCTCGTTGAACTATATGGTACATTTTCCTATTACTTCTGAATTTAATTAATTTGCATGCATCTGTTTGGGTATAAGGATTCTTTGGTTGCAAAGAATAAAACTGATTTATACTGACTCAAAATTCTGAGAAAATGCAGCAAACATTTCAGCCATGTCTAGCAAGAAACTTCCTCTCTTCTGTATTTCTTTTCTTCTTCTTTACTAGACTCCTCATTTTCTCTAGATGTGGAGTAATTTTTTAGTCATGGGGCTTGAACTCTGGGCCCAAGTGCTGTCCTTCAGTGCTTCAGCTCAAGGCTAGCACTCTACCTTTAAGTAGTTATACAAAGGAATTGCCACTCAACAAAGTAGTTTATGAATACAGTGCACCTTGATGAATGTCACCCCTTTTGCTATTTTCACCCATCACTCTCAAGCCCAACAATTTTCCTCAATGTTCTCAGTTTTGTAGGATATGCATTGAATTTTGATTGCATTTTACCCCTCCCATTCCTCTCTTCATTTCTATTCCCCACCTCTCCTTAAGCTCATCCCCTTTTGAGGTCCTATTTTCTGGTGTTCATTTTATTGGATAGTTACTAAGCCTTTCTAAGGAATTATACCATTTCCCTTCTCCCCTGTATCTACCCTATTTTAGTTAACTGTTTGTGTATACTTACATATCACTCCAATGCGTTTACTTATATACTTATGAATTAAATCTAACTTCCAAATATGAAAGAAAATATGTATCCTTTGTCTCTCTGGGCCCAATTTACTTCATTTAACATGATTTTTTACCTCCATTTCTCTTTCTAATGGATGAATGAAATCCCATTTTGTGTGTGTGTGTGTGTGTGTGTGTGTGTGTGTGTGTGTGTAAATAACATTTTCTTAATCCATTAGTCCATTGAGCACCATCAGGTCTGATTCCATACCTTAGCTATAGTGAATAGTGTTGCAATAAAAATGGTTGTGTAGGAGGCTTTACTGTATCTTAGTTTGTAATCCCTTGGGTAAATGCCCCAGTGTGTAATTGTTGGATCATAAGGTAGTTCTATTTTAGTGCTTAATCAGCTTGGAGGTAGAATCTTAAGGTCCTTTAAATATTTGATCATGCCATCTGAAAATAGACATAATTTTACTTCTTTTCCTATTTGGATCCTACTTGTGTCTTTCTCTTGTATTATATTGGAGAGATTTATAGTGAACATACTTTTCTTGTTCCTGATTCTAGAAGAAAATGTTTCAGTTTTTCATCATTTAGAATGATGTTGACTGATAGATAATAAAGACTTTTATAACATTGAGGTATGTTTCTTCTATTACTAGCTTCTCCAGTGCTTTTATCATACATGGATATTGGATATTGTTGGAGAATTTTCTTCTTACATCTGAGATGATCATGTAATTCTTGTCATTAGCTTTGTTAATGTGGTTTATTATGTTTATTGATTTATTGAACCAGTCTTCCATCTGTGGAATGATATCAACTTGATTGTGATGAAAGAGTTTTTTTTTTTGGTTATTTGTTGAATTCTGTTAGCAAGTATTTTATTGATAATCTTTAAGTCTATCTATGTTCATCAAAGAGATTTTCTATAGTTCTCTGCTTTCATTGGATGTCTGCCTGGTTTGGGGCTGAGTATAATGATGACTTTATAGAATGAATTTGGCAATGATCTTATCATTTCTATTTCATTGAAAAGTTTGAACAATACTGGTGTCATTTCTTTTTCTCTTGTTATTGTCAGTCATGGGGTTTGAACTCAGGCTGGAGTGGTGCCCCTGAGCTTGATTTCTCAAGGCTAGAGCTCCACCACAGCTCCACTTACAGTTTTCTGGTGTTTAAATGGAGAGAAGATTATCACATACTTTCCTGCCCAAGTTGGCTTCAAATCTCAGTCCTCAGATCTAAACCTCCTGAGTAGCTAGGTTTATAGGTGTCAGCCACCAGTGCCCAGCTGTTATTTCTTCTTTAGAGGTCCTATAGAATTGAGATCTTTTCCTCATTGGGAGACTTTTTATTACTTCCTTGATCTCCTTGCTTGTTGTGGAGCTATTTAATTGGTATTATATATATATATATATATATATATATATATATATTTGTTTGTTTCAGCTTAGGCAGCTTATATGCCACTAGGATTTTATCCATTTCTTTCCAATTTTCCATTGTATTCAAGTATGGGTTTTTGAAAATAGTCTCCCATAATCTTTTGGATTTCTTTGATATTTGCTGTGGTTTCCTTTTTCACTTTCAATTTTGCTCATTTAGTTCTCTTTTGTCCATTTTGTTTGTTAAATTAGACTTATTTTTTTCCTATAACCAGCTTTTTGTGTCATTGATTCTATGTAAAATTTATTTAGTCTTTAATTCATTGATTTCTTCCTTGATCTTTAGTATCTCTTTGTATACAATAATTTGGTATTGAGTTTGGTTATGTTTTTCTAGGAATTTTAGTTGCATCAAGGGTTTATTTATTTGAATGATTTCTTTTTTTATTGTGAAAATACAATAAAGTGGGAAAGGTATTTGAATGACTTCTGTTTTCTTTATATAGATGTCTAGAGTGTCAAAATTTTCTCACAATGTTGTTTCTCTTGTATATAGTGAGTCTGGTACAATGTGCTTTTATTTTCATTGGATTGATGGAACTTCTTAATTCCTCCCCTGAATTTCTTCAGTAACCCAGTTGTTATTCAACAATGTGTATTCAGTATCCATGTGTCTGAGTATTTTCTGCAGTTCCTTTTGCTGTTGAATTCTAGCTTAATTCCATTATAATCAAACAGAATATGTGAAATTACATCTTTTTTATATCTCAGATTTGTTGTATGTCCTAGGACATGGTTTCTTTTGGAGAAGTGTCCATCAGCTTCTGCGAATCTGTATTGTGTGGTGGGTGGCTCAAATACTTTGTACATGTCTCTTAGTACATTTTGGTTTCTTTGCTGGTCTTTTGTTTGTTTAATGTGTCCTTTGATGAGAGTGGGGTGTTAAAGTCTCTCACTAACATTGTTTTAAAGTCTGTCAGTATTTCTAAATCTTTTGGATAAAAGATTTGGATAAAAGAGTGTGTATTTATTGTATTTTTGTGCACCATTATTTTGTGCATACATATGGACCATTGCAATTTCTTTTTCATACCTTTATTAAAATTTGTGACTTTCGGGCTAGGAAGGTGGCTCAGTGGTAGAGCGCTTGTCTTGCATGCATGAGGCCCTGGGTTCGATTCCTCAGCACCACATAAGCAGAAAAAAAAGCCAGAAGTGGCTCTGTGGCTCAAGTGGTAGAGTGCTAGCCTTGAGCTGAAGAGCTGAGGGACAGCGCCCAGGCCCAGAGTTCAGGCCCCATGACCGGACCCCAAAAATAAATTGTGACTTTCTTTTGTCTCCTCATACTGATTTTAAATTGAAGTCAATTTTATCAGATATCAGTATGGCTACTCTTGTCTTCTTCCAGAATAAGTTTGCTTGGGAGATCTTTTTCATTCCTTTCCTCAATTTGTTTTTATCTTTGATAATCAGGTATGTTTCTTGGAGACAAAATTGGTTTTATCTTGTTTTCTGATCTAGTCTGTTGATTGGAGAATTGAGCCCATTGGCATTTAAATGTTGCTATCAAGAAATATGCCATCTTTTCTGATACTTTCTTATTGTTTGCTTCTTTCTTCTTCCAGTTTTATTTAATTAATTCTCTACAGTATTTATTCACTGCTGTAGCACTTTGATTTTGTCTTCTTCTGAGACTAGGCTGACTACACCTATGTAGTATTGGTGTGGTGTGTATGAAATCATTTAGGTTTTATTTGTTATAGAAAGTTTATCAGGATAGCCTCATTGGGTACAATAGTTTAAGTCAACAGTTCTTCAGAGCTTGAATTATATATTCCCTGCACTATTTGTATTTAGAATTTATGTTGAGAAAGCTACAGTTATTCCAGTCTTCCTTCCATTGTAATAAACATTCCTCTTTGATTTGTTGCCTTTAAAATTAAGCTAGATAAGCAAGATGAGGTAGGAACCTGCAAAAATGAAACTCAGGTTCAAAGTTTTTTCAATCAGCCACAAGCGACTTAGCCTACCACAACCAGAATCAAGGCAATATCACAAACCGGAGTGTGAAACTAGATTTGGGGTACCAGAAGCTTTATGTCTCTCACCTGCAATGAATGCCCGAAAGTCCCATAAAGGGTCTTTATTGAGTCAGGTACAGGGAGTATGTGCAGAAAGTAAGGCAGAAATCTTTTTGAAGTTATGGACACCAATGAGTGAAACAATCCTAGAATGAATGGCTTCCTTATCTTAGGGAGCTGCGGCAAGCAGCAAACAGCTACAATTTGTATAAACTTTTATCTACCTCTAAGGTCCAAGAAAGTTTGGTCCCAATTAACGTACATTTAGGGTAGAATCTTGGGTCTCTGCAATGCTAGGAGTAATTGATCTTTCTTGGGCCACTCCCAGCTTTCTGAAAGTCAGAGAATGGCATTCCAATTCTCTTTATTATACCTCATGGCTCATCATTCACAGATTCCCAGAATAAATGAACTTTCTTTGTCCTACTTGATAGTTTTATATCTTCTGTAAACCAAGTGCTAGCATTTCAATATTGTTACATTGGTCTTTCAGTTTCAGAACCAGAGATGAGAACAAAAAGGAAGCAGAAATGCAAGGAAATACATATAAGCAAGTCAGGTGCTCATGACTTACGCCTGTAATCCTAGCTACTAGGGGTCTGAAATCTGAGGATCATGGTTTGAAGCCAGCCAGGGCAGGAAAGTTCATGAGGCTCTTATCTGCAATTAACCACCAGAAACCCAGACGTGGCACTGAGTCTCAAGTGGTAGGGCTCTTGACTTGGGTTGAAGAGGTCAGGGATAGCACCTAGGCCCAGAGGTCAAGACCACAACTGACAAAGGAAGAAAGAAAGAAAGCAAGAAAGCAAGAAGGAAAGAAAGAAAGAAAGAAAGAAAGAAAGAAAGAAAGAAAGAAAGAAAGAAAGAAAGAAAGAAAGAAAGAAAGAAAGGAAGGAAGGAAGAAAGGAAGGAAGGAAGAAAGGAAGAAAGAAAGGAAGGAAGGAAAGAGAGAAAGAGAAAGAAAGGAAGGAAAGAGAGAAAGAGAGAAAGAAAGAAAGAAAAAAAGAAAGAAAGAAAGAAGGAAGAAAAGAGGGAGGGAGGGAAGGAAGGAAGGAAAAGAAAGAAAGAAAGAGAGAGAGAAAGGAAGAAAGAAAGAAAAGGAGAAAGAAAGAAAGGGAGAAAGAAAGGGAGAAAGAGAGATGGGAGGGAGGGTGGGAGGGCAGGTGGGCATCAGGAAGGAACGAAGGAAAAAGGAATGAAGGAAGGAAGACAGACATATAAGCATCTAACAAATATCAAGAAGTCACAAATTTAAACCTTAAGATTTGAGAAACTCTTCAGACAAATAAAAGGCCAGAAAAGGACCTCTCCTTAAATAAATTTTAAAGCGCCAAACATGGAATTCAAGTAACTCTAAAAGCTGTTTAAAAAAAAAAGCTGTAAGGAAAACTTACCAAAGAAACTGCAGATTTTTTTTTTACAGAAACCATAAAAAAAGAGGGCTTGGAATGATGTATTTCAAACCGTAAAAGTTAATTTTCAACCTAGAATACTCTACCAAGTGAAGAATTTATTAAGAAGAAAACTAAAATTATTTCATATAAATAAAAATTAAACAATTTATTGCCATTAAACCAGCACTACCAAAGATACCCAAAGACATCTTAGACACAAAAAACAATTTTGAATATGAAAAGGTGGAAAAAACATATACTATCAGATGAATAGAGAGAGAAAAACAGAAATTGATACACAACTAAAATTTGGAAGAGGATAAGAAACAACATAAATTATACTACACTTCTAAATTTTAACATTTCATATCAATGGACTAAATTCCCCAATCAGACATAGAATGGTGATTTGGAACATAGTGTGGGGTTGGGAAAAAGTATATGAAATAAACAGGCCCCTCCTTGGAAGTCTGAGAGATGAAAGGTGACTCTGTCATTTCTTTTGGAGATTCTATCTCAGAGAAGGGGTTGGTGTCACATACCACATTGGATAGCAGGTCTTGGCTTGAAGGCCTCTGAATGTGGCACTCCAATTCTCAGAGTTAGAATAGGAAATGATAAGTTTTTTTTTTCTTCAATATACTGCATCTTTTTTGAGAGCAGGTGAAGTCCCCAGCAAACTCAAATAAAAACTGGAGAGTTCAGATGACCTTGGGTGCCTGCTTCCTGACTTCTACTGTCATAGTCCCCACAAGGGACTATGGTAAACCATGGTAAACCATGAAAATGCACTGATACCTCATTTCCCAATATGTTTGAGTTTCTTTACCAGGAATTCAACACATGACCTTGAGCATACTCATCTAATCCATAGAAACAGACATTGTAGGTGAAGATTGTTGTTAAGATTACAAGTCAGTCAAATGGTGTTTCTCAGAAGATGATCTTCCCATATTTCAAGTCTAGACCCAGGATCACATGAGTTTTGAAGGTTTTTTCTTTGTTGTTGTTTTTAATATACTATGAATTTTTTTCTTTTGTATATCCCCCTATGGTATATCTCCTGTTGTCACTGTGTTTGAGTTTGGTTCCCTGAACCTTATATATACATTTATCTAATTTGGGGAGTGGAAGGGTAATAACAAAATGCTAAAACAAGTACACAGGATGCCCCATTGCAACAATGATACTTACAAGACACAATGTTGGGGCTGGGAAGGTGGCTGAGTGGTAGAGAGCTTGCCTTGCATGCCTGAGGCCCTGGGATCGATTCTTCAGCACCACATAAGCAAAAAGAAAAAAGCCGGAAGTAGTGCTGTGGCTCAAGCGGTAGAGCTCTAGCCTTGAGCTGAAGAGCTGAGGGACAGCGCCTAGGCCCAGAGTTCAGGCCCCACAACCGGACCCCCCAAAAAAACAAAAAACAAACAAACAAACAAAAAATAAGACACTATGTTGAAAATGAACGTACAACTTTGGCAGGGGCAGGGGCAAGGGGAGGAGTGGGGGAGGGAAGGTATAGTAGGAGAAAACCAAAGGAGGGGGTAACAATGCACAATAACAAATGTACTCATTACCTTACTCATGTAACTGTAACCCCTCGCTATAATATCTTTATAATAAAATAAATAAATGAAATGAGCTCTTTTAACAAAAATTTTTTGTAATTTCTGATTTCTTTTTTATTTTGGATGTAACAAGCCTTAAACCACAGTAACATGCATTTAAAAATTACAGTAACATTTTGCCAGTCATTAAGGAGATATTCTTATTTATATGATATTTCCTTCTTTAGAAGTTTTTTTCCTTCCTGGGAAAATGTGGTGCAGTTTTGAGTAGCCTGTTGTATTCACTGTTGTTCTTGGGCTCTTAATAATATAAGGTCAGATGAATTCTTCACTACTACATTCCTATAGATTAAAAAGGAAGTCTTAAATTCTAGTACAAAGAAACACACAGCATACCAGAACCTTTGGGACACAGCTAAGGCAGCACTAAAAAGAAATGCCTACATAAACAAACTAGAGAAATCTCAAATTAATATTCTACTGATAAACCTCAAACCCACAGAGAAAAAGAACAAAGCAATCCAAACACCAGTAGACAGAAAGAAAGGAAATTGGATCAGAAAGGAATGAATTGGACACTAAAAATCTAAACAAAGGTCAGTCCTTTGGAAAAAAAATTAAAAGAATTGATGCAGCCTTAACAAATTTGACTAAAAGAAGAGAAATTTCCCTAAAAAATAAAATTAGAGACAAAAAATGAAACATTAAGAATATGACCAAAATTCAAAATGTTATAATGAAATAGTTTGCAAAGCTTTTCACCTATAAATTGGAAAATCAGGCAGAAATGTATGCATTCCTAGAAACACCAATATACTGAAACTGAGCCAAGAGGCTATAAACCACTTAACCATATTCACAACAAGAAATTGAATTGAAATAGCAATAAAAGGCCTCCCACCTAAGAAAATCCAAGGTCCTGATAGTTTCGGAGCTGAATTCTATATTACTTTAAAGTAGAACTAATACCAATAGTCCTGAAAGACTTTAATGAAAGAGAAATGGAAGAATCACTACCAAACACATTCTATGAAGGCCATACGGCACTCATCTCAAAACCAGGGACCCAAGGGAAAAAAAGAGAACTGTAGACCTATACCTTTAATGAACACAGATACAAAATTTCTCAATGAAATCATGGCCAAACAAATTCAACAACTAATAAAAAATCATATACTATCATCAAACAACATTCATTCTAGGAATGCAAAGCTGGCTCAATATATATCAATAAATTAATATAATAAAAATCTCAACAGTAGTAAAGACTAGAATCACATGATTGTTTCAATAGGTGAACAAAAGCTTTTGGTAAGATCTAATATCATTTTATGATAAAAGTCCTGGAGAAGATAGGAATGCAAGGAACATAATAAAGGCTGTTTATGACAAACCTATAGCCAGCATTATTCTTACTGGTGAAAAACTAAAGTCATCTCCTCTAATATAAGGAATAAGTAAATGATGTCAACTTTTCCACTGCTCTTCAATATAGTACTGGGATTCTGGACAGAGCACTAACATAAGAAAAAGTAAATAGAAAAGGAAGAATTAGAACTATCCCTATTTACAGATGACATGGTCCTATATTTAAAGAACTCTAGACACCCCATCTTAAAGTTCCTAGAGCTGATTTGGCAAGGTAGCAAGGTGTAACATCAGACTGTAAAAAAATCAGTATTATTTTTGTATACTAACAATGAGAAGATTGAAACTGAGATCACAAAGGAACTCCATTTGCACTAGCCTCAAAAAAGGATAAACCTAGGAATCACCAACCAAGGAAGTGAAAGACTTGTATAATGAAAACTATAAAAATTTGAAGAAGGAAATTAAAGTAGACATAAGGAAGTAAAAAACCTCCCATGTTCGTGGATAGTCAAAATTAATATTGTGAAAATAGCAACAGTGCCCAAAGCATTCATCACAACATCATTCTTCACTGTGATGGAGGAAGGAATCCAAAAATTCATATAGAACCAAGTTGCAATACAATTCTGGGCAGAAAAAGAATTGCTGGAAGTATAGCAGTTCCAAACTTCAAACTCTACTACAGAGCTATTGTAATGAAAGCAGCTTGGTACTGGCACAAAAAAAATACACAGGCCTGAGGATGAGTAGAACAGAATAGAGGAACCCATAGATATATAGTTATTTGAAAAGGAGCCAAAAACATAGGCTAGGAGAAAAATAGCCTTTTCAACAAATATTGCTAGAAGGATTCCATTTAACTTGAACATCTCTTCTTAAATGTGTTCCAATGCCAGTTCTTCAGACAGATTTTTCCTTGGGCTGTAAACTACCATCCCATAACCATCAGGTTTCATTTAGGTTCCTGCCAGCTATATTCTATTTATGTATTCATAATATATAATGCACAAATTGAATTAAGTTCTCAAGCATGTATCCATGAAAGTTTCAATGTATGTAGGGATTAGGTACAATCCTTGTCAAATTTTCATCCTGAGGCAATTGGTCATAACCAGAGGATTGAGTTTATGTGATGTAAATACAGTAAGCCACCAAGAAATATATTAAGTGGAAGAAATTTCTATGAAGGGGCATGTTTGAAGAGTAGATAGTAGACAGTTTAGCTACCTTTAAAGTAATAATGTAAAAAGAGCAACATAACCAATTTGTAAATTGTTGCTCCTCTATGAATTTAAGATACAGGAGAATAAGCCTGTCCCAAGTTAAAAGAAGTGGAATAAATCTTCCCTAATTTAATAGGGTGAGATTTAGTATGAAGTCTGTGACTTTTTTGTGACCTTGTCTTTGCTGTTTGCTATTGAAATTTGAACAATTCTTTCTTTAGGATTGGTGTTAAATTTGCACTTTGATTAAAATATTTAGGACATCTAGGCTGGGAAGATGGCTCAGTGGTAGAGTGCTTGCCTTGCATGCCTGAGGCCCTGAGTTCAATTCCTCAGCACCACATAAGCAAAATGAAAAAAGCCGGAAGTGGCACTGTGGCTCAAGTGGTAGAGTGCTAGCCTTGAGCTGAAGAGCTGAGGGACAGCGCCTAGGCCCAGAGTTCAGGCCCCACAACCAGACACACACACAAAAAATTTGGGACATCTATTTTTGAGAGAGTGATATTTATTTATTTTAAGGGTAACTAAAATGTTTTGAGTATTCACTGTAATGTATGGTAAAAATAACGAGGAATCATACACTTCACTGTACTTAAAAAACTTAGTTTTCTCCCTCTATTTCAAACTCTAATTGTGGAAGGATATTTGTTAATCTTCCCCAATGGAAGGATCTAGACTACTTAATCAAATATCCAACTGATGTATTCTTGAATATTCTACCATATTTTTGTATATAATCTACATAAAATATTCTTTGGTCCAGAGAAAGACAATAGTAGCTCAGGAACTGAAGGTATAGCCCTACACTTGTCCTAACTAATTTATAAACTTGAACAGGTTCCCTAGACAGGTTTTAGTTACCTCATGCACCAATGCTAATGTCTAGTAATATTTATTTCAGCTGTATTAAATATCTACTATCCTATCAGCTTCTTCCAAAGGTGACAACAAACTGTCCCAAGTCCCTTGTGAGTATGTGTTCAACATATATTTGAAAATATGTCCCACATAAGTTAGTGTCATACAAATGCTAGAGGGTTATCAATTAGTAGACAAGGGCTATTGAAGAGTAGTTCATTCTTATTCCCTTTTGAACAACAGAAAGTTGACACACAGAAGGTCTAGTTATGTGCTCAAGAACATATCTCTATAATGGAGGTGATAAAATGTGAGCTAAATGAAAGTTGAGACAAGTTCTAAAGAACACAATTTGCTTCCTTTCTACCCCTCAAAATATCTTTATCATGTCTGATTGCTTCATTCCATGCTAAGGGAAACATTATTACCTGCCAATCCTGTGGGTAAACATGCTACCAAAGAAATTACCAAAACAATGTTGCTTGTAAATATTGACTCAGTTTCTTTCCCTTGACTCATAAGAGGAATCACCTTTGTGCTAAAGGAACTATGTGGTATTTCTATTGAATACATTTTAATTTAGAAAGAGCTCAACTCAAATAATTAATTTGAGTTGAAAATTTAAATTCAGGCATAAAATAATGTTTTCTTTAGGGGACTAAATTGAAAAGGCTATGGATATACTCAATCACCTAAGTCTAATCATTTTGATTTAGAATTGCAGACTGACAACATGTTAAACTTCTCTGTGCATTTCCTTTATGTGTGTGTGTGTGTATGTGTGTATAAATGCTTACAAAGACCCTTACCTTAAAGCAATGAAATAGTTTAGTCTAAATCTGAGAAAGAAATAGTTCTGTAATAATGATTTGAAAGAATTTTGAAAGCTGAAGTTTATATGCCTCTTTATGTTCTTTCAATTTATTTATGATAAATCTAAGAGATATGAGGTATAAATATTTATTTATCAAGAATATGCTTGTCAAAAAAGGAAATCAAAACAGAACTTAGAAAGTGGCAAAACCTCCCATGCTCCTGGATTGGAAGCATCAACATTGTGAAAATGGCAATATTTCCCAAGGCTATCTACAAATTCAGTGCGATATCTATCAATATTCCAACCTCATTCTTCAAGACCATAGAAGAGGCAATCCACAAATTCATATGGAACAATAAAAGACCCCAAATAGCAAGAACGATCCTCAACAGAAAGAACAGTGCAGAATAGCAATACCAAATTTCAAACTCTACTACAAAGCCATAGTATTCAAAACAGCTTGGTACAGGCACAAGAACAGACCTCAGGACCAGTGCAGTAGAATTGAAAACTCAGAAATGAACCCACACACATATAGCCATCTAATCTTTGAAAGGGAGCTAAAAAATAGAATGGAAGCCAGACAGCCTCTTCAGTAAATGGTGCTGGCAAAATTGGTTAACTACTTGTAGAAAACTAAACCTAGATCCTTATATATCACCCTGCACCAGAATCAACTCCAAATGGATCAAAGAACTTCAAATAAAAGCAGACACTCTGAAAACATTACAGGATGGAATAGGAGAAACCCTAGGTCTCCTTGGCTCA
>NW_012267268.1:7776215-7806111 GCF_000151885.1 Dipodomys ordii | reverse complement strand
TGGCAAAGGACATAGCTAGCAAGATCAATAGAAAGCCCACAGATTGGGAGAAGATCTTCACTAGCCATACAACAGACAAAGGTCTCATATCTAAAGTATGCCTGGAACTAAAAAAATTAAATCCCCCAACAACAAATCCTCAAAGGACAACTGCCCAGTTAATAAGTGGGTTAAAGACTTAAAGAAAAAATTCTCTGAAGAGGAAAGAAGAATGACCAAAAGACACATGAAGAAATGCTCAACCTCCCTAGCCTTAAAAGAAATGGAAATCAAAACAACATTGAGATACCACTTCACCCCAGTTAGAATGGCTAAAATCAAGAACTCTAATAACAACAGTTGCTGGAAGGGATGTGGACAGAAGGGAACCATACTACATTGTTGGTGGGAGTGTAATCTTGTTCAACCACTTTGGAAAGCAGTATGGAGGTTCCTCAAAAGATTCTACATAGAGCTCCCCTATGATCCAGCAATCCCACTTTTGAACATTTACCCAAATGATCACAATCAAGGCCATACTAAAGCTACAAGCACAACTATGTTTATTGCAGCCTTATTTACCATAGCTAAGATCTGGAACCAACCCAGATGCCCCTCAGTAGATGAATGGACCAAGAAAATGTGGTATATATACACAATGGAATTCTATGCCTCCATCAGAAAGAATGACATTGCCCCATTTGTTAGGAAATGGAAAGACTTGGAAAAAATTATATTAAGTGAAGTAAGCCAGGCCCAAAGAAACATAAGTCCCATGGTTTCTCTTATTTACCATAACTAGTGTATGTCTGAGACAAGCAGAAAAGGTCAGATAAGTTGCTGTTAGGTGAAATGAACCCCAAGATAAGTATTCAAATGATTTTTTTTCTTTCTTGCGATTGTCTCTAACATATTTTTAAGATGATTTCTTTGTTGCTTTGTATGTCCCTCCCCCATGGTTTAACTTCTGCTTTCACTGTATTTGAGTCGGTATAATTTGTGGAGGGGAAGGGGAAAAACAAATCGTTTAAATAGGGATACAGGTGGACCCATTGCAACAATGAGATGTACAAGTCGTTAGGTCAAAAAACGACCGTTATTGTCCAACTGGAAACATCAAATTGCATTTGATATTGAAAATTCCTAGATTAGATAGCCTTGTGTGAAGGTTGGGGTGGATGGGAAGTAGGATCTGCTTTTCTTCACTTTGCTTTCTCTGAATTCCCCAATGTATGGAAAAAATTTTTTTAAGAGACCGGATAGATTTCTCATGTACCATATCATTTATGAATCTACTTTCTTCTTCTGAAATGACAGTCTATCGCCTGGGGTGGTTGCATTTGTGTTTATCATCCTCTGAACAGTTTATTATTAAGAACCATCCAGTTTATGCTCAATCTCCTCTGGCCCACACCTTCTTTCTGCCGCTATCACACAATAAGTGACCCATGGATGCCAAAAGAATAGCTCAAGTTGGAAGACAACTGTTTCTCATAGCATTCCAGACTACACCAGATAATAGGGGCATAGGTTCTCCTCTGAATCCCCACACTTCCCTCCTAGCCCTACCTTTCCTCCATCCTCCAAAGTCAGGTACTTTAATGAACCAGTGATGCAGAGAATTCCATTTAGTATCTAAGAAGTGATCATATAACAATCATTAACTCATGTTTCCAAGAAGGATTACAAAAAGAAGAAAGGATAGATAAAATGTCACATATGTGTGTTCCTAGAGTTGCTGCTTAAGAATGATTTTTTAAGCAGATTGTGAAAATGATAATTTCCCTAAAACAATATATTGAAGAATACTAGATCTATGTAGACTGGAGGAAGGCTTAGTGGATGTTGGAAAAATGATAAGGTTGACACTTGAGAGACAGGAAAACATGTATACAGTAAGAGTAAGGAAAAGGAACTTGGTGGTTTAGAGTTGGATGTGGTGGGGAAAATAGCACAGCAAATGCCTACCATAGATTAACTGGTTAAACAGACGTATCAAGCCAAAAAATGTTTTGGAAATTGTTGCTCAGTCTCAATACTTACCAAAAACAGACTACAAAATACAAAAGTAACTGATGCACTTCAGGAAAATTTCCCATTAATTTCTACTAAGGACTTCAAAAAACAGGCAGGTATTGAAGTGTAGCATTTGACCCAATCAAGGGCAATTGTCTGCTATTACTTCTGAAGAGTTAATTAAAAAAATAAAATTGAACTATTTTCACATTCTCATTTTAATGGCATACTATTGGTTAGAATTAACTTTAAATGTAGTTGCCTTGAATTATTTATTTCTAGGTTCCTTTTTATCCATGACTTTAAAAATCAAAGTACAACGAAAGTCAAGGTGGACGAAGTCTAGCTAAAATGAAATAGGAGCATTGTTTAAACAGATCACCCAGAAACCTATGCAGTGTTTTATTGTATGAATGACATGATTTGACAATGCCTTCTCAGTAGCACAGAGCAGGAAAAGAGAGGGTCCAGCCCACCGTTATGATGGCCAGATGTTACAGCTGACAGTATTTTCAGCCTCCACGAATGGCAATGCTCAAGCCAATTATGGGGAACCATTAGCCAGGCACTGGTGGCTCACACCTGTAATCCTAGACTTTCTGGAAGGTATTATCAGTTTGAAGCCAGCCTGGGGATAAAGGTCATGAGACTCTTAACTCCAATTAATTATTAGCAAAAAGTCAGGGTGAGCTGTGGCTCAAGTGACATAGTGCCAACCTTGAGCCAAAAAAAAATCAAAGTGAAAGTATGTGGCTCAATATAAGCCCCAGTATAAGCACACACAATAAATAAATAAATAAGAACCAGACAATAGGACCCACCCTGGACTTCTTTCTGTCTAGTCATCTGTAAGTCTTACCAGTTTTAATTACAAGCTACATCACTCTTCTGATTTTTTCACCATCATGTACCAAATTTCACCAGTTGACAGAAAAAAATGTTGTCACAGCTTTTTCCTTGTCCTTCTCACCACCATGTGTATCTCCTTGTATTCACCCTCAACACAGACCCTGTTCCTCCTCAAATCATATCCCTTTTCTGCTCAAAGACTCCAGTAGCTTTCCATCTTACTCAGGATAAAGACTATGAGTTCAGAGGTCTAATGTTATCTTAACTTCTATATTATTCCTCATTCCCCAAAATCATCTTGTATTTTTACCTCCTTCGTCTCTGCAGCTTGGCCCTGCTCCAGACACTCTGGCCTCTCAAGTGAAACCCTGCCTGAGGTGTTATGCATCTATTGTTTCCTCCACATGGAAGACTTTCCTCGTGAATTTTCACCCAGCGTACCTCCTCATGGTTCTGCTCAGGTGTCACCTGTTAGGGAAGAATATCTCAGACCACTGCAGACAGTGTGTTATGTTCCCCATCAAACTACCCTGGTGGGCTACTTGCACTGTCATCTTCAGTTCTTTCCTTAATAGAACAATACACCTGGTTTGGTTTTTGTCATGTGATATTGCAGTAAGACCCACTGCAGATTGAAGACACCTCTCATATCTTAGGCCATCTTGGGCTAGTTCATGTGGCTTTGGTGTAAGCTCAAAGTCCAAGAGCCTTACGGAAAGAGTGACATTTTCTGTTGAGGCCTCAGGAGGCACCGAGGGTTTTTATTCACTTTGTGTCTGGATTATTCTTCATGAAAATAGCATGTTCTGCTGGCTGCTAATTCAAGTTAAAAGAGATACGGATGGAGAAGATCAGTATGCAATTGCATCCTAAAGAGAATCACTTGAGCAAACCTCAAGTCCATGACCAAGAAAAAAAAATAGTGTTTAATGTTATATGTTCTGAATGTGAGAGAGATAACACACTCTTGCCATAGTGGCCATAGCTTACTTTGCCATGCTGAACTTTGTGGAATAATTATCCATCTGTGAAATACCCTATATAAATGATTTCTTTCTTGTTTGTTTTCTTGTTCCATTGCTTGTTTATTGCTTTTTCTCAAGCTGCTCAAACAATATATAAGACATGGTGGCACTAAACAATTTTTTTGTTGGCTAAATGAATAAGAATGTGACCTTCTGAAGAAATCCAGAGAATTTTCCAGGGTACATCATTGGGATCCTAAACATAACTACTGCACCTGTGAAACATTTGTGGCCAAATCACAGGTGTAATCAGCATCCTGATCATGTTTCTCCACTGTCTCTACCTGGGTGGCATTCACCAAGAGAAAGTCCAAATCCCCAGAGTCTAAGGAAAAAAGTGTTGGCCACCTTTATTTCCTATTACTAAGTAAGGTGCCCAACAAAACCCTATGTTTTGGTCTTTGAAATTCACCTTGAGAGCAGAGCGAGAGTATAGTGAGGCTCCAGAGTAAAGTAGAGGTAAAGACAGAAAGAGGTCAGATGTGAAAAGGGCTGGGGGTGTGGTGCAGACAAACACATAAAACAGAGATAATGCATTTTTAAGATCATAGTTTTAAACACAGGAATAATTGTCACTTAAATTTTCTAGCTGAAAATACTGCTGGTGATAAAACAGTTGGTTCAGAATGGCCCATTAACAGTAACCTTGCTCTAGAGGAAATTGAGGAAGCCTTAGGAAAACAGAAATAGCAAATCAGCCATCACACAGTCAGCCAGTGGCAAAAACAGAGCTGGAGTATGCTCTTCCACCTCCTGTTCCTGGCTTCCTACACAGAAAAAAGGATCATTTGGGGGCTGCTGTGTTTTCACATCCAACTTCTCCCAGTTCTGCATTATTTGATATTGCTTGATATGACAGAAGGCATACATATATTATTCTCTTTTATTTGTGATAATCCTGAAATACCAGATACTAATCCATTTTGACAGTAAAGATTTAGTAATTAGAGAGTTAAGGAAACGAGCCGGATGACTATAGTAAGAAATGGCAGACTCCAAATTAGAATTCTGCTTAAGATCTTTTGATGATTTTACTAATCTAGGTTGCTCCTCCGAAGGCCTTCAGTGTCTACCTATTTCAGAAGAGGCTTGTAGCATCCATGTTAAGTGTCTGCTTTTCAGGGATCTCCAACTCTCAGCTCTGACAATGCAGCCAGCACACAGATGGAACAGTTCTAGAGCTTCTTTGGAGAGGGAGGATTTTCCTAAGAGTCTAGACACCTTAGTTCTTTGTCAGAGCTCTACTAGAAGTTTTCAATATTATATTCAGTTACAAATTCTTTGGTTCAATCACTATTTCAGACTTTCCAGAAACATATATAAAATTCTCCCCAAGATCTCCCAGATCAATGAAACAGAACAGATATGGGCAAAATGCTATTGGCAGGGGTAGACTATGGGGCGGTCACTTCACATGCTAGTAATAAAGATACATTGTCTGTAAGCAGTTTTCAGTAAATAACAATGTTAACACAATGGCAGGTTGTTTCCTCTTATCATAGTATGTTATCAATTATAAATAAGCAAAAGATAAAAATACTCCTCAAAATAAGTATTTTTAGGGGGTCTAAGTTTTAAGCATCTGTTGCTGATGAGTTTTGATATTATATGTTATTTCAAAAGATATCTCAAAAGATAACATATATAACAACATAGCATTTTGCCAGCCACCCTTGATCCTAGCTATTTAGGAGAATAGGATGGGAGGATTGTGGTTTGAGGCCAGCCTCAGAAGAAAACTTTTGAGAGACCCCTTCTCAACCCATAGCTGGACACCATGGCAAGTACTTGTCATCCCAAGATCCATGGAAGTCTAAGAGTAGGAGGATCACAGTGCAAGACCATCCTGAGCAGAAAATTCTGGTAGACTCTCTTCCTATGGAAAGGAAGCTGGACTTATTGGCACTTGCCTATGATCCCAGCAAAAGGAAAAACTAAAATTCATCAGAATATGGCTCATACATGCTCCTATGTGGGAAATGAGTCCCATTCCTAAATAACAGTGAAAACAGAGCTTGAAGTATGGCTTTCTAATATTAAATCACCCTAGCAAGTTTGCTGACTTCAAACCTCAGAACCCCCAAAAGAAAAAGTACATTTTTATTATTTTAATGTTCACTCTAGTCTGTGTAGAATAAGAGCTCTTAATCTATTAGACAGCGCCCCAAGAGATGCCTGAGCCACACGTGTTTGTTTTGAGTGCAAGGAAGGTAATAACTAGGGTTTCTTTCAGTTCCTATACAAAGCTTGCTAGGGCTTAGTTTCTGCATCCAGAGCATGACTGACTGTGTGCTTACATTTAATCAAAGCAGTCAAAAACCCAGTAGCAGGCTGGGTCTCTCAGAGGTAGTGAACTTGCTAAAAAATTGGATGCCCTGGATTCTATCAACAGCCATACAAAAAACAAAATGCACAAAAACAACAACAACAACAAAAGCAGGTACATAGACCCAATAAAGAAGTAACTGTAAGACTCGTTCTGTTGCTTCTCATGACAGTTATTTTTTAAATTTTTAATGTTTTGTCACCTTTTTATTATCTTTAAATAGTTGTACAAAGAAATTTCAATGCAATATGCATGTATCTTGGTCAATATCACCCTTTTCATTTTCTATCATTGAATTTTAGCTACTGTCTAAAATGTAATCCAGTCAACTAGAACATCAACTACACAGTGCAATAGATTTTGTTTGCTTGTTTTGGGGTTTTATTTTGTCAGTGAAAACCTTAAAACTTTAATTCTTTATGTGCTGATTTACTTGAACTCTTTTGTTAAGATATTGTTTGGAAAACTAAAAAATGAATTTCTAATAAGATTATTACTAATATTAGTGAAAATGAAAACATGAAAGTCATTAAAAACAAATGTCTCCTGCTGTCATGCTCTGGGTCAAAGATGTGACATTTCTCAGGCTGGCTCTTCTCATGGATTTACCTGCCCTTGGTAACCACTCCTCCTTGCATACTCATTTTACCTGCATTCTTTCTGTTGCAAAGAGATACCCTATCCCATCTACGTGTTTATAAGTGCAGGGAGCAACATCCCCATGGCAGGCTGGAGGGCAAAAGGCAGTGTCGAAAGAGACTGTGGGACATAAATGCCTGGTAGTAATTACAAGGATTTCATCCATTTCATCCTTACAAATGTTAATTAAGCCATAGCACTCCAGAAAAGGGAGTAGCAACAATTATGTTCACCCAGCAGTAAAGTGATGCTCTGATGCTCATATTCACAAGCACACCCTTGCTTATCCTTTACCATTATCACCCCTTTGGCAGTGCCAATGGTCACATGCTTTGACCTAATCAAGATTCAGTCCCTAATTATTCTGTAAACATGAGTTTTTATTTAAGATTATGGATGGCACCATCTTCTTTGTAAATAGAAAAGGCTGTTTCATTCATAGAATAAAGATATTTAGTGGTAAAATATAGCATAGTTTGTGAGATAGTTAAAAACTGGCTAGGGGAGATAAAGATTGCAGTCATAATATTTTATGCATAGTCTATGATACTGGAAAATTAGGGGGAGTGGGTTTGGGAGGAATGAAGGAGAAAGATGAAAGGGGTGACATCAAGCAGGATGCATTGTACTGATGAGGGAATTGAATGGTACCTTTTGTACAACTGCTTAAAGATAATAAAAAATAAAAACTGACTGTAGAAACTTTCCCTTTTCAGGGGCTTTTTCTGTGTTATGTCAGAAAAAAAGATTGGAATCGAAGTCGTAATCCATATTTGAACTCTATGGAGTTACTAAGTGCATTGCTTTCTCACTTCATTAATTTGGTCTGGCATATTTCTTCTATTATGTTGTTCAGTGAAAAAAAAACTGAACATTTAGGGAATGGTGTACTAAGGACTGGATTTGTGAGGACTACATTTATGCACATACACACAAATATAGAAAATGATAATCCCAAACTGCTATGTTCACCTAAATATATCTCCAAAGAGTGACAGAATTTGAAATGCTATATAAAGAGTCAGGTCTATAGGCCCATGATTCATTTATTTGGAAATTATTTAACTGTGACATGAAACACATGTTTCAATGCACTGTGCAATGCTGGGGAAGACATTGCTATGATAAGCCTTTTAGAAGCCTTGTTCCCCACACAAAGTGCTCAGCCTAGATTTTCTATCAGAAACACATGCTGTATTATACAGCTTTCCGTCACTGAAACAAATATATTAGTCAACTTAAAAAGAGGGAAGGTATATTTTGGATCAGAGTTCAGGAGGTTTTTACTGTTTAACCAGTTACTTTGGGCCTGTAGTGACATGTCCATGGCAGGAGTACATTATGGAGCCCCATTCATCTACTGGCCTAGGGGGTAAAGGGGGCCAGAGAGACCAGAGTCCCATTACTTCAAGAGTATGTTTTTAAAGACCAAAAGATCTCTGATAAGACCCATGCAAACCACCTGTTGATAATGCCACCTGAAAATCAAAATTTTAACTCATGGATTATTAGATAATATTTAAGGTGCAAAATATAGCACCAGCTAGGTGCTAAAATTACTGATAGCTAAGACAAACCTTAGGCCTATGAAAATTAGGATCTCCATGCATGTGCACAGAAATTATGCATATGTTTTTTAAAGTACCACAGGTTGTAGAGCTATTACTCTCACCAGATAAACCAGATTGTTGTTCTGAGTTACATCATAAATTTTTTTCCACCATAACTTTTGATGCAATATTAGATGAATGAAAACCAAGATTCACTCTAAAAGTAATGTGGGCAATTTTAAAGAAGCATTAAAAGATGGACAAAAGAGTCAAGGTCAACCCCCAACAACAAATCCTCAAAGAAACAACTGCCCAATATATAAGTGGGCTAAAGATTAAAGGAAAACTTTTCTGAAGAGGAAATAAGAATCGCCAATAGATACATGAAGAAATGTTCAACTTCTCTAGCCATACAAGAAATGCAAATCAAAACAACATTGAGATTCCACCTCACCCCAGTTAGAAAGGCTATAATCAAGAATTCTAATAACAACAGATGATGGAGAGGATGTTTCCAAAAGGGAACCCTATTACATTGTTGGTGGGAGTATAAACTTATTCAGCCACTTTTGAAAGCAGTATGGAGGTTCCTCAAACAACTCGACATAGAGCTCCCCTATGACCCAGCAATCCCACTGTTGGGCATTTACCCAAATGATCACAAACAAGGCCACACTAAAGCTACCAGCACAACTATGTTTATCCCAGCATTATTTACCATAGCTAAATTATGGAACCAACATAGATGTCCCTCAGTAGATGAATGGATCAAGAAAAAATATATATATACACACACACACACAATGAAATTCTATGCCTCCATCAGGAAGAATCACATTGCCCCATTTGTTAGGAAATGGAAAGACTTGGAAAAAATTATATTAAATGAAGTAAGCCAGGCCCAAAGAAACACATGTCCCACAGTTAATCTTATTTGCAATAACTAGTACAAGTCTAGGACAAGCAGAAAAGGTCAAGAGCTATGTACATATGACCATATAAGATGATGTTAAGTGAAATGAACCCCAAGATAGGGACACAACTTGTTTTTTCTTTCTTGCTATTGTTTTAACGTATCTAAAATGTACTATGTGATTTTTTTGGTTTCTCTTGTATGTTGTTCCCCCACAGTATAACCCCATGTTTTCACTGTATTTGACATCGGTGCCCTGCATCTTGTATATATATTTTTCTAATTTGGGGAGGGGAAGGGAAAAAAACAAAATGTTGAAACGAGGATACAGGTTCACCTATTGTAACAATGACATGTACAAGACACTATGTTGAAAACATAATGGGGAGTAGGAGGGGGGAGTTGAGCAGGAGGGGAGGGAAGGGATAGTAGGGGAAAAACAAAGGAAAAGGTAGCAATGCTCAATAGGAAATGTATGCATTACCTTACTCATGTAACTTTAACCCCTCTGTATACTACTTTTAGAATAAAAGAAAACAAAAAAATAAAAGCAGCAGGAAAAGCAAAAAAAAAGAGTCAAGGTCAGGGGGAAAGTTCAAATATTTAGATTGTTAAATCTAAAACACTGGCTCCACAGAAGACTAAATATAGAGTTTTTGTATGACCGAACAATCCAATTCCTGTGCATCTATCCAGTTGACCACAAGTCACGAGCACAACCATGTTCATTGCAGCATTATTCATCATAGCCAAGATATGGAAGCAACCCAGATGCCCCTCAGTGGACCAATGGATCAAGAAAAAAGTGGTGTACATACACAATGGAATTTTTTTCCCACTAAAAAGAAGAAGTTTACGCCATTCATAAGAAAGACTTAGAAAAATTATACCAAGTGAAGTAAGTCAGATCCAAAAAACATAGGCTGCAGGGATTCCCTTATTTATAATAACTAGAATGTGCCTATAAATCTGCAAGTAAACCCAAAGGACAGTAAAAGACAAATAATTATACCTGGACATGATTAACTAAACAGCATTCTAAACATTCACACAGTGAGAACAAAGGAGGCTATTGTTAGGAGAGACTCACAAGGGCTCAATAGCTATATGCATATGATCATATAAAATGATGCTTATTGAAATGAACTCCAAGAGTTTTTGGGTTTTTTTTTTTTTTGGTCGTGGGGCTTGAAATCTGGGCCTGGGCTCTGTCCCTCAGTTCTCATCCTCCTGAGTAGCTAGGATTACAGGCATGAGTCAAGGTGCCCAGCTGCAAGAGGTTTTTTATTAAACTGTTTTCAGTTCTTTTTTTTTTTTACTTTCTTTTTTCTTTGGTTTATTCTCGTCTGTGGCTATTATTTTATTTCTGTAGAGTTTGTCTTGAAAACAAGTTTATCTGATTAGGAAGGGGAAGCACAGAAACAGTGGGACAAAGGATGAACCAATTCAGCAGTGAAACCTACTAAACAAGATCTTGGAAATGAACTACACCACTTGCAGAGGGACGCAAGTCAGGAGGGGAAAACCTGAGAGAGAATGAGGGAGGAAGTGACACTGTTCAAAAGGAAATGTACTCATTACCTGACTTATGTAACTGTAGCCCATCTGTATATCACCTTTACAATAACTGATTTATAACATTAATCGATCCTTGATCAGTATTAAAATTGATCATCAGATCTTCTATGTGTATCTGTGTGTAAGCTATAAAGATAAACTAAATATAATATGGAAAAGCAAAAGCTTTTAAAAATATCATGGATGGATAAAAAGTCATAAGTTGCTATGTATATCAAGACTTAAGTATCTTTGAACAAATTATAGAATCATACAAATTTTCATTGTAAACAATGAGTATACATGCCTATAGTTAGAACTCAATGTTTTGTTGTTGTTTTCCAAATATGACTATATAAATTAGAGAAAGTATTTCCAATAAGCTATGAATTCAATGATAATAACTTAGGATAAGGTAGAGAATATTTTCATATCTTTGAAATAGAAAGTTTTTATACGCTATTTATTGTAAAAATATTTTACAGAGGTTAGAGTTAGAAGAGTAAGATAATGAGTATATTTCCTATTGAGCAGTGTTAACTCCTTTGTTTTTCCCCTACCATCCCCTCCCTCCCCATCTCCACAACTTCTCCCCTCAACCTCCCCGCCCACCCCACTGAAGATGTAAAGTTTGTTTTCAACATAGTATCTTGTACATCTCATTGTTACATTGGTTCAACCTGTATCCTTGTTTCAAAGAAACAAAAAAATCACATACTACATTATAAATACATTAAAAACAATAGCAAGAAAAACCCCTTTGTGTTCCTATCTTAGGGTTCATTTTACTTAACATCATCTTATATGGTCAAATGTACATAGCTTTTGACATTTTCTGCTAGTCCTAGACATATACTCGTTATTGCAAATAAGGTAAACCATGGGACATATGTTTCTTTGGGCCTGGCTTACTTCACTTAATATATTTTTTTTCCATTTCCTAAAAAATGGGGTGATGTCATCCTTTCTGATAGAGGCATAGAATTCCATTGTGTGTGTGTGTGTGTGTGTGTGTGTGTATATATCACATTTTCTTAATCCATTCATCTACTTAGGGGCATCTATGTTGGTTCCATAATTTAGCTATGGTAAATAATGCTGGCATAAACATAGTTGTGCTGGTAGCTTTAGTATGGCCTTGTTTGTGATCATTTGGGTAAATGCCCAACAGTGGGATTGCTGGGTCATAGGGGAGCTCTATGTGGAGTCTTTTAAGAAACCTCCATACTGCTTTCCAAAGTGGCTGAACTAGTTTACACTCCCGCCAACAATGTAATAGGGTTCCCTTTTGGCAACATCCTCTCCCACATCTGTTGTTATTAGATTCCTTGATAACTGGGATGAGGTGGAATCTCAATGTTGTTTTGATTTGCATTTCTTGTATGGCTAGAGAAGTTGAACATTTCTTCATGTGTTTATTGACGATTCTTGTTTCTTCTTCAGAGAATTTCTCTTTAAGTCTTTAGCCAACTTATTTATCTGGCAGTTGTATCTTTGAGAATTTCTTGATGGGGGATTAATTTTTTGAGTTCTAAGTATGTTTAAGATATGACACCCTTGTCCATTGTATGGCTAGTGAAGATCTCCCAATCCGTGGGCTTTCTATTGATCTTGCTAGCTATGTCCTTTGCCATGAAGAAGCTCTACACTTTCATGCAATCCCATTTGTACAACCTTTCTTTGATTTATTGCTTTTATGGGCCTTTATTAAGAAAATTTTGACCTGTGCCAAGGAACCCTAGAGTTTCTCTTATTCATTCCTGTAATTTTTTCAGGGTGTCTGCTTTTACTTTGAGGCCTTTGATCCCTTTGGAGTTGATTCTCATGCAGGGTGATATACACGGATCTAACTGTAGTTTTCTACAGATGTTAAACCCATTTTGCCAGCACCATTTACTGAAGATGCTGTCTTTCTTCTATTCTAATTTTAGCTCCCTTAGCGAAGCTTAGGTGGCTATAAGTATGTGGGTTCATTTCAGGGTCTTCAGGTCTATTCCATTGGTCCTCATGTCTGTTTTTGTGCCAGTACCAAGCTGCTTGATTACTTTGCCTTTGTAGTAGTTTGAAATTAGCATTCTTCTTTCTGCTAAGGATCATTTTTGCTTTTAGGGTTCTTTTATTGCTCCATATGGATTTTTGGTTTGCTTCATCTATATCATTGAAGAATGAGGTTGGAATATTGAGAGGTATCGCACTGAATTTGTAGATAGCCTTGGGAAATATCTCCATTTTCACAATGTTGACCCTTCCAAGCCAGAAACATGGGAGGTTTTTCCACCTTCTGAGTTCTGCTTTGATTTCCTTTTTCAGTTGTTCAAACATTTCATTATAGATGTCCTTTACTACTTTAATTAATTCCTAGGTATTTTACTTTTTCTGAGGCTTTTACAAAAGGAGTTGCTTTCCTGATTTAAGCCCTGCTCTTCTCATTGTGGGCATACGGAAAAGCCATTGATTTATGAGGGTTAATTTTATACCCTGCTACTTTGCCAAAGTTTCAAATCAGCTTGAGTAATTTAGGAGTGGAGTCGGGGGGGGTGGGATTCTTTAAATACAGGATCATGTCATCTGAAAAGAGGGAGTTTTAGTTCATCTTTTCCTATTTCGATCCCTGTAATGTTTGCATCTTGTCTTATTGCTGTAGCTACGCATTCTAATACTAAATTGAAGAGAAGTGGATAGTGTGGACATCCTTGTCTTGTTCCTGAGTTTAGAGGAAATGGCTTTTGTTTTTCACCATTAAGTTTAATGCTGGTGGTGGGTTTGTCACATATACATCCTTTATTGTATTGAGGAATGTTCCATGAATTCCTAGTTTTTCCAGAGCCTTCATCATAAAGAGGTGTTGGATCTTGTCAAATGCTTATTCTGCATCTATTGAGATAACTATTTGGTTCTTATCCCTGCTCTTGTTGATATGATGAATTATATTAATTGATTTGCATATATTGAACCAGGTTTGCATCCCTGAAATGAATCCTGTTTGATCATGGTGTATGATTTTTTTGGATGAATTGTTGAAGTCAATTGGCCAAAATTTTGTTGAGAAGTTTGGCATCGATGTTCATGAAAGAAATGAGTCTATAGTTCTCTTTCTTTGATGAGTCCCAACCTAGTTTGGGGATAAGGGTTATGATGGCTTCATAGGAGGAGTTTGGTAGTGAACTTTCTCATTCAATTTTGTTGAAGAGTTAGAGCAATATTGGTGTGAATTCTGCTTTGAAAGCCTTGTGGAGTTCCACTGTAAATCTTTCCAGTGCTGGGTTTTTCTTAGATTGGAGTTCTTTTATTGCTGTTTCTATTTCAATGCTTGATATGGCTCTGTTAAGGAGGTTTAACTCATCTTGGTTTAGTTTCATTATGTTAATATTTGCAAGGAAATCGTCCATTTTTCCAGATTCTCAAAGTTATTAGCATAAAGGTTTGAGAAGTATTCCCTTTAATGTTCTGAATCTTTGTTGTTTCTGTGATGTTTCCATTCTCATTTCTGAGTTTGCTTTCTTGGGTGTGTTCTCTTCTTTTTCTGATAAGATTTGCTAAAGGTCTGTCAATTTGTTAATTTTTTCAAAGAACCAACTCTTTGTTGTGTTGATTCTATGTTTTTATTTGTATTCTAATTCACTTAATTCTGATTTACTTTTAATTATTTCTTTCTGCCTACTGGATTGGGGTTTATCTTGCTGCTCTTTTTCAAGGAGGTTCAGATGTCTCATTAAATTGTTGGTTTCAGATCTCTCCAATTTGTTGATGTAGGAAATCAGAGCTATAAATTTTCCTCTGAGTACTGCCTTTGCAGTATCCCAAAAGAGCTGGTAATTTGTGTGTTCACTTTTGTTGAATATCATGAATATTTGAATTTCCTTCCTAAACTTTCATGACCCACTGGTGATTCAAAAGTGCGTTGTTCAGTCTCCATGTGTTACAGGATTTTCTTTGGTGGCTTTTGGTGTTGAGTTCTAATTTTATTCCCTTGTGGTCTGAAAGAATGAAGGGCATAACTTCAATGTGTCTGAATTTGGACAAGTTTGCTGTGTGACCTAAAATGTGGTCTTTTTTGGAAAATGTTCCATGTTCTGCTGAGAAAACGTGAATTCTGATGCTGCTGGGTGAAATATTTGGTAGATGTCTGCTAAATCTATTGGTTCTATGCAATTGTTTAGATCTGCAGTTTCTCTGTTGAGTTTTTGCCAGGTTGATCTATCTAGTGGGGATAGTGGTGTGTTAAAATTCCCAACAATTAATGTCTTTGGATCTATGTCAGATTTGAGGGAAAGTAGTGTTTCTTGGAGTAATTTGGGTGCTCCATTGTTTGGTGAATATATATTTAGAATTGTAATATCCTCCTGAAGCCTTAATTATTAATATGTAGCGACCTTCTTTATTACTTCTTACTAATTTTAATTTGAAGTCTATTTTATCTGATATTAAGATTGCAACTTCCTCCTGTTTATGGGGGCCATTTGCTTGGTCGATTTTTTTCTAGCCTTTCACTTCCAAAATATGTTTGTTTATATGTGCAAGATGTGACTCTTGAAGGCAGCAGACAGAAGGATCTTGTTTTTTAATCCAAGTAGACAGTGTACATCACTTAACTGAAAAGTTAAGTCCATTAACATTGAGACAGGACTGAGAGGTGTTTGGTAGTTCCTGCCATGTTATCCACCTTCTTGGAAGCTGTGACAGCTGGGTTCTTCCAATGGTCTGTAGATTCCCAGTTTGGGTGCAGTTTCTTGGCCTTTATTGTGCTCTTCTTGGTTTTCTATGGTAGGACATCTTTAAGTATCTTTTGTAGGGCTGGTTTGGTGGAGATATGTTGTTTTTGTTTTTCTTTTTTTAGGAAGTTTTTTATTTGGCCTTCCATTTTGAAGGAGAATTTAACTAGGTACAATATCCATGGTTGATAGTTGTTTGGATTTAGGGCATGGCATATATCATTCTAGCTGTTCTTGCTGAGAAATCTGAGGTTATTAAAAATGGACTACCTAAAAGTTATATAAATATAAAGAAATAATACTACTATTAATGAAGTTAAACCTTAGAGTTTGTGGATTGTGTGTAATAAATTTCTGAATTAAGTATATGCACAATGAGGGATAAGATTTAATAATCAATGATGGATATATATCTGCAGATGAGCAGAACAATTCATGCAAAAAAGAAACGAAAGAAAAAAAAAGAAAAGGACCAAAGGGTTAAGAGAGATTTTTTAAACCACACACCCACACTCCTAAATATGAATTATGAAAGAAAAAAACATTTTTTTAAATTTTTTAAAAAATTAGGTAGAAAACAGAGTTCTTTGATTTTTTTATTTATTTTTTTGTGGGGCAGGGATACAGGGTGACCCATTGTAACAATGAGATGAACAAGACTCCATGATGAAAAACAAACTTTACAAGTTATGCATAGGTGGGGATGTGGGGGGGGGGCATTGGAGAGTGTTAGTTGTGGAGGTGGGAGGGAAAGGATGGTAGGAGAAAAACAAAGGAGGAGGCAACAATACTTGATAGGTAATATACTCATTACCTTTCTCATGTAACTGTAACCCTTCTGTACAGTAGTTTTACAATAAAAACTTATAAATAATAATAATAAATATATATGTGTACATATATATTTTTATTGTAAAGATACTGTACAGAGGGTTTACAGTTACCTGAGCAAGGTAATGAGTCCATTACCTATTGAGCATTATTACCCCCTCCTTTGTTTTTCTCCTACTATCCTTTTCCTCCCCACTTCCCCAACTCCTCCCTCCCCCTTCCCTGAAAAGTTGTAAAGTTTGTTTTCAACATAGTGTCTTGTTTGTTTCTTTGTATATTCTTCCCCCATGTTATAACCCCTTTTGCCACTGTATTTGATCCCAGTGTCTTGCATCTTGTATATATACTTTTTCTAATTTGAGGAGGGGAAGGGAAATAACAAGCTGCTGAAATAAAGATACATGATGACCCATTGTAACATATCATTTTTAAAACACAGGAAACATCAAAATAATATTACTTAAATTGATACTTTGATAAGTTTGAGCATTTTGTTAAGGTTCTGTCAATTATTTTACTGTAGATTTACTGTTTACCCAGGGTAATCAACAACTCATTGCAAAATAATACCCTTCTCATTAAAGTTTCATCAACTTATGGCATATTACTGATAATTCTTGTCTTAGTCACTGTTGTGGCCATTACTACATGTGGCTATTACCAAATGGTGACTTTCATTTCACTGTAAAGAAGAAAATTAAGGGTGACTTTCATTTCACTGTAAAGAAGAAAATAAAGGGTATGTGGGTGTATGGGTGTTGTTGTCGGTGGTGGTAGTCATGGTGGTGGTGGTGGTGTGCGTGTGTGTTGGTATGGGGGCTTGAACTCAGAGCCTCTTGATCTTGCTTAGTTTTTTCTCTCAAGACTGACACATGAGCAACATCTCCATGTCTGACTTTTTGTCAGCCAATTAGAAATAAGAGTCTCTCATATTTGTCTGCCTTCAGATCAAGATCCTCAAATCACAGATTTCTGAGTAGGTAGAATTGTAGGCATGAACCATTGGTGCTGTAGTTTCTATTATTGATTCTATGATTTACAATCCATTCATAACATTATTTGTGTTGTAGTTTCAGTTAGATTAGGTTCAACTAGTGAATAGCCATTTAAATTGGCCTCTGTATTCATCTGAAACACTCTCATAATGATTTTAGTATAATCTATTTTCTATCTTATTCCATTGGCTAATTCCTCTTTAAGACAAAAAAAAGCAAAGGTGGGGGCAGAAGAATTGAGAGAAGAAAGTGAAAATACTGCCATTACATTTAATATACATTAGGTAAAAATGGAACTATGTAACTTGAGGGTGTGGGTGGGATTGAGAAAGTTGGGGGAGAACAGTGGAAAGGGTGACATTGGTCAAGATGCACTGTATTCATAATCTGACTTGTTGAATCAAACTCCACTGTACAACTACTTAAATAAATAAATACCAGCAAACACTTTGCAGTTGGCTAATAAGGAGGTTGGTCATTTTAGCTGTTTTTAAATAATGTAACAAAATCATAAATGACTAGTCATGTGTACCACACACCACAGTGTGCTTAATAGAATTATTATTTCATCATATGTATAAGTCTTATCAACCCAGAAGGGGAAAAAGTCCTGGGACACATACACCAGCATGGAAAAACAAATCTTTGCTGAAGTCCTTGCTTCACGTGGTCTCTTCTATGATTCCCCAATGACTGCCATCCTTTCCAAAAGTAAAACATATCCATTGTCTTTTAGGGTTTTTAAAAAATACATTTTTATTGTAAAAATACTGTATAGAGGGGTTACAGTTACATGAGAAAGGTAATGAGTACATTACCTACCAAGCATTGTTCTCTCCTCCTTTGTTTTCCCCCACCATCCCTTCCCTCCCACCTCCCCCTCCCCCTCCACAACTACACTTTTGCTCCCCCCCCCACTACATTGTAAAGTTCATTTTTCAACATTGTGTCTTGTGCATCTTATTGTTACAATGGGTCAACCTGTATCCCTATTTAACCATTTTGGTTTTCTCCTTCCACTTGCCAAATTAAAGAAGTATACATACAAGATGCAGGGCACCAACATAATATACAGTGAAAACAGAGGTTATACCATGGGGGAGGAACATACAAAAAAACAAAAAAATCACATGGTACATTAAAGATATGTTAGAAACAATAGCAAACAAGAAAAAAGCCACTTGTGTCCCTATCTTGGGGTTCATTTTACTTAACATCATCTTATCTGGTCATATGTATATATCTTTTGATATTTTCAACTTGTCCCAGACATATACTAGTTATTGCAAATATACTCATCTAGTGACAATACCAGCTTGCATTTTCTTTTTTATTTTTATGTAAATCTGAATTTCATCACCACACAAATTTAATCACCACACAAAGTCTGGAATAAAATCTACTCTCAAATCTAATGGTGAATGAAGCTCCAAAGTATAAGGCATAGTGTTTAAAATGCTTTACTTCTTTTCTTTTTTTTTTTTTGGTCGGTCATGGGGCTTGAACTCTGGGCCTGGGCACTGTCCCTCAGCTCTTCAGCTCAAGGCGAGCGCTCTACCACTTGAGCTACAGCGCCACTTCCGGTTTTTTGGTGGTTTATTGGAGATAGGAGTCTCACGGTCTTTCCTGCCCGGGCTGACTTTGAACCGCTTTCCTCAGAGCTCAGCCTCCTGAGTAGCTAGGATTACAGGCATGAGCCACCAGCGCCCGGCTTGCTTTACTTCTTTTCTAAGAGTGGTTTACATATTAGTTTCATGCATATGTATAGTTTAGATCGCACCTCTCTTATTTTGGGCTTATCTTTTAATTCTGTAATGCATTTAATGGAGTGATCTGTAATGAAATGTTTTGATAAGAAAAAAATTTCAATTATAATATAAATGAATCTAACACTGGTAGTATCTTTACCATAATATAAAATTTAAAAAATTCCTTTTCAGGCAATGGTGGTTCACACATATAATCCTAGTTACCAAGAAGGCTGAGATCTAAGGATCTTCATTCAAAACCAGTCTGTGCAGAAACGTCCATCAGACACTCTGTCTCCAACTAACCAGTATAAAGCTGGAAGTTGAGCAAAAAAATCTGAAAGGCAGCACCCAGTTTCTGAATTCAAGCCCCAATACTAGCAAAAAAGAAAAAAATGATATAGCTCTTTAAGTTAAAATTTTCCTTTAGTCAAAAGCAATGTACATATGACCAGATAAGATGATGTTAAGTGAAATGAACTCCAAGATAGGGACACAAGCGTTTTTTTTTTTTTTTTCCTTTCTTGCTATTGTTTCTAACGTATTTATAAGGTACCATGTGATTTTTTTGTTGGCTTTTATGTTCGTCCCTCACAGTATAACCCCTGTTTTCACTGTATTTGATGTCAATATAATTTGGAGAGGGGAAGGAAAAAAACAAAATGTTTAAATATGGATACAGGTGGACCCATTGTAACAATGAGATGTACAAGACCCTGTTGAACAATGAACTTTACAATTTAGGCAGGGGTCAGGGGAGAGTGTAATTGTGGAAGTGGGAGGGAAGGGATGGTAGGGGAAAAACAAAGGAGAAGGCAACAATGCTTGATAAGAAATGTACTCATGTACTTTCTCATGTAACTGTTACCCCTCTGTACATTATTTTCACAATAAAAAACTTATAAAAATTTTCCTTTATATTTACTTTGAAACTTGACTTTTCCCATGTCTTAAGTTTTTTGTGTGTGACATGATCCACAAATTCATACCTTCTTTTCCCCCTAATTTTTAATTTGTCCTTGCTTTACTTACTAGCTACTCTATCTATTTTCCAGATCTGCAATACCACCTCTCTAATTCATTAAAAGCATCTGTGTCTATAATCACCATCATTAATTAATATTTCTATCCCTTCATCAATTCTTTATTGATATCTCTTGAGCGTTTGTTGAGAACACTAATTCTCAAATTAATGAAAGTCCTAATAACTGGAAAACACTGTGGGGAACTTCTATATCTGTGACTTACCAATTCGTACAGTTATCACTGGCTGAGATCAAGCTTGAAAACTGTCCAATGAAACACCCCAAATAATTGTGATCACCTACTACATACATGTTCTAACATTAACCTAGATCAGGTGAGGTGATTGACTAACGATGTATGTATGCTGAGTGGACAGAAGGAGATAATTCATTATATTCAAACAAGTATGTATAACTTATTGTCAGTATGACAAACTAATGTCAAATTTGTATCTAAGTTTGACTTCTCCAGTGAACATGGCATTTGTCTATCAATGACTCAGCCAACAATTTTCTAAAAACTTAATTTTAATAGGACCATAAGAGAACACTAGACTTTCCTGACTCACTCACACTTCTGTAGCACATTGCTTTGAAGCCACCAGGATGCCGTCATCAGTTATGCAAGCATATTTGCTATTTCTCCAGGCACATTAGTTAGAATTTTTCTATTGATCAATAGCCCAAAGCACTCTGAATCCTGTTATAGAAGGTGTGGTGAACTAGACCCCTGATGTCATTTAATCTTTGTAAGTATTTTACCAAAGATTACTGCTTCACTTCAGAATACCTAGTATGTGTTCAGCTTGATCTTTTACATAATAATTCTTTGTTTATTATTGCTCATTTTTATAAATTTCCTTTAACTTTTTCTTATATAAGTGGAATTTATTTTTATTAGCTTTCTTATTCATTCATCAATTCTAATAATTTGCCTACAGTTTTGACATTTTTTTATATTCTATCATGGCATTAGTGAATCGCAATTTTTTCCTTTTTTATTCCTTAAACATCTCAATTATTTTATTCCTTCTACTGATGAGGATAAAACATGGGAGAAGATAAACCACTCTAATGTATTTTATTAAAAAGAATATTTGAAAATGAAAAGAATACTTGCTGTTAGTTTGGGGTAGATATAGTTTATGAAAATACAAAAGACTTTTTCACATTTTTAATTTACTAAGTATTAGGAGTAATCAAACTTCATCAGATGATTTTTCTGCATCAGAAACTTTTCTATTTGAATTCATAATGTAAATACTTTCCAGACACTCTTTTAATGTTGATACATTCTTGGCCTACTCAGATGAAGAAACATTTTATCATAAGTTATTGTTTTCAAATACAGCATATTTTGATCTGTTACTGCTTTAAGATTTTACAAGGTTTTTAAGGGAACCTATGTTATAATTTTTGTTCATTAGCCTACTTCTATCAGTTACATTATATATAAGAATATGTTGGGTAATATGTCTTTTTAGCTCTGAAAAACACTGCATTTAATTGAAATTTAGATATTTTTGAAGGATTGATATAGCTTATTTGGCAATTCTTCAGGGCCATGATTTATATTTAAGAATTTAAACACATTATAATTCTCATTATTAATCATTTGATAGCCTTTTAATAATTAAGGCATTCATTGATTTTATTTTTAATGTCTTAAAAGATTTTCAATATGGATACTCTATATTCTGCTTTTCCTACTTCTAATAACCAATGTTTAAAGAATTTAACTTACACTGTTTTGGCTTTTGGGGCTCACAGTCCTAGTACAAATTCACTGTCAGTCAATATATGGTTGATATAATTCTTCTTACTGTCAGCAAGAAAGGAAATGCCTTCATTTATTCCATGACCCATATTCAGCAGGAAGGAGACTTATTAATTTGTTTAAGAATCCTGCCTAAAATATAGAGTAGATGTTTTGCTCTCAACATCAAAGCCATACCTCTTATTTTTCAAATACAGTAATGATACAATTATTTGCTCTCAGAACAACCTCAGCTTTAGAATTAACTTTCTAAGTATTGCTCCCTTCTTGGGTTTCAGTGACATGGCATCTCTTATTCTTCTTAAGTAGTAATTCACAATATCTCTTCCTGAGGTCTAGAAATGTTCTTTACAATTAGGTGTCATCAAGGAGCCTGTAGTTTCCCTGCCAAGTGAAGTTATCAAATTATGTTGGGAGACAAGCCAATTAAAGTGAAAGCTTGTACTAATATTTTAATTGAAAAATTGCTGTGAATAGAAATGGTTATCACCAAATGATATATTTTACTAGACATAATAGGTGGTGGAATTCTCATGCATTTCTGTATCTCTATACATGGAGAGAGTGATGTAGATATAGGCAGAAGTTTGAATAGAACCATTCATTTTAAGATATACTTACCTATATCACCTTTACAATAAAATTTAAAAGTTAAATAAAAAGGTAGACTTATGCATAATGATCTTTATGATTATTGGCATCACCATTATTCTTAAATTTGTTTTTAAGTTTGGCTTATTCATTGAGACTACATACCAAAGTCATATATACCAAAGTCATAAGACCTGTTTTCACTTGGCTGTCTAATAAACTCAATTTTAATAAAGCCAACAGGATATTGGATTTCTTTGATCTTCATATTCTTTCTTCCTAATTCCATTCCAAACCCTAGTTGCTGTCTACAGGCTTAGGTTTCCAAACTTTCGATTATTCTATGCTAGACCTTAACCAATATGTGTAAACCACCCCTTTTGGGTTAAAAAAACATGTATAATGGTTTCTGAAGAGTGGGCTTTAGAGATTTGAACTCTGTTTCTCAAAATCTCTCAATGTGTTTGTATATATATTACATATATGTATATATGTGTGTATAGTGTGTATATACATACATATATTGAGAGAGAAAAAATATATATAGGGAGAGAAGGATGGAAAGTGCATATATATATATATATATATATATATATATATATGAGAGAGGATATATATGTATATGTCTTCTCTTTCTCTTAATATCTCCATTATTGCTCTAGGCCACTTAAGGTCCAAGAGTGGCAACTGATTTTTTAAGCTTTCACAAAGATGTGTCATATTGCTTCATATTAAGAAAAGGAAGTGGTTGGATTTCTCAGGAAGAGGCTAAAATGACCTGCCATTGGTAAAAAAAGAAAAGTCTGAAATTTCAGCAAGATGAAGAATGGGAATAAAGAGTTTTAGCTATCCCGAGGGGAATTTGGCTAAAGATTCCACAGTTTGCTTTGTCTATGTCTTACACATACTTACAGTCTATCATTCTGCAATCTGACAGCTCTAGAACACATTCCCAGTAAAATCCCAGTGAACAGATGACAATCAATATTAAGCTGGCATTATAAAGGATACCGTTTAGACTACACTGAAGATGAGCTATGGAAGAAACACAGAGCTACTTCTTCCTTAGAGCATTCCCTATCATGACTAAAGAAAAGAGTTATTGAAGTTGATGACTGACAAAGGACAGAGAACATGCAGGGAGTACAAATGGCTGGAGGGAAAAGGCAGTCACTTTGAATTGTGATTCAAATCTTGCTTCTGCCATTCATTAAGATCATTGGCTTGAAAAGCTTTTAAAACCTAGAGTTTCAGCTTCACCACTTATAAAAAAAAATACCTGGGCACTGTAGCTCACACCTGTAATCCTAGCTAGTCAGGAGTCTGAAATCCAAAGGAATTAGGGCAAGAAAATCTTAGACTCCATCTCTCATTAACCACCAAATAACCTTTGCATGGCAAAGGACATAGCTAGCAAGATCAATACAAAGCCCTAAGACTGGGAGAAGATCTTCTCTAGCCATTTAACAGACAAGGGCCTCATATCTAAAATACACTTAGAACTCAAAAAATTAAATCCCCCAACAACAAATCCTCAAAGAAACAACTGCCCCATTAATAAGTAGGCTAAAGACTTAAAGAGAAACTTCTCTGAAGAGGAAGTGTTTCTTCAACTTCTCTAGCCATAAAAGAAATGCAAATCAAAACAACATTGAGATTCCACCTCACCCCTGTTAGAATGGCTCTAATCAAGAACTCTAATAACAACAGATGCTGGAGGGGATGTGGACAGGAGGGAACCCTACTTCATTGTTGGTGGGAGTGTAAACCTGTTCAACTACTCTGGAAAGCAGTATGGAGGTTCCTCAAAAGACTCCACATAGAGCTCCCCTATGACCCAGCAATCCCACTTCTGAGCATAACAAAATGCTGAAACAAGGACACAGGATGACCCATTGCAACATTGATACCCATAAGACAATATGTTGGAAATGAACTTTATAACTTCGGGAGGGGTGTGGGGAGGATGGAGGGAGATGGAGAAAGGAAGGGATAGTGGGAGAACAACAAAGGAGAGGTAACAATTCTCAACAAGAAATGTACTCATTACCTTACTCATGTAACTGTAACCCCTTTGTACAGTATATTTACAATAAAATAAAATTTTTAAAAATGAAACTGAAAACATTCAAAAATAAATAGTTTTAAATATATACTGTCACCTTTGCATCTGTGTGGAACCCCACAGATGTGCATCTTCTTCCTTCTGGCATTCTGAATGTACTTCATGATATATATGTGTGCACATATATATGAATGTATCCATTTTAAAATTCTGTGATTTTTTATATTTGTGTTTGTGTATGTGTGTCTGTGTGTGTGTGTGAGAGAGAGAGAGTATGTGTACATGTGTGTCAAACTTGTAGCTTGAACTCAGGGCCTGAATACTGTCCCTGACATTTTTTCCCTTGTGGATACTGCTTTACCACTTGAACCACAGTTTTATTTCTGGTTTTCTGCTTGCTAACTGGAGATTAGACACTCTTAGACTTGAAGCCTGCTTGGGCTGACTTCACACTGCCATCTTCAGATGTCAGCTTCTGAGTAGCTAGGATGATGTGAGACACTGATACTCAGTGATTTTGATCATTTTGAAAAACAAAACAGGCAAGGGAAGGAACTGTATCACAGGAAAATGGCATATGTTTTTCTGTTGTTATTCAGAAATATAAACAGTGCCTGTTTTATCTTTCCAAGTTATGCTTCTTGAATTTCATTTCAGGTTAATTTCTCTCATGCTGTATGCATGGTTATTAGTCTGAAATGTCTGAAAAGTTTTCATATACAAACAGAGGATTTTATTTATATTTTATGTCTAGAAATTGCAAGAAAATGCTGCTAAATTTAATACTTAGCAAGTTCCACCCTCTTTTTAACTTTTTAAGATTTATGACATATCTGAAATTAGCTTGAAAATCAAAAGAGCCTCTCACCCTGGCTTTTCTCAACTATTCTGACCTTGATACACAGCTACCTGTGATTAAATGTCTGCTCTGAATAATGAGCCCTCCCAGAATGAGCTTTCTTAAGGGTAGGACACTAATATCAGATCCCATCACTTTTGACTTCACTTGTAGTCCACTCTCAAGGTGATAGTTGATGCACTGTGTAACTCATTGTTACTAATTACCAGAAAAGTATAAATCCAAACCTAGTCTTAGAGGAGAGTCAGGAAGAGTTGACAGTCCTCAGTGCTCTTGAAAGCTGACCAGCTCTGCTAGCTCTATTTCATGCCCTCTGTGAGTCTCTTGCCTGGGCAGGAAATGCTTTCCAGGCCATATTCAATGCTTACTTATCCCTCCAGGAAGATCCATGCATTCAGGAAGATCTAGAAAGACAAATGTTCACCCTAAATCAAGCTCCAGTAATTCACACTAGTAATCCCAACTACTTTGGAGGTTGAAATCTAGAGGATGATGGTTGTAGGCCAGCCAGGGCTGCAAAGTTCACTAGACTCTATCTCTAAATTAATCAGCTAAAAGATGATTAGCAAGAGCAAGGCCATGAGTTGAGTTCATACCCTAGTATTACCCATAGACTACTAAGCCTATTCTATTCAATTAGCCTTTAGAAACATAAGTGAAATATCAGGATCTGACTCAAATATAAGACAGATTTTTAAAAAAATGTCATGTGTGGAGTTTATAAAAAGATGTTTACATTACCATACCTAATAAATGATTTGATTCCCACATTTAGTATGCTAGAGACTAAAAAGGACAGAGGTGAAATCACACACTTTTTTTCATCATGTATCTGTAAACAAATGGAGGATAGAGAACAATTTCTTCCTACACAGCTGTTGACGTTCAAAGAAAGGTTGTGTCTCCAGGACTTCATTTTGCATCCACTCTGACTAGGGGCAGCCTATTTTATATGGAACTTGGTTCATTGGTACTGACCCTGAGAAACAGAGACAGTGGAAGCAATAGCTTTAGATGCATGGATATGGAAGCTGAGGTTTTCAGGTTCTGGAAGGAGAGCTACAGCATTGTCGTTCAGCTCCAGTGTCTTCCCAGGCTGGCTTTGTGATATTTCTGGCCAAGTTATTTTCCTTGTTTTGTATCCAGCCCAACTCTATGGCTTTCTTTGTGGTTTTATGACCTAACTTTGTTCTTGTAACCATTTCACACTATTGCTTCCTCTTTCCATTAGATTTTTTTTTTTTGGTGGATTGTGGGGCTTGAACTCTGGGCTTGGGTGCTGTCCCTGCACTCTTCAGCTCAAGGCGAGTGCTCTATTGCTTGAGCCACAGCACCACTTCCAGTTTCCTAGTGGTTTATTGGAGATAAGAGTCTCATGAACTTTCCTGCCTGGGCTGGCTTTCAATCAAGATCCTCAGATCTCAGCCTCCTGAGTAGCTAGGATTACAGACGTGAGCCACTGGCATCTGGCTTCCATTAGGTCTTACTGTCTGATGAGCCCTATCTGATGGAAATGCTGTATGTATGCACACACCTGTGCAAATAAAAGTTAAAAATTAAAAAGGCTAAAATGCAGATCTACTTAGAATTTAAACCTCACAAAGTCAAGACTTTGTGGGTTTACTTCTCTGTGGTACCAGGCATTCCATAAATATTTGTACAGTAGATGAATGAGAAGATTAATGGATGGTTATTATTTGAGTATCTGATATATACATCTTAGGCTGGTTTCAAGCCAAGATAAACAATTTGCTAAATTGTTTACCTCTGTATCTCTGGTTGAGTATGCAAATATTCACCTTTGCTGTATCTAACTGGTTGGATCTTTCAGATGGCCCTTAATGCTAATTTTCTCTTTCCTCCTAACCCCAATCTGCTATAGAACATTCCTTATCTCTTTATAGGGCAAAAACAAATCTCCAGCCAAAATCCTATAGAATTTCTGAGAAGAGATACTCTGATTTTGACAGCAAGGGAAAAAGGAATGCAGTTCTGCTCAATAATATGTCATCTTTACCATGGTCATTTTGCTTTGTGTTCATTACTCATGTAATGGGAAAGTGCAGGAACACACAGGGCTGTCCGTGGATTCCATTGCTTTTGTTTTGTGCAAATCCTGCTGGAAAAGGGAGATAAACAGAAGCTAAACAGGCTCCACAGTCTGCTCACTTGCAGCATGACAGCACCCTTCACAGGCTGTCAGGATTCCAAGCAACAGATGTTAAGTGAGCCTGGCCCACAACTCCACCAGTAAGAAGACATCTATCAACTCACTTCCCAGTTGGATAGCATCAGTTAATGAGGACTTTATGACACTTCTGAATAGTAGCAGTAGAACAAGCTGGCTAGACGAAACTTTTAAGAAGACTCCATGATTTCCTTTCAAATGGTGGCCTGTTTTATCAGTAGTTGAAGTAAAGTAAAAACAGTTCAATTGAAGATGTCACCTTTGCTAATCAAATCCATTGTATGGCCAGAAATGGCTGTCATCTATTGTTCTTGAAGATTGCCTATTACTTTAGCAGTGGGAAATGCTCTTTTGCTTATTTTTTTTCAACTAAATTTGAATATGTTTGTGGGAAAGCTCTTCAGTAGTAGAAAAACTCAGTCAGCAGAAATAATTTCCTAAAGTCATTTATCCTGAAAAGGGTAATTTAAAATATACACATACACATATACATTCTGCCTTATTTATTTCACCCTGTAATTATATTTTTAGATGATTGCTTGTGTATTTTCTCTCTTTAAAATGGAAATTAAAGGGCTGATGACTTGGGTTGATTTAATTTACCCAACGAAAGGAACTCCCATCCCTAGAGAGTTTTTGACTTTTTCATTTCTCAGTTTATAGAATTGTAGGATGCTACAATCATTTGTGTTTTGTGGAGGGGAGGGTATTAGCCCATGATTTATTTTATATTTTAAATCATGTATTATGTAGTTACCTAAATTTTCCTGGAAAAAATAATGAAGACTGTACTTTGGCCAGATTATGCACTTTCTTCAGTGTGTTTTAACCAAATGTGAATTGAAAGACAAAAGCAAAGTTACTCAGGGCCAGAAAGCAAATCCAAAATGAAAGTGAACTGTTCCAAGTCATGCTTTAAACAGTAGGAAAGCCCTAATGACTCGTTTCTCTACCTGGCCCAGCGATCATTTGAGATTTATTGATTTGTCCCTTGCATTGGTTGCTTTTTCTTTTTTTTTCTTTTTTTTTTTTTTTGGTTTTAATCATGATCGTGGTGATGCAAACAGATACTCTGTGAGAAAAGATGTTGATGAACTGCTGCAGAAGATTAATTCTCAAGGGCTATTTTCAGAAAGATGGACACACTTATCCATAGGAATTTGCGATGTTCTTACTTCCTTGAAACAACTTTGGTATGAATCAGAAACACCTCACCAATAGAATCTTCCCCACTCCTCTACCAGGCAAAGCTCCTACCATTGCCACAGATCTGCCCACTGATTTTTGATAGACATATGTGACCCTGGACTCCCCATTGTGTAGATTTTTCGTCACATAGTCTATCTGCTAGGATTCCATTTGACTTTTAAGTGAAAATCAGTGGATGCCTTTCAGCCTCTAAATGTCCATTTTTCTGTTTAGAATTAAAATTATACAGCATCAACTGGAAGTCCATGGCTTGTACCTATAATCCTAGCTACTCAGGAAGCTGAGATCTAAGGATCACATTACAAAGCCAGCCCAGGCAGGAAAATCTGTCACACTTTTATCTCCAATTAACCACCAAAAATACTGGAAGTGGAGCTGTGGTTCAAATAGCATAGCCTTGAATGGACAAAGCTCAGGGACAGTGCCTAAGCACTGAGTTCAAGCCCTAAGAAGAGCGCGCGCATGCACACACACACACACACACACACACACACACACACACAGAGTTAAATTATACAGCATCTTTTTTGTAATCCTCAACCATCTAACATTCATTAAGAAACATTTATCATGTATCAATCACTTTCTCATACTTTGATAAATGCATGCAATCTGAAAGTCCATCCAGCACCACTCACTAGGGAGCAATTTCTACAATTCCATCTCCTTGTTGCATTATTAGATTTGGCATCCTGCTCTGGTTCCTGTAACATCTTAAGTAGCAAATGCATCCTACACACCCAATGTGGTCAATACCACAGGAAAACTCCTGCAGAACCTTCAGAGCATTCTGTCACTGAACCAAACTGCAATGTCTCTTATGTTTCAATCTTTTTGATACTTAGTGTCACTTGTTTGTCCACTGTTTATCCCTTTGCTTGTTTTTCTGACTTACCTTTCTTTTTCATCCTATACAAAGCCTTTCTTCCTTGCCTGCACTTTCAGATAGATAGATAGATAGATAGATAGATAGATAGATAGATAGATAGATAGATAGATAGATAGATAGATAGATAGATAGATAGATAGATAGATAGATAAT
>NW_012267268.1:7764842-7776165 GCF_000151885.1 Dipodomys ordii | reverse complement strand
AGATAGATAGATAGATAGATAGATAGATAGATAGATAGATAGATAGATAGATAGATAGATAGATAGATAGATAGATAGATAATCTGCCAGACATCAAATATCTTTCCACATATAAAAGTCTATTAAATATCAACTTTTTCCAGAAAAATGATCATTCTTTGCACTTTCAATATGTGTTCATCCCTCATAGAGTAAGGACACTTTTATTTTTAGCCAAAGTCATTAACAACTTTTGCATCAAAACATGCTTGCTCACATCCTTAACACCATCATTATTTGGGTAAATACTGATCCTCTTGCAATCGCCTTGCCCTCCTATCTCAAGGATATTAGAGATAAATGGTTCCCTGCCTTGAAAGGCCTCACTGTCTAAGGTCAATGACACACTTATAGATAACAACCATACAAAGAGCATGTGACCATTCAAAAGCCTGGTGCTGTCAGAGCCTGAATCTGAACTCCAGTGTCAAAATGGCATTTCCACTCCAGGATCATGCCAGAGTAGATCTCATACAACAAAAGGTCCATTAGTTGTAGACAGTGTAAAAAGCAAAAAGATACTTGATATATCTTGGTGCCTTCTTACAGCATCCAGAACAAATGTTCAATAAAACTCCAGTAACTGAGATATATTCTTAATCCTCCATTTCTGTTATATTATTTCAAATAGGGACTTAATACTATGATTTGTTGTCTGATTCCTAGGCCACAAACCTGACACCCCCAGTGTCAGACAAGATTGTGGGACCTGCTGCCTGAATCAGAGATAGGTGGTGGTAAAGCAAGGATTTATTTAGGACAGCCACACTTGGAAGGAATATGGGTTAGAGTTATAAGCTCCATCTTAAGCTTAAGGACAAGGATGTTAGGATGATATAGAGGAAGAGATACAGCAAGAATCTAGAAGGCTGCAGAGTCTAGCAGTCTTGTTCATTCTGTCAACTGGTTGATCATTATCTCAGGTTTGGTTCTCCCAGGGAATGATGGTTTTGAGGAAGATGGTTATTGCAGGATGGGTCTAAATCAGTTCCATCTTGAGATGATCGTTCTCACCTGAGGGCAGTGTCAGTTCCCATCGTAAGGTTCTGTAAGCTCTTGGTATCTGTAAGAATCTAGTTCCATTGAGGAAAAGCTGTGAATGCTCAGGAAACAGAGTTCAGTAGTGAAGATGTTTGATTCATTTTTCCAAAAGGCCACCCAAGTTCAGCTAAAGGCATATAGACTACAAACTAAACTTTTCACTTTCCCACTTAAAAGCAATTCACTTTTACCTTTTATTAGAGGAGACACCATTTGCTTTTAGGGAAGCAGATTTTTATAAAACTCAAAGCAGGTGACAGTAGATCACAGAATGGTTTAAAAACAGGGTGAATGAATTCAACAGTGATATTCACAAGACACTACACTTGGGGTAAAAGGGAGTGGGGTGGGATAGCAGGAGAAAATGAGAGAGGGGTAACAAGATGGTTCAACATGAATTATACTCATTGCCTTTCTTATGTAACTGTAACCCCTCTGGACATCACCTTACAATAAAAAAGGGGGGGAACATAGGGGGAAACATGATAGAGAGCTACTACGTATAAAAATGATCTGTATAATGGCCAAGGAGACATTTAAAATTCTTCATTTTTGAAATTATATTAAATATTTTGGGGCTATGCTTGGTGGATCTGTGAATAAATCAGGCTCACTTTACAATCCCACAGGACTCATTGGTCCTAGAATTTGAGATAGTTGATCAATGTTGGAAAGAAAACATAGAGGAACAAAATGGAGTTAGTCAGGACAATGGCTGGATGTTCCATCAGAGGAAACAAGCGACACTTTCAAAGGAGCCCTTTTATCATCACTGTAATATTTCTATAACACTAATCAAGTGACACTTCTGTAGCATTATTGCTATAAACTATATTTCTGTGATAATCTTTATCTTTAGCACTGCCCGCTCCTATTCAGAATCTTTCTTTTATTTTTGCATCTGGTTAATCACACCAACGCACCATTTTTATGTGGAGCCCAATAGGTTCCAAATTTGATGACGAAACATTCCAAGTCTCTGTAGTGTGACCCCAATCTACATCTCCAAACATTACTTCTCTGCACAAGCTTTCGAGGTCAATTTAGTCTGTACCTTTCCCCTGAGATTACCATTCAGTTCCTCAGCAACTGCAAAACACTCTTAATAAGTTGATCAAACAGAGTAATAGACCACTACTAAAAAGGAACGATGAAATACAGGAAACATTTTCAGCCATGCAAGAGTTAGGGTGTGACTAGAACTGAACCAGAGAGGCAGGAAGGAAAATTGTCAGAAAAAAACTGTTCTTTGTTTACTCAAATCATTGGGAGTGCTGCAGTTTACAAGACTGATCAATGATGTGCTTTTCACAAAATTTTCAGCAGTCTTCACTTCTTAGGATTTTTTCCCTCAAAATACTGCCAAAAAAGGAGGCATTTTCCCTTTTTATATGAGTATCTCTATTCCCAGCCTCTAAAGAACAAAGGCAGCATGAAAACACAAATATAATAGAGGAACAACATCCCAACTATTTTCAACCATGCCAGAAATCATTGAAATTGGAAACAGGGACTTTAAGGGTTATCAACATTTTTTTTTGGAGTAAATTTCTTTTTTTTTTTTTTATTGTGAGAATACCGTACAGAGGAGTTACAATTACATGGGCAAGATAACGAGTACATTTCTTATCAAGCATTGTTGCCTCCTTTTTTGTTTCCCCTTCCCATCCCTTCCCATACTCCCCCCTTCCCAGCACCTGATCCTTCCCCAACACCCTACCAAAGTTGTAAAGTTCGTTTCTCCATATAAGAACTTGTACATCTCATTGTTGCAATGGGTCCACCTGTATCCCTATTTAAACAATTTGGTTTTTTTCTTTCCACTCCACAAATTATACCAACATCAAACACAGTGAAAGCATGGGTTATACCATAGGGGAGGGACATACAAAGCAACAAAGAAATCATCTTATAAATATGTTAGAAACAATTGCATGAAAGGAAAAAAAAACAAAATAAAGCATTTGAATACTTATCTTGGTGTTCATTCCCCTAACATCAACTTATCTGACCTTTCCTGCTTGACTGACATATACTAGTTATTACAAATAAGGGAAACCATGGGACCTATGTTTCTTTGGGCCTGGCTTACTTCACTTAATATAATTTTTTCCAAGTCTTTCCATTTCCTAACAAATGGGGCAATGTCATTCTTTCTGATGGAGGCATAGAATTCCATTGTGTATACATACCACATTTTCTCGATCCATTCATCTACTGAGAGGCATCTGGGTTGGTTCCATATCTTAGCTATGGTGAATAATGCTGCCATAAACATAGTTGTGCTGGTAGCTTTAGTATGGTCTTGTTACAATGGGTCATCCTGTATCTTTATTTCAGCATTTTGTTATTTCCTTTCCCCTCCCCAAATTAGAAACATGTATACACAAGATGCAGGGCACCAGAATCTAATACAGAGACAACAGGGCTTGTACCATGGAGGAAGAACATACAAAGAAACAAAAAAAATTGTTTTTTTTAATTTAATTTTATTGTCAAGGTGATGTATAGAGGGGGATACAGTTAAGAATTTTTAAATATGATTTTGTTGATGTATATTGAGATTCATGATAGTTTCTTGTTTTTGATCATTACATATACACTGCTCAGGACATTTTTGTCGATATGGTTCTAGATATTTACATGAGTTCTATGAGAAGCAATGTTTGAAATGTTTATGAAAGGTACAAAATTCCTCCAAATTTACATTCCCATTAAGTAGAATATGAAAGTACTTCTATTCTCTCTCACACACAAAAGCACTGGTGGTATTTTTGGTTTTGCTTTGTTTTTAAATAGTGTGACAAGTAAAAATAGTAACTAATTTTTCTCTTGTAAGATTTACATTTTCCTAATTACCAGTAAGCTTAGTATATTTTAATATTATTATGGCTAGGAATAGAACTATTTGTGACATGAGGTTTCTTTTGAACAAATTCCATACTAAGAACTCAGCCACTTACAGGAAAGACAAGTTTTCCACATCACAGGAAAGCGAGAGCAGAGGGTGGGCTGACCTAGAGTACTTGTGTGAAACCTTACTTTTCACTATCAAGTCATGTATACTCATTCCTAGTTTGTGATTCTTTCTACAAATTGAGAGGGTTGAACGGGAATGTTGAAAGGGGAGACATTGATCAAGGCACATTGTATTTATAAACTGCTTTGTTGAAAGGAAACTCTTTGTATAACTACTTAAAGATAACTAAAAATAATTTAAAAAAGAAAAACTTGCTTTGTGTTTGTATGTGCATACACGAACAAATTCCTGTTTACTGAATTCATGGATCTAGTAACCAATAAAGCTAATATGATCAACAAATTTAATAATCTGATAGTGAACGACAGAAAATAAAATAATCATCACAGCCTATGTCATAATCCAAAAATAGAACAAACAGGAAGAAATAATTCTTTTTAAAAAAGCAGGAGTTTCACATTTGAAAAGGAGTTTCTAAAAGCTGCAGAAGCAATAAACCTTTCTCAGATGCTGGTGGTCACAGGAAAGTAAAGGAACCTGAAGTAGAACAGAGAGGTTGTTAGGAGCAAAGCAAGAAAGCAAAGACTAAGAATGAATCATCTATGGAACCAACCCAGATGCCCCTCAGTAGATGAATGGATCAAGAAAATGTGGTATATATACATAATGGAACTCTATGCCTCCATCAGAAAGAATGACATTGCCCATTTGTTAGGAAATGGAAAGACTTGGAAAAATCTTCTCCCAGTCTGTGGGCTTTCTATTGACCTTACTAGCTATGTCCTTTGTCATGCAGAAACTCTACCATTTCATACAATCCCTACTGCATTGGTGGTAGGAATGTAAACTTGTTCAACCACTTTGGAAAGCAGTATGGAGGTTCCTCAAAATATTCGACATAAAGCTCCCCTATAACCCAGCAATCCCACACATTACCATAACTAAGATATAGAACCAACCCAGATGCCCCTCAAAGATGAATGGATCAAACAAATGTGAGATACACAAACACACACACACACACAGAGAATGAAATTCTATGCCTCCATCAGAAAGAATAACATCACCCCATTTGTTAGGTAATAGAAAGACTTGGAAAAAATTACATTAAGTGAAGTAAGCCAGGCCCAGAGAAACATAGATCCCATTGTTTCCATTATTTGCAATAATTAGTTGAAGTCCAGGACAAATAGAAAAGGTGAAAAGCTATGTACATATGACCATATAAGATGATGTTAAGTGAAATTAACCCCAAGATAGGGATACAACTGCTTTTTTTTTCTTTCTTGCTATTGTTTTTAACGTATTTTAAAATGTACAATGCCATTTTTTGTTTCTTTTCTATAACCCCTGTTTTCACTGTATTTGATGTCGGTGCCCTGCATCTTGCATATACACTTTTCTAATTTGGGGAGGGGAAGAGAAATAACAAAATGCTGAAATAAGGATACAGGATGACCCCTTGTAACAATGAGATGTACAAGACACTTTACAACTTGGGGATTTGGGGAGGTGGGAAGGGAAAGGATGATAAGGGAAAAACAAAGGAGGAGGTAACAATGCTCAATAGGAAATGTACTCATTACCTTACTCATGGTTCTGTAACCCCTCTGTACACTATTTTTACAATAAAAAACATAAAAAAGAAATTAAATTTCTAAAACATGAATTTGATGGGACATAGCCACGCTATATATAGTTTGAACACATGCAAAGAATATTGCACAAGCAATGAAAAATAGATCATTATCTATTAAGTTCATATGTATGATGATGAAACACTCAGTTTATAGACTAATATGTCTAAACTGATTTCTCTGTCTTATGTGAACTATGCACATATTATGTAAGTCTGTAAGTATATATTCTAATTGAATTTATATGTATACATGCAACAAACATCTATTGTACTTATATAAATTAAATATTATCTATTGAAATGTGTGGAAAAATGGAAGATATTTGGATTTAGGATTTTTTTCTCATTTTTGAGCACTTGCAGATGCACATTGAGATATCTTGGAAATTAGATCAAAGTCTAAACATGAAATACATTTATTATAACGTGAACATAGCCTGAAAGTTATTTTTTAAATAATACTTTTAGTGTGTCTACTTTCTTTGCTTTTTTTTTTTTGGTCAGCCTAGGTAACTTAAAGCCTGAGTGCTGCCCATGAGCTCGAGCACTCTACCATTTTGCGCCACAGTTCCACTTATGCTTTTCTAGTGGCTAATTGGAGATGAGTCTCATGGACTGTGATCCTCAGATCTTAGTCTCCTGCATTGCTAGGATTATACATGAAACCCACCAGCACCTGGCTGTGCTTACTTTTGAATGTAACTTTTCTCATGAGTTCAGGTATGAAATACCTCATATTGTCCTGGTGCTTTTTAAAGTTTTGGATTCATGAGAACGTTGGGTTTTAATGCTTAGATTGGTGATGTTCAACCTACATGTATTTTTTCTCCATAAGTATTTCAGTAAGGATACATTCTGACTTCTTTAAAATGTCACTAGTTGCTATTACTTTTGCAAGTAGACTTTAAGTGAAGGGTGGCTGTGAAGGCACTTCAATGCTTCAAGGCAATGGAAATGTGGAGAGGAAAATGCTATAAGTTTCATAGATATGCATACATATACATTTCCCAAATGATAAATTATTAGTTGGTTAAAAATAATGAATTATTTCATTTTAAAAAGCATTCAAGTATTAATGCTTAGGGCATTGGCAAATCAAATCCACTTTTCTTCATCCACCTGTGGTTTATAACAATGCTCCAGGACCTTCAGTCTTCTAGAGCAGTGAAACTTGGAAACAGCAAACTGGGCTGCTGGCTTCCAGTCTCAGCTTTTTCTCTTGTTACTCAGCTATATTTCCAGGGCCACAAAGAACTCAGACCTAATCAGTATCCTCCTGTAGCCTTACTACTACACCCTGGATACTACAGATAAAGAGGTACACATTTCATCACCTTTGACGATTTTGACAACTTCCTTGGATGTTACAAGCTACATATATTTACAAGATAAATGATTCCTTCAAATAAATTACATTTAGTTTATTGTGGGGTTCTGATGACTGTAAATCCAAATTAGAAATTGTTTTTGCCTTGGGTGGCCACCTTCACTTTGGCTTAAATAAACTCCTTGTTCTCACTCTCAGTAAGTTCAACTTGACCTTGAAGTTGAGAATAGTTAAAGATGTATACTGTAGATTTCCTCTTTACAATGTTTATTAGCAAATAAACTTACACATTTGTTCATAACCAATTCTGAGTCCCTAATATTCATTCATGGATTATCATTTAAAGAATGAGTGGAATTGCATCCAGGGGCATTCAGGAGAAAGGGCAATTTCACAGCTGTGAAGATGTTTATTCCAGGTGATCAAGATATTACCAGATTTCCCCCACTGACTTTTGGCTAAACAACTATAAAAACAAAAAATTGATTCCAGTAATTTGCAGCCACTGTCCTTAAGTGAAAACTAGATCCAATTCTCACTCTATATGAAATTTATGCTGGCTTTGCAATATTCTTTCATCTATGGTGGATTTTATATAAAAAGTAAACAAGATATTTTACAGTCCATACTTAGTGATGTGCTTACACAATTAAGAGACTTTTATGAATCATCTTCATTATGCATTTAAACAGTTCATAAAAGTTATGAGTCCAATGTATTTACCCCTCTTTGTTGTTGTAAACTCTAACTACATGGCAAGGAGAACAAAGAAATCAAAATGTGCATATTCTAAAGGCTGTGCACCAGCCCCTGCTTCAATTATGCATGAATTAACAGAAATGAATTCACAGTGTTTTATTTCTTCGTGTAATGGAGCTCAAGTATTTCATAAAGCGCAACCATACAGCAAATTCTAAGCTCATTTTAGAATAATTAGTGCATTGATGTTACTTGTGTAGTTAAAAGGAAATGTTAAACTTTCTCCATTGTAAGCACTTTTTGAAGGCTCACTCTGTTCTTTAAAGTGAGCAATCTTTCACTCCAAAGAAAGCTGGAAGCACTGTCTTTTCTGCATTTCATCTTCCTCCTCTTATACCTCGATTAAAAATATACTAGTGCTTATTCAGACAAGTCTTAATTACAGGCCTAGAGCAAGTAAAAGAGCCTCTGTAGATTAAGCAGGTGATTTTTTAAAATGATGCATTTAACTTACGTTACTCCTTTGCAGTGCTTTGAATAATTAAGGCTGAGATAAGGGAGTCCTAAAATCCAGGCTACAAAATGTCTTCATTTAACTTTCAGCAAAAGTTGACATTCTCATATCTCTTTCTCTTACCTTAATGAAAAGAAAGCTGCCACCCCTTTGGGAGAGAAGGTGAGAACTAACATTTGCAGTTTCAACTATATGAGCAGGTCAACTCGACGAGGTATATTACGTTCTTATTTCATTGTATGCTCATATAATTTTGAGGTTATCAGTCATTTGCCAAATCATTCTACTTGGCCAAAGGCTGACAAATGTCAAGAAAGCTTCCAAAAGTCATACAACCTGCCATGAGAAAAAAATGGGAGGATTAAATTAAAATTGGTCAGAATCTGGACATTATATTCTGTGCCAACCCATGGTTACTGACAAATTAAGGCTTTCTGGACATGCTCAAAATAATGCAACACAAAACTCTTTGTATTGTTCAATTTATTAAATCATCCATTGTGCAGAAAGGTGTTTGTAAAGCTAACAAAGCTACAATAGCCTAACCCCAGGAAATTTTCATTTGGCATGCTAGAAAGCAGAGAGTTGGCCAATGAAATTAGCAGATTCCCAAGCTCTTCTCCATTGTTGCTGAGGTACAACAAATTATTTTGACCTTTTAAAAATTATTTTGACCTGTTAAATCCTCTTTACAAAGAGGCTTTTGATATAAGAAACTAGAAAATAAAAGAAAAACAGAATAAGAAAATATGTGATTAGGAAGTGGTGCTGTGGCTCGAGTGGTTTGAGCTGAGGTGCTCAGGGACAATGCCAGGCCCAGAGTTCAAGACCCATAACTGACAAATAAAAGAAAATAGGTGATAGTTTTTATTCTGCCATCATGAATTTACTGAATGACAACAACATGCCCTAAATTGTGGTAAACCTTGAGAGGAAAACTTCCAATTAATGAGATAAGTCCTGTTATGCCAAAGCTGAAGTGTGAGAACCAAGCAGAGAAATCAGGTCCATCCTTTTCCTGTACCTGAGGTTCTTGTAATATCAGGATCTACTGAGATGTTTCCTATTGCTTAATATACGGTATTGCACAAAGTAGGTGCTGTGTAACTACTATTGAATGAAAAAAAGCGAGGGTCCTTCTAGAACAGATATATCACATAGAAGTGTGAATGAGAAAACAGAGTATGAAGGTTTCCAGGAGGCACTGAAATCTAATGAAAAGTGAGAAGAAGTAGGAGCCAGGATGGCAGAGAGGACAGGAAGTGCCCATGTAAGCAGGAGAGAATTGACTCTTTGTCTCCCCTTTCTAGTGAAGAAAAGGTTTTTGGACAATAATAGCCTGCTAAAGCCAAGAACGAAGACTAGACACAAAGGAAGAAAATGTATGAACAATTTGTTTGGGGGGTCCGGTCATGGAGTCTGAACTCGGCCTGGGCGCTGTCCCTCAGCTCTTCAGCTCAAGGCTAGCGCTCTACCACTTGAGCCACAGCGCCACTTCCGGCTTTTTTTCTTTTTGCTTATGTGGTGCTGAGGAATCGAACCCAGGGCCTCATGCTTGTAAGGCAAGCGCTCTACCACTGAGCCACCTTCCCAGCCCCTGAACAATTTTTTTTGATGACAATTATACAGATCTAGGCTTGGTTATCTTAGTGGCCAGTAATTATAGCTATTGGGGGTGGAGTGGTAGAGATAAGAGAATAATGGTTCCATGCCAGCCTGGGCATAAAAGTTCATGAGACACTACCTCCACAGATGGATGGATGTGGTAACATGTGTCTGTTATCCCAGTTACAGGGGAAGCATGATGGCTGGGCACAGTACTATGTGACTGACATCTCTTGCAATGTGTGAAGCAGTAATAGAAGGAGCACAGCACAGGCTGGACCAGGCATAAAAATGTTAGATGATAACTTGAAAATTCTTAAAGTAAAAAAGGGACCAGAGAATGAATCAAGTGATAGGTCATCTGCTGAGCAAGCTTGAGGCTCTTGAGTTCAATCCCCAGGCCTGTTTGTCCCCTTCTTCCCTCTAGTAAATGAGAAGGGTTAGAAACCCTCTGGGTCATATTGCTGAATTTCTGGTGCTAAGACAAGTCTGCTGAATTAAAGATTTTCGAAATATAGCCCAAGAATTCGTTTCTTAAGTAAATTTAGAAAGTTCTGGGTTGAATATAGGCAATACCATTAAAATGAAGAAATTATATGGTTTTCAGGGAAATGAAAAGACGTGAAAATTATCTTACTGGGCAAAGTAAGGCAAGTCTAGAAAGACAAAGGGATCATGTTTTCTTCTTATATGTAGATCTGAGACCCAAAATACAACCTCCCATGCAAACACACACAGAGGCATATGGATATATATGCAATCAAGTTGACTAAAGTACAGTATATGAAGGAATAAAACATTATAGAGTAAACCCTTTGATCATTTAACAGACAATTTAACAAAATAAATGTGGAAGTTAAAACATAGGTTAAATGAGGAGGAAGAGGAGAACAGGTGAATGGAAAATAAATAGAAGAGATCTATAGTCATAATTCTCTATGTGTGTGTGTGTGTATATATAGATATACATACATACATACATACATATGATAAAGGAAGTGGAAATGAAGGCGGGAATGGACAAAGAAGGAGAATGATGGAGCATTGACTCTGATCCAGAAGTACTGGACACATAAATGTTAAAATGTACTCCCTTTGTATACCCATTTGAAGATTAACAACTAATTGTGAAAATAAACATGCGTTTGGTTTTTGCTCCTTGTTTTTGGCACAGATCTTCTACAAACCAGAGAGATTCTGTGAGGGATCGAGAAAGAAAGGAACACCTTTTCAATCACTACCATGTTTATGATCATGAAAAATATAACACAGGATAGGCTGCTTTGTCAGAAAAAGCCATGATGTGGTTTGAGGTTTAACTGTCTTTTTTTTTAATTAATAAGTTTTTATTTTATTGTGAAACTACTGTACAGAGAGGTTACAATTACATGAGCAAGGTAATGAGTACATTTCTTTTTTTTTTAATTTTATTTTATTTTATTTGTGAACAAACTGTACAGAGGGGTTACAATTGCATGG
>NW_012267268.1:7636605-7751107 GCF_000151885.1 Dipodomys ordii | reverse complement strand
GACTCTCAGCGCTCAGGTATAGCCCCGCTGAGGTCTCCACCGCGACCCTGCCGCCGCCGATAGCCCGGCTGCGGTCTCCACTGCAACCCTGCTGCCGCCGCCGCCAGCGGCGGCTGCTGGCTGGTGCTCAGATGTGTATTCTTGCCTTGGCTTTCTCTCACTTGTCTAACTCTCTGTCCTGTGATGGCACACTTGGTGTGTTTCTCTGGCTTAGGACTGTTCACTGGAACTCTAAAACTGCTTTCTATGCGAGAGCTTGTTCAGCTTCCAGCTTCTCCTCCGCCATCTTGTCGCCTCCCCAGTACATTTCTTATCAAGTGTTGTTGCCTCCTCCTTTGTTTCCCCTTACCATCCCTGCCCCTCCCATTTTTCCCCCCCTGCCCCTCACCAAAGTTGTAAAGTTCGTTTTTCAACATAAAGTCTTGTATACCTCATTGTTGCAATGGGTCCACCTGTATCCCTATTTAAACAATTTGTTTTTTTTCCTTCCACTCCACAAATTATACCAACATCAAATACAATGAAAACAGGGGTTATTATGTAGGGGAGGGACATACAAAGCAACAAAGAAATCATCTTATAAATATGTTAGAAACAATAGCAAGAAAGAAAAACAATTTGAGTCCTTATCTTGGGGTTCATTTCACCTAACATCAACTTATCTGACCATTTCTGCTTGTCTCAGACATATATTACTTATTGCAAATAAGGGAAACCATGGGACCTATGTTTCTTTAGGCCTGGCTTACTTCACTTAATATAATTTAAGGGAAGTATATTACATTGTTGGTGGGAGAGTATACTTGTTCAACCACTTTGGAAAGCCGTATGGAGGTTCCTCAAAAGACTCCATATAGAGCTCCCCTATGACCCAGCAATCCCACTTTTGGGCATTTACCGAAATGATCACAAACAAGACCATACTAAAGCTACCAGCACAACTATGTTTATTGCAGCATTATTTACCATAGCTAAGATATGGAACCAACCTAGATGCCCCTCAGTAGATGAATGAATCAAGAAAATGTGGCATATATACACAATGGAATTCTATGCCTCCATCAGAAAGAATGACATTGCCCATTTCTTAGGAAATGGAAAGGCTTGGAAAAAATTATAGTAAGTGAAGTAAGTCAGGCCTAAAGAAACATAGGTCCCATGGTTTCCCTTATTTGCAATAACTAGTATATATCTGAGACAAGCAGAAATGGTCAGACAAGTTGATGTTAGGCAAAATGAACCCCAAGATAAAGACTCAAATGGTTTTTCTTTCTTGCTATTGTTTCTAACATATTTATAAGGTGATTTCTTAGTTTCTTTGTATGTTCCTCCCCCACTATAACCGTTACTTTCACTGTATTTGATGTTGGTATAATTTGTGGAGGGGAAGGAAAAACACAAATTGTTTAAATAGGAATACAGGTGGACCCATTGCATCAATGAGATGTACAAGGCTTTATGTCAAAAAATGAACTTTACAACTTTGGGGGGGATGGGAGAGCAGGGATGGTAAGGGGAAACAAAGGAGGAGGCAACAACACTTGATAAGAAATGTACTCATTGCCTTGCTCATGTAATTGTAACCCCACTGTACAGTATTTTCACAATAAAAAACTTATCAATTAAAAAATCATAGGATGAATCTGTCAATATATCAAGTGTTTAGATTTATAATTATTTTCAATTCCTTTCAATTCCTTCCTTTTGTTGATATATCACAAACACTCAAAACAGCCACCAGCACATGAAAGACACAAAATATATAAGTGCCAAATGAAGGATTAAGGAAGCAAACTGAAAAGCAGACCATGAGATATGGAATAAAAGTATTTACAGAACATTAAGTACTGAGCTAGAGATAATTAAAAATCAATTTTTCAACACAGAGCTTTTGTTCTGCAATCTTCATGATCAGTAGCCAAAGGTTTGCATTTATTGAAGTTTAATGACATTAGAAAATGGAACTGATACAAGACAAGCAAACAAAATGAGATCTAAAATTACTTCATCTGCAATGCAATCCCTTGTGAGATAAAATTACTGATGAAAATTATAAATATATTGAAGAGCATTGTAAGAAGATGGAAATCTGAGTTCATTTCTCTTCCTGTTCTTTTCAAATTCTCTTTGGAATTAAAAGGAGCCAGCTTTTGGCAGTTGAAGTTTCATTGGCAAGAGACTATTCTGATATAGGGATTCATGGGCCAAACCCTAGCCTAATCTCACCGAGTCTCACCATATGGTACTTGGAAAAGGACTTCCTTTTTCTTATTGAATCAACACTGATAGGGGCAGCTGGCCTGATCTTATATCCTTTTAAACTAACTGTTAAGCACACATCTGTAGGTGTTTCATACTTTACCACCTTATGAGAGCTGACTAAGCAGAAACGTGTTCCTCCTGGGCTATGTACCTGACATGAAAAGACACATCCATGTTTTATTGATAGAAAAGAGCTTAATTGATTGGAAAGGAAGACTCAACAAAGACCATGGTCATTTTACACTCGCTGGGGTAGAGTTGGCTTCAGAAGGATCTACTTTGCACCTTCTCTCTGGGCTAAAATTGAGGAGTATGGCCCAGTGACTTGATGCTTCTAAGGCCCTTGACCTCTGGGTAGTAAACCAATGTTTAAATAGCTCTCAGTGTATACAGGCAATTCCTTTTTCATCATTTAGTCTGTAACATGATACCAACTGCTGCATTAAAAAGACCACTGCTTCTCATTCATTAGTCAGCTTTTCTCAGTCAAAAGTACTGAGATCTAAGAATCTTTTTTCATTTTTGTTTTATCTTGTGTGCTGGGGATTAAGTGTAATATCTTGTACATACTAAACAATCCTCTCCTGCTGCTGAGCTACATTCTCAGTCCCCAGGAATATTTTTTTTCCATACCGGGCTTCAACTCATGGCCTTGGCAGCTGGTACTCTACCACTTGAGCCATGCCTCTAGTTCTAGGGTTTTTTTTGTTTGTTGTGGGGCTTGAACTCTGGGCTTGGCTAGTGTCCCTGAGTGCCTCAGCTGGAGGCTCTACCACTTGAGCCACAGCGCCACTTCTGGAGTTAATTGGAAATAAGTGTCTCACGAAGTTTCCTGCCCAGGCTGGCTTTGGTCCAGGATCCTCAGATCTCAGCCTCCTGAGTAGCTAGGATTACAGACATGAGCCACTGGCACCTGATCTAGGTTTTTGCTGGTTATTTGTAGGGATAAAAACTGCTTAGATTTGTCTGACAGGCTCTGAAATGTGATTCTTAGATCTTAGTCTCTCCTATACTTGTGTGCCACTGGTACTTGACAGCACCCCTGCCTGAGAATCTCTAACAGCTCCTGGGGGAGCTGAAAGGGCAAGTTACAATAGAATTTCAGAATCCAATATGTATAAATAACATATAGGTTGCAAACATACATCAGTAAGACACTGTAGCAAGTCCCTACATCTTATTTTGAAACCAAGAAAAGAAAATAAAGAGTTAATAGGAACCGTGAATAAACTTTAGAAGGTGCTGTGAATGAGAATGCTTACCCATCAGATAAGGAAAAACCATGGATGGCAAAGAACATGACACACTTTTCATCTGAAAAATGTGAATTGTCACCTGCCAGGGTCTGAACAATGATCTGGAACCCAGGAAGCTGGCACTGTGACAAGTACATGAAAGTATCAGTCCCGTATGGCACCTAAAGGGCACAGTCATATTCAAGAGTGTTCAGGTGATATCTCATAAACTTTAGGATGTATGCCTTTTATACTATAGTAATAACACTCTAAGATAGCCATCACAGAGAAATTTTCAGACACCTGCACAAAGAGATGAGCAACACAATGCTCATTTGAGAATTGTATAATAGGAAATAGTCTTTTGAAAAAAAGGTATAGTAGTGAAGGAAAAACTTAATTACAATTAAGTTATCATTCTTTCAACCCAGCAGTTTAAAATAATAAAGTATAAAGCATTGATGGATGAATTGGATCTGGTTGTATCAATACTGCATATTATTACAACACTGAGTAAAAAACTTGCAAAGGGTGAATTGTATGCACATTTGAAAACAAAATGACATATCTCTATAAGGAAAATGTCATACATATGGAATACATCTTATATATGTATCTATCCATATAGATTATATATTTATAAGATTTATATAACATAAGATATAAAATATAAAAGTGTATTATTTATAACATGTTATATATAATGTAATAATATATTATATGCAATACATATATACATACTTTATATTATGTAATATATATAAACATATAAGAAACAGAGTGGTAATAAGAGACAGTACACATACCAATTTCAGCACAAAAGTTTCTTGTGGCAGGGAAAAGGCCAAGAAGGAAACAAGAAAGAGCATAAAACATAACCAAAATTTCTATTTCTGTAAACAAAGATAAGCTGATGCCAACACAGTGGAATGTTAATATTTCATAAATCATAGTGGTAAACAATTGGATTGTTGTTATATTACTGATATTTCTTTTTATATGATTGAAATGATACACAATAAATATAAAGTTAAATGTCACATTGTATGATTACTCTCCATAGGTTATCATTAACCTCACATAGAAAACATTTTCATAAATATCAATTTTTTCCTAAAATGTAGATACCTTCTATTTCTATATTGCCCACCACCATGAAAGGCAGTTTTGCCTTTACCATGGATGTTATCTGGGTTATCAGCATTGAGTTACTTCATAGGACTAATTTGTTACGGTGTCTTAAATACTGAGCAAAAAAATGTTACACAGTTGTGAGGGCTTCTTCCTAATTGGGCTTAATTTGGGCTTCTTCCTAATTGGAATTAATTTCATTTGCTTTTTCTTATTTTTCCCCGATTCCTGGAGCTTGAACTAAAGCCCTGAGTGCTATCCCTGAGCTACTTTTGCTCAAGAATAGTGCTTTACCACTTGAGCCAAAGAACCACTTCCTTTTTCTGAATGGTTTATCAGATATAAGAGTCTCACAGACATTCTTGCCTGGTCTGGCTTTGACCAGCAATCCTTGGATCTCAACCTCTTAAAAGTAGCTAGGAGTATAGCCATGAGCCACCAGCAGCACCATGCTATTAATTATCTTTCCTAAACAGATGTTGGAGAACAAACTATCCATTCCTTTTATTGGACTGTGGTCCACTATCTGGAATTTTGTATTTTTCTATATTTTTTTCTATTAAAACTTAAGGGCTCTGAAATGCGAAAAAAGATTTTAAAGAATTCAAGTCCATTCAATATCTGCCTTTTTACAAGTGTTACTTACAGCACTGATTTCTCACTCCCCATTATTCTTGTGTAAGTATTCATGTCACACCTTACTATGTGAACCTAACTCTCAACTTCTTTGAGTTATTGTAAAAAAAAAAAAAGATCACCTGTTTTCTAAGGGATTGGGAGACAGTATTATTTTATTATTTTAAGGTCTCATGAATATATGACTTGTCTTCTGAAATATATCAGAAAAAGGTCTTTTAATGTAGAACCCCCAACCTTTGGAGTTCTAACTTTTCTAGGATGGTGGTAGGAAGGAAGATCAAGGGAACTACTAAGAAAATTTATCAAAGTGTCCTTGATGGAAAAGAGTGTTTTCAGTTTAAATGAAACTGTCTTACATTATAATATGTGTTATTTTGAAAATGACAAATATATAAGCTAATGTTAAAATATACTGATCAATTGAAGAACAGGTATTATAGATATGTACTTGCTATAAATATATGCCTGATAGTGGGGGAAAATGGAAGGGGTAGGTGAATAATTATTCAGGCAGGATCTTGCTAGCAATGACACAACCTGTGTGTGCTATAGACAAAGGTCTTTGTGTAATATGGACCATTTAAGACTGTTACTACACATTATAAATGAAAGTAACCTTTCTATTTTGAAGTATAACCAAGTTAAAAAAAAACTCCTACTTTTGCTTGTTGGTTGTAGAAGCAGTGTTGGGTTTAAACTTGAAGCTATTTTTATTCATCTCTTAAATTTCATTCTTTTATAGCCTAGGATATGGGATTTTATCAGATCAATAATGTTTAATCTAACTTTGAATGCCATTAAATTGAGTCAAGGGTTAAAACTAGAGTTCTAGTTATAAAATGTGAAAGATTTGTTTTTCAGTTCTCAGCTATGAATAAACACTGCAACCGGACAAGCCAAAAGCAATGCCATTCAGACTTAGTATTCTTCATATTTAACTTTTGGAAAAAGTATGCAGTTTATAGCAAGAGTGAACATCTTACAAATTTCATGTAAAGGTACCTTAATACTTAGATTGATAAAATGTCAGAAGGTGAAGTTCTCCAAACTAGCTGAACTCTTAAGCCTGGTCTTCGTGGTCATATAATTAGCTTCTGAGATGGGGAATAAATCTGAAGAGCCGAGGTCAGCAAACTGATGGAGGAAGGTGCTCCAAATTTCTGTCCCTCCTCAGAAAATAATCCCAAAGGAAGCAAAATTGTTAAAATCCACTTTGTCAGCACCTTGGAAAACAGTCGAAAGCTTACAGCAAGGAAGGGTACATTAGATCAACACAAAAACAATATAAAAATATTAGAGAAGTAAAATTGCTTTTACTTGACTTTGGCCTCCATTCCCAGCTCAGCAGCAGCAACTTAGCATCCATATTCCTTGTAAAGCACATTGAACCTTCCTTCCTGATGGGGCTGAGCAGATATCATTTGCAAATGAATTATGTTTGTCTGTGCCTACCTTTTTAGTGACTACTTGAAGGACTTCACAAAGTACTCATATCTCTTTTGTGAAACTCAGACCTCGTTCAGAAAGGGAAAGGAGAGGGCACTGGTTAAAAATATTCTATGGGGAACAAAAATACCTGTCATGTGGCCAGAAGTTTACAGCTTAGACATGTGCTAGCATCACCTATAAACAGGAAGAAATGTTGAGGAAATCTTTCTTTAGAACATTCTGTCATGTGATGAGTACAGCCTTTAAGATGGCCACAGCCAAAAGTAATAGAATCAGGAAATTCAAAAGTTGGGTTTTTGATAAGCATCATTTAATATTATCATTTGAACATAGCTATTGAGTCCTTGTGATCCTCTCCTAAGAATATCTTCCTTTATTCTCACTGTGTGAATGTTTAGACTGCTGTTTAATTAATCATGTCCAAATATTATAAATGTCAGAATCCATGCAGCCTATATTTCTTTGACTCTGGCTTACTTCGCTAAGTACAATTTTTTTCCAAGTCTTTCCATTTCCTTATGAATGGCACAATGTCTTTCTTTCTGATGGAAGCAGAGGAATCCATTGTGTATATGTACCACATTTTTTGATCCATTCATGCACTCAGGGGAAATCCATGTGATATGTCACATTAATAAAATGAAGAGAAAGTATTTGATGGTCTAAATTTATGAATAAAAGATATTTGACAAATATCAGCAGTCATTAGTGATTAAATACTCAGCAAATAGAATTTGTTTGTCATGTTTGAGCCCCAATTTGTTTGAGTGCTAAACATACAAACAATAAATAAGTAAATAAATATTCCTAAAAGTCATATGGAATTACAAAGTACATAATAGCCAGAAACTTGAGAAAGGAAAGCAATGTTGAAGTCTCATATTACCTGATTTCAAAACTTACTACAGAACTACAATCATTAATAGAATCTGGTAGTACCATGAAGGTAGGAATAATATAAGGTAGGAGATATGTAGACAGTTAAACACAGGACATACAGGTCGTAGAGCCAAGAAACATGCCCTGAACTATGTTACCAAATGCTTTCTCATGGGGAAATTGCAATGAGATCATTATATGCTCCCCTCCCAATTCATAAATTTGTCTTAACTTCTAACACCTCAGACTGTGACTCTACAGAGAGATAAGGTCTTCCAAAGGTATTTAACCTCAAAAAAGGTAATTAGTAATCTAATCTAATCTGATGGGTGTCATTATAAAAGGATGATACTTGTACATAGACAAATGAAGATATCTCTTTGACAAGTCATCCATCTATAATCCAAGCAAAGAGGTGTCACAAATAAAACAACCCTGCTGACATCTTGCTTTTAGACAGTTAGCTAACTGGAACTGTGAGAAAACAAATTTCTATTGTTTAAGCCTCTAGTCTATGATATTTTGTTATGGATGACTAGAAATATGGTACAGGTGACAAGATCATTCAATGAGGAAAAATGGATTAGCAAGGATTCCTTCCTGAATGAATATAGAGTTTCAGTTTGGAATGATGAAAAAGTTCAAGAAATAAATGCTGGTGATGGCTGCACAGTGGAGAATATATGTAATGCTATTAAAATATACACTGTGTATTTAAATAGTTGATTTGTGTTATTCACATTTTGTTATAACTATAAAAATACTTAGTAGTTAATTTAACCAAGGAGGTACATAGCTTGTACACTAGAAATCATGAAACACTGAAGAAATGAAGTAAAGTAAAGCTAAATAAATTATATGACATCTACATTCACAGATTGGAAGACTTAATATTGTTAAGACTGTCAAAGTGATCTATAGTTTAAATGTAATCACTGTCAAAATTCACAAGATATTATTTTTGCCAAATATCCAACCTTGAAATTCATATGAAATTCAATTAAGTCCCACATGGCTCAAATAAGCTTGAAAGAAAATGTCAGTCAGAAGAAATATTAAAAATCTTTCTCCAAAGCTATAGTAATGCAGGAAGTAGAGATGTGGCTCAAGTGGTAGAGTAGTGGCTTTACACAAGAAAACAAAGTAAGAAATCTAGGTAATGAATTCAAGCCCCAATACTGGAGCATGTACAAGCACACACACACACACACACCCCCCCCACACACACACACTATGTACTAATTAAAACACTTTGGTTTGGGCCACACATGTATGACTAATCAATCTTTTTCAGCATGCCAAGATGATTTAATGGGAAGGAATAATCACTTTAATGAATTGTGCTTGGAATATTGTATACACACATGTAAAATAATGAAGTTGGACCCTATTTTATGACATATGCAAAATAAAACTTTGAGAACATATCAATTAACTAAATAGAAAAAAAACAACAGAATCTTAGATAATTCTTTATAACATTGGTAAGCAATGCTTTAGATCTGATACCAAAAAAAGACTATAGACACAATTCTACTTCATTGAATTAACACTTCATTTGGATTAAAACTTGTGTGTATAAAAATACATCATTAAACATTTAATAAAAAGAACAAAGTATTATAAGATGTTAAATGGTATAATTCCTTAGAAAAATGAACTCACAGTCCAACAAAATAAATACCAGGAAGCTGGTATTCTTGAAAGGTATGTAAGGGAGGTCAAGGGGATGGGCTCGGAGAATGAACAAAGGAAGGCGAGGTGCAGGTGACACAGTCATGATAGTCAATATGGTCTATGAAACTAGGGAAGGTGGGGGGGGAGTTATTTTGAGAGAGATGGGGAGAATGATGGAAGGGGTGATGATTAATACAATGTACTGACAAACTTCTTTGTTCAATGCTAACCCTTTGGACAACTACTTAAAGATACTAAAAGTAGCTGGGGCCAAGGTGGCTCATGCCTATAATCCTCGTTACTCAGGAGGCTGAGATCTGAGGCTTGTGGTTTGAAACTGTCCTTGACAGGAAAGTCTGTGAAACCCTAATCTATAATTAACCTACCAAAATCTGGAAGAGGAGCTGTAGCTCAAATAGTAGAGTGCTAGTCTTAGGCACAAAAGTTCAAGTCAAGGATAATGCCAAGAGTCTAAGTTCAAGCCTCAGGAAGGGCACAAAAAATAATAACAATAATACAATTTTTAATTGTGAAAATACCATACAGAGGGGTTACAACTACATGGACAAGATAATGAGTACATTTCTTATCAAGCATTGTAGCCTCCAATTTTTTTAATGCAAGAAAACACACAAAATAAAACTAAAATCATTTATAAATAAAATATCTGATAAGCATCCAGTATCTGGAACATAGAAAATATCTCACTAGTCAAGGACAAATGCAGGAATAACCCAACTTTAAAATGGAAGAAAAAATTTAAGTATTTCTCAAAAATAAGTATGTAATATCCTAAAAGCATATGAAAAAAAATACAAGCAGGGTCACTACCCATATGGAAATGCAGCTCAAAAACCTCAGTAATATTCCACTTCCCAATCAAAAGGTAGAGTAAAACCAGAACAACAGAAATAATATGTGCTATCAAGGATATAAGCAAATGGAGCCCCCAGATACGTCAGGTTGTAGTGTAAACTGGTTCAGCCAATGTGGAAACAGTTTGGTAATTCATTAAAAAGTTAAGATTCAGTCAGGCTCCAATGACTCATGTCTGTAATCCTAGCTATGAATAGCTAGGAGGCTGAGATCTGAGGATTGAGGTTCGAAGTCAACCCAGGTAAGCAAGTCTGTGAGACCCATCTCTCCACACCACCCTATGGTGCTGTGGCTCAAAGTAGTAAGACACTAAACTTGAGCAAAATAAGGTAAGGGAAAGGGTCCAGACCCTGAGTTCAAACTCCATGACCAAAAACAAAAACAAATAACAAAAAAAACTAGTTATGTCTCCTATTGTAAAACCCTACTACTATACTTTTCTATTCAATTCTAAAAGAACTGAAGACAACCACTCAAACAAGGATGCAAGCATGCAGGCTCACAAAGCACTATTTACAATATTGAAAAGATACAAACAGCCAAAATGTCTATCAACAGAGATAACCACTTTCACACACACACACACACACACACACACACACACACACATACACACACGACCACACACAATGAAGATTAGCTATTCATAGATGCTTTGACAAATACTTCAACATTGATGGGAAAAATTAGTTAAAATCCAGACATGAAAGTTCACATTACACAATTCCATGCATACAAAGTATTAAAAATTTTATCTATCAAACCAGGCTCACACCTGTAATCCTAACTACTCAGGAGGCTGAGATCTAAGGTTTATGGTTCAAGGCAAGCCCAGCGGGAAGTCCATGAGAACTCTTATCATCAATTAACACCAAAACCACTGAATATGGAGGCATGGTTCAAGGTAGAGTACCAACCTTGGCTAACTTGCTTAGGGACAGTGCCCAGGCCCTGAATTTACAAGCCCTAGGACTGGCACCAGGCTACAATGTTTGATAAGAAATGTACTCATTATCTTGCCCATGAAATTGTAACCCCTCTGTACAGTAGTTTCACAATAAAAAAAATTTAAAAAAAGAATCATATTGAGTAAATTAAGTTCAGACACAGGGAGCACAAAGAGAGCACATTTTCTCTCATAAGTAGAAGTTAGGCCTAAGACATAGCATACTTGCAAACATATTAAGGAACATACAAATATATTCAAAATCGACCTTACTAAAGGATAATATATGCAAGAGTGAGATCCCATGATATAATTTCTTTAAACAATTAATAAATAGTTAAACAAAATAAATACCAGGAAACTGAAACATACCTTGACTGAAAGCAGGGCTACAAATAAAGCGAGTAATGATGGGTGAATATAGCCTTAATATTCCATGTACATTTATGAAAACAGAGCCTTGAGAAGACAGGTGAGAGAATGTCTACAAGACTGATATGTGAAATTAACACCCTTTGGGGCAATTATTTAAAGAAAACAATAAAAAAGAAAATGTGATACATAAACTTTTCAATATGAATAGCCCACGAGGATACAGTATAAAAGTTACTATACAACAAATGATCACATTTGTTGCTTCACAAAATAACAAGGTGATATTTGTTATTCCTAAACCAATTCCATTTTAGAAAATAATGCCCTTTGTAAATTGAGATGTTGAATATAACAGAATTCTTAAATGCATAATAAGACTTAAAATTGTTTCTAGTTGTTTTCTATTAAAATAAATGGACTACTGTGGTAAACAGACCAAAAAGAAAAAATATACAATACACACACACACCTAGAAGCACTTGAATTTTAAGACATTCCTCTATCATATCTACATGCCTGGGACAAGCATTCCTTTTGCGTATAATCAACAAGAAGCCTTCAGCCTCCCAAGGACGCTGTGGATTAATGACCAAGAAGAAAGTTATGGTAAAGTTAAAAAAAATGTTGACTTTCTCGGGCAGATTTGGAGCTCAGTCACAAAGTTCTTTTATTTTAGGGTCAATGTAAACAATCTAATTTCAAGAAACCATTAAAACAATCATTTGCCCCAAGTTTCCCCAATTATATTAGACAGGACCTTTAGGATATAAAACCACATATATTTAAACATTGAATACACTGGGCATAAAAAGCTTAAGGGAAGATACCATTACCATTATTATGATATACTTCAACTATCTATAGTCAAAATATATCGATGGGCAGTATGAACTGGTACTAAAGAAAACTTCTTTACTTTCTCAGATTAATGAGACCTTCAAGGACAAACCTGTGGGAAATGATTTGAAGGAGAGTATCAAATCTTACCTACTATGTCTCTAGAAGATATTGTCCTGCCTTGGGAGCTACAAATTTCTGATGAATGTATGAGTGAAACCCTCTTCTCTGGGATAAGAATAAACAATATTTCTGAGAATCTCATGTGTGTCAGTCATGGGGTCCTGCCATCAACTATCTCTATCCTCCAAACCTTTCATTGTCTTGCATTCTCACAGTATCCTATGATAGAAAGATTAATGTTACATTTTTCATATGAAGAAATGAGATACACACTGACTATATGACTTCTATTTTTATTATCTTTGAGTAATTGTCAATTTATGAGTACAGTGCATCTATTTTATTATCTTTAAGTAGTTGTAAAAAAACGGAGGGAGGGGATTCAATCTCAGGAGGCTGAGATCTGAGGATCATGGTTGAAAGCCAGAGAGCTAAAACATGAGACTCTTATCTCTACCTAAGCACCCAAACAGCCAGAAGTAGATCTGTGGCTCAAGTGATAGAGTACTATCCTGGAACAAAGTAGCTTCAGTATCTTGATCAATGTAACCCTTTCTCTTGTTTTCCCCCATCCCTCCCAACTTTACCCATCCCCTCAAGTTACCTGGCTCCATTTCCATATATGTTCATTGATTATTATGATATTCATTTTGTTAAAATACAAACTAGTTGTTTGAAGGAGTTACATTCTTGCAATACTCCCCTATGCATACCATATTTTAGTCATAGTATTTGTGTGTGTATATGCAGATGAACTTGCATGTGTTTTCATATATGTTTGTAGTTTGAATATTCCCAGTATGAAAGAAAACATGAACCATTTATCTCTTTGAGCCTGACTGATTATATGTCTTTCCTCAAAATATTTGATCTGGATATGATAGAGCAAGGACTTGAGTCAAAGCTTTGATTCCAGAGTCCCCTATAGTCACCTTGATGTATCTGTCAGCTTAATTTACCAATGTTTATCTTTGCTATAATAACTGCTAGGATTTGACTATAAAGTATCTCCCAAGGCTGGTGTGTAGAAAGCTCATAATGGCACTATTAACAAAGATGCTGGAAATTTTTGCAGGTGGTGTCTAGTGAAAGAAGTTGTTCACTTGGAGGTAGGCACTTAGAAATAACTTGTCCTTGGCCCCTTCTCTTCCTATTTGCTGGAAGATTACCATGAAGTGAGCAGCCTCTGTTACCTGTTCCTGCTGCCATGGTACACTGCCACACTACAGCCCAGAAATAGGCAGCCAAGTGGCCATGGACTGGCTGTACTGCAGTCATGAACCGAAGTCAACCTTTCTCCTCTCAAGTTAAGTCAGGCAATTTGATGCAAAAGTGCAGTCTATTTAATTTAGATCCAGACAGACACACCTGATTCCACTGTTCTGAATCCCCTACATGTATTTTTGTGACTCCCAGCAGTACACTAGACATGAACAGGAAAGGGAATGTTTTCCTATGTTTAGCTAACCACCAGATCTCTCTCATTCCCAATCTCCTTCTTTCTCATAGTTTTCCCCAATCACAGTGTCAGTCTCCCTGACACACACTCTCTCTCTCTCTCTCTCTCTCTCTCTGAGCATGTCTTATTCTTCTTTGGTTCAACTCACTCCACCAACTCCATTTTTCTATTTTTCTATCCTTCAACTCAGTAGGCACTCTGCAACCTTAGCTGGGCTGTTTGTTGTATTGGGAATGCTCTTCCTTGGAAATAAGCATCAATACCTGCCCCCTCTCAACTCTTTACTCAAATAGCAGCTTCTCAATAAAGCCTGTACTGGGTGCCTTTTTGACTTGCAAATCATTCCCACCTCAGAATATTTTATATATTTAATATTTATTTTTAAATTTTTGCATGTAGTACTTTCTGATCCACTTAGAACCTAAGCTTCTCAGAGTATCTCTTATTTAAAAAAAAATTGTTCTGCTAGTAAATGGCCTCATGCTCTCTCAGCCTGCTTATTCATGACAGGCAATCTGCCTTGTAAACAATGCCTTCAAAACAGCTTTTTGTTGGTTATTATGGAGATGAAGTCTCACAGACATTTTCCCTCCAGGGTTCTCTCAAAAAATGATCCTCCAAGTCTCAGCCTCCTGAGTAGCTTGGTTTATAGGCATGAGCAATCAGCATCTGGCTTCCATTTCAGATAATTTCTTTTCTCTGAATTTATTGAAACATGTCAAATTTGGACAGTGTTCAAAGTGCACCTGATGCTTATTAAAATATTTGTTAGACCAGATGTGGTACTCAAGCTTTTAATCCTAGCTTCTTGGACACAAAGGTCAGGGAGCTTGCTTTTCAAGGCCAGCCTGGGCATAAAATTTTTGACAAAGGTATATCAACCAATGGCTAGGCACACTGATATGTGCCAGTCATTCTAGTGACAGAAAGAAGTACAAAGTGGATCACAATGCAGGCCAGGTGAAGTCATACACCAAGACCCTATCTTGAAAAAACTTGCACAAAGAAACACTGGTATAGAGCAGCTCAGGTAATAGTGCTCTTACATAGCAAGCATGAGGCCATGAATTCAAAACCCACTACTACAAAAGAAAAAGTTGTTTAAATGAATATATAAATTCACTATAAGGAAATTGCTGTGGGTTTTTTTTTGTTCTTGTTTTGTGTCATTACTAAGATTTGAACTCATGGTCCCTTGCTTGCCAAACTAGTACAGTACCACTGAGCCACATCTTTAGTCCTTAACGTAGAGACATTTTTAAAGCAAGCAAGCAACTTCATCTTTCCCTATCATTGAGCCAACAGAAGCCCTTGAGCTTCTCTAGGTAAATATCAATTTCTTTTACAAACATCCATTGTTCTTTTTAATTTAAGCTAATTTTTTTCAATTTCAGATGGTGTTAAAGGAGAGGATGATATTTAGTTTTGATTAGAAGGAAGTATAGTTATAAAAGATTGTAAAGCACTGCCGTAAGACACCTGGCACCGTTCCGGACATCTAGCAAGTGCTCAATAAATTCTGGTTGAATGAGTGCTCATTAAGTACGATGGGGTGCAGAGGAGACTAGAGGCCACATGTTGAATAGTAATCACTGACAAAAGTTCACATTAAATGCCATGTAGGAATATTGTGTTTGTTGGAGCAAGTCATAAATAAAATAAGCCAAAGCCTTGAAATGACTAATGACAACCATTTGGGACCCAGATGTACTGAAGCAGAACTCCAACATACTGATAGGTTTATAGATGCTGTTAATAAAGATAATGTTATTTGAAGGTTTGTAGAGAAATGTGCAACTGTTGAAAGGGCAGGAAGTCACATACTCTGGAAAATTCTGAAAACTCTAGAAACAATGCAAAATTACTCTCTCTCTCTCTCTCTCTCTCATTGTTCTAACCACCATGTCTTCATATTTAGTATTTATTCTAAATCTTAAATTCAGTTGATTCACAGATCTTTGCATTAACCTTTGTAGGCCACTCTCATTCTCCTAGATAACAGTATCTGCATAGCTTCCCAGGTAGAACTGCTACAAGATAGTTCTCAGCATTAGCTTATCTCCCCTATCACGGCCCCTCCCCTGAACTGGGTTCGATGTACCTCCTGTGGGCCGCATCACACACTGTCACACCAATGGTCTTGGAAAATGAATTGTCCATGTAGCTATGTGTTATTAGGCTGTGAATCTTCCAGAAGCATGCTGTATGTCTTATTTCTGACCCATACATAATCCCGAACAATAGTCTAATCCATAATCTGACCACTTTAAATGAACCCTGATTTTTTTTTTTTTGGTCAGTTGTGGGGTTTGAACTCTGGGTCTAGGCACTGTCCCTCAGCTCTTCAGCTCAAGTATTACCACTTGAACCACAGCGCCACTTCTGGTTTTTCTGGTGGTTTACTGGAAATAGAGTCTCACAGACTTTCCTGCCCAGGCTGACTTTGAACCACAGTCCTCAGATCTCAGCCTCCTTAGTAGCTAGGATTACAGGCATGAGCCACTGGTACCTGGAAAACCCTACTTTTTTTCTTTAATTTTCCATCTACAAATATAGCACAAAAACCCATAGGAAAGAACTCTTTCTGTTACACATATTTTCCCATATATACCTATAGTGTGGCTGATTCGTTTTTCATAATGACTCATACTATTCCACAGTACCTTTTATTTATTTTTATGCTAGTACTGGGATTCAAGTTTGAACTTGTACTTTAGTTTGTTGTTGTTGTTGTTGTTTCAAGGCAATCACTCTACCATTTGAGACATACCTCTACTTCTAGCTCTTTAGTAGTTAATTGGAGATAAGAGTTTCAGAGATTTTTCTGCCCAGGCTGGCTATGAACTTCAGTCCCCAGATCTAGGACTCCTGAGTAGCTAGACTTACAGTTTTAGTCTCTGCCTACATTAGGGGATATCTTGAGTTGAAGAAAAGCTTTCTGTTGTTAGGTTTGTAGATATAAAGATTCAAAGCCTCATTATCTCTCCATGACAATTTGCAGTATCTGTCTCCATTTGTTCTCTAGAAGAGCTCAGCCTTACTAATGTTTAGCTGTAAACACCATTCATTGTAACCCCACCTACAATCAGTCTCCAGATTGTATTTCTATGTACTTATATTATGCCTCATCTAAGCATCTGAAATACAGTGTAAACTTAAACTTCTTAAACCAGAAATCTTTGTTCCTTACCTCCTGGCTCAACTGATTTTTCTCCATTGTTCCTTACCTCCTGGCTCAACTGATTTTTCTCCACTCTTCCCTGTCTCAATAAATATTATTGACACTCAGCTACTTAGTCAGGAGCCAGGAGCCACCTTTGTGTGCTGTCTTCCTCTCATGTTCCATTTCTAAGTCCATCAGCACAATCTATTTACCCACAAGGATATCCTGAACCAACTTCCAATGTTGGCACTTCCTTCAGAGCTGCTCTGATCCAGGCCACCATTGTCTTCCATTTCAGCTAATGGGACAGGCTCCTGACTTGTTTCCCTTGTGTCCATTCTGTCCTTTTTTAAAAATCAATTTTCTCTAAAGCCAGTATAATACTTTGAAAATATAAGTTAGCTTAAATGGAGTGCCTTCCCTTTCCATTCCCATTTAAAACAATTGAAATTAGATGTCAGGAGTGATTGTAGATGTCTATAGTACCAGCTACTCAAGAAGCTGAAGTGGGAGAATTGCTTGAGCCCACAATTTTGACTAGTATGAGCAACATAGAAAGATTCACTTTTTGAAAACAAGCCTGGTAGGTGCTAGTACATACCTCTAGTTCCAGCAGTCAAGCAGCTGTTGTAGGAAGATCATGAATTCAAAGCCAGCCTGAACTGCATAGCAAGATCCTACCACACAAAAGAAAATCAATAAAATGATATTGCTTCTAATAAAGTCCAATTTCTCCAGCTATTGATTTCATCAACAACATGTACCCTGACTTCCCTATTGCTACTCAAGCAAGTCAAGATCACTCTACTTAAGGACTTTTTTCTTGCTCTTCTCTCTAACTGGGATATTCCCCCCCCCACCATAGATGTGCACTAATGTTACTCCTAAGAGTTAATTTCTAATCACCTATCCCCTCTACCTATGCTCTTGCTTTATCTTTGAGATGGGATTTATGTTTACATGGTAATTTCTTTTTTATATGTTTTTATCATAAAAAATGCTGTATAGAGGGGGTTACAGTTATATGAGCAAGGTAATAAGTACATTTCCTATTGAGTATTGTTGCCTCCTCCTTTCTTTTCCCCCTACCATCCCTTCCCTCCCACCTCCACAACTATCTCCTCCTACTGCCCCCTCCCACAATCCGAGGTTGTAAAGTTTGTTTTCAACATAGTGTTTTGTACATCTCATTGTTATAATGCATCAACCTGGAAAAACAAAAAGCTTAAATAATTCCTTCTTTTATCCAATATGTATTATAAGGCATGTTATTCATTCCCTGTATCTAAAACATGTTTGGAAGGAAATCAAGTATAAATGAATATTTCATCTTTCCATCACTCATAAAGAAGAAATTAAAGTTTCCCTTAGGTGGCCAATCTCAGGTTGTCAGTGGAAAATTAGAGCTACTTTAGGCAGCATGAACAGAAAAGCCCAAATCAAAGACAATATATTTCATAATGTGAAGCCTAAGGAACATTCTCCTTGTCATAAGAGAAAACACTCTAAAGTACCAGAGCATATGTAAAGATAAAAGTGTGAAATAATTAATAGATTCCAACAGAATTACTGCAGAGATCCATTATTTTCCAATTCACAGCCATCCTAGAGCAACACACAAAATCAGGCCACACCAAAGCTCTGTCCCCTAATACCAGAATATATGCTGGTCAGGCAGTTCTTACTGACCTCACCAAGAAGGAGTCCTATCACTTCCAGACAAATGCCCTTAGGCTAGATCATCCACTGAAGTGTTGGCCCTGGTTTTTATCATGCATCTCCCTTCAGCTAACCTATTGGTTTCAAATGTTTTCCTCATTCGTAACTAGTTTGGTGTCAGTGGTTCTTACCTGTAATCCTAGCTATTCAAGAGGCTGATATTTGAGGATCACAGTTCAAAGTCATTATAAGCAGCAATATCTCTAAGTCTCTTATTTTTGATTAACTAGCAAAAGGCTAGAAGTGAGGTGTGTCTCAAGTGGTATTACACTAGCCTTGAGAGAAAAAAAATGAAAGCTAAGGGACAAAACCCATGCCCTGAGTTTAAGTTCACTTTGAATGAAATATTAGAACAGAATATATCATTTAAAATTCTATTTTCTTATTTATATCAATTTCATAATTACTTTGAGCTGAAGCAATCCTAGACCAGTCAGCTAATACTCACAAACAGGTTTATTTGACTATTAGATCTGAGCAGCCATTGGTATTTGTGTCCATGATCAAGTCATTTATAACTTGGGTATCTGTATTAATTTCCTAAGACTACCATAACAAGGTTAATGATGTACAAGCCAAATTAAGACATGAAAATGTTTGGCAATTGGCCTTTCAGTCTCCCTGAGGAGATTCTACTCCCTGCCACTCTTGGTTAATAGCAGCTATTGTTGATTTTGGTATCATCTTCCCATGCCATTCTTTTCTGTGTTTTTTTTGTGTTTATCTTTTCTTCCCTTCTCTTATAAGTATTTACCATTGAATTTAGGGTCTATTCTATAAGCCTCATCTCAAGATCCTTAATTACATTTTCAGACGCTTTTTCCAAATAAAGTCACAGGCCAGATAATATATTCACCCATCATGGTGATTTAATGCCCCGAGTTCCTTCTCAAATGCTTCTTCTCATAATTTCCTAGGTTCCTGTTCAACCCAGGCATAAGCCATCTAGAAATCAGATGAGGAGTTATGGAAGGCACTGGCAGTATAACCACCACCCTACAATGGGATTCCATTGGACTTCCAGTGCTAGAGCTCTTGTCTATGGAGAGGGAATACTCTCCATTTCCCTTTCAAATAAACGTGTTCTGTCAGCTTAAAATAAACAATAAATAAATATTTGGGGTGATGGATACTTAGCTGCCTCTGAGTAAGAAGAGAAGGTCATCAATCCAGTATATCATCCTAATGGTTAAAGACAAAGTGCAAGGTTTTTTTCTGTGACTTTAGCTTGCTCTTCCAGTCTCAGTTCTTTCTGTTAACAATGGCCCCAGAAGGATTGCCTGAAGATTCATAGAGCTCACTTGCCCTGCCTAAGACTGCCTGCTACATAACTACCCAGGTAGTTCATCAATCAGGACATGCACATTCTCCAATCAGGAGATGCACATTTGAACTGATTGTCCCTTCTCCCTTAAAGGACATAAGTACAAAACCTTTTTTGTCTCTATTACCATGATAAGTCAAGACATGTTTTTCTGCCTCCTCTCCTGATTCAACCCCTGCCCTACTAGATTCTTCAGTGTACTCCCTGGAATTTAAACACCACCAAGAATAAAATCCTTGTATTATATATTCAACTCCTTCATAACTACTTCTTTCACCATCTGTCAGACAAATCTGGTTATCCAATCAGGTCATGTATGCCAATAGAACTTCTGGAAGGAGACAGTTAATATTTTCAACTGATCAAGAATTTGTATCCTCTGACTCTAGTTTTCAGACAATTTATTCTTCCTCCTTCATCAATCAAGATTTTTGAGGCATATACTCTAAATAATACCTCCAAGTATTTTCCTTTGTCTCATTTTTCATACTCATTATTTATAAGTTTTTAGCACCCAAATTAACTCTATTTGTTCACTGATCACTCAAAAATAATCCACTACTCATTAGTCTGGCTTCTCAATGTCCTAGTCTCTTCTCCAACTACATTGTTTTATACTGCACTGTCCTGCCCCCAACTTCCCATTTCCACTCCATCCCTACACTTATCCTTATCAGTAGCTCTGAAACGTCCTCCCAAGCATCCAGTTTGTTTTCTGTTTTTGTAGCACTATTTCCTCTTATACTTCCTAAAGGCCACCTTTTACATCACACCATCTCCAAGAAGGATGTTGATTCTATTACTACTTCTACCCTGTGCTTGCCAGGGATCATGTTTAAAACTATCTTCTTGGGCTGGGACTGTGACTCAGTGATTGCCTTGCATGCATCAGGCCTTGGGTTCAATTCCTCAGCACCACATAAGCAGAGAAAACTGGAAGTGGCCTGTGGCTGAACTGGTAGAGTGCTAGCCTTGAGCAGAAGAGCTGAGACAGCACCTAGGCCAGATTTCATATATCATGATGACACCAAAAAAGAAAAAAGAAAAAAAACAACAATTATCTTTCTCACCAATTCAGAACTATGGTCAGGCTATTGTTACTATCATCACTCCTTATAAATGTCATTCTCTCCTTTGCCCATTATTCCCTTGTTACAATAATTTGAAAACACTCAACCCTAGTTTAAATCCATCTCTTGCCATTGTCTCTTATAACCAACTGATTGAGGCTGGAGAAATTCATACGTTGTACTGACTGAATGTATTTTAAATTTATGATCTAAACTCTGCTCAGGAAACCTATTATATTGATCCAGACAATTCATTCCCACTCTCTAAAACAACTATTTCTCACCTTTTCTTCACTTCTTATAATACCAAATCACTCCTTCTTTCTCTTCATTTTCAGCCAGTGACCTGCTTCTCATTTTTCTGAGAATAGATGCAATCAGAGAATGTCTTTCACCTGATCCATTAAATCTATCAAAACCTATACTCTTTTTCCCATTGTTTATCCTATAGAGTGATATACCCAAAACCCTATCTAGGCAGATATGTCCGGTTGTGACCTATATCCCATGTATTCTGGTCTCTGGAGCATTTTGTACCTGTGAGTTTCCTCATTTCCATCCAGACCATAAACTGTTTTTTTCTTAGATCATTCTTACCAATTTTAATCTGATTAAAAATTTCAATCAGAAAAGAATGAGAAATTCTCTTGGCTCCATATACGATCACTGGGTAAGACCATTATTGTCCTCCTTTTGGAAAAAAAAATCACAGCATGTTTTCTTACAGTAACTGTTTATATTTTCTCACCTCTCAATCTTTCTTAAAATATGAGCCAATTATGTCATTATTCCCATCATTACCCTGAATTGCCTTTGTCAACCGACCTGAGTCGGTGATTAATTCTTAGTTCTGATCTTATTTACTTCTTTGTGACATTGGATCCAGTTGATGTTTATCTTTAGGAGCAAGTTTAGTTTCAGGCTTTTAAAATAAAATCACTTCTTAACTTCTACATCAGTAGAAGGCACACTTGCTGAGTTCTTTCTTACTGCTTGATATTGGAATTACAAAAAATGAATAAAATACTCATGAATGGATAACTAAGCATATAGTTAGCTCTTCTACCAATTGTCTGAAACCATCTATGTACATGCTTGCTTTGATCTCTGATGGAGCTATCATAAAAGTTTCATGTTTTCCAGTTTGAATTCTTTTATTTTGTAAAATTCTATTGCTCCTCAAATGTCTCAACTTAATAAATAGCACTACAATCCACTCAAAATACAAGAGTATGCCAGAGCTCATCAAACTTTTCTCCTTGCTCTTTCTAATCTGTCCTCACCCCAAGGTCCTTCAAAAATAGATCCAAATACTGGCTACTACTCATAAGGGACACCTCTACCATCCCGGCTCATAGCATTATGTAACATCTGCTCCTTTTCCATAAATTCGTGACTGTCACCATTCCTACCCTGCCCTCCACTAACTATGGTCCATGCATCAGCCATATTAAACTTCATGTATATAAGGCAAACCACATAACACTGTTCAATTTAACTCCAAATAAAACTCAAGTCTTCCTTCTACTATGGCACCAAAGCTTTATGTATGTAGCTTCAGCCTCCTTTCTAACTATATCTATGGCTCTTCCATAAATTCACTGTGCTCTTTGCAGTTGCCTGTTTACTATTCTTCAAACATAGTCACTCAAGCATGGATCTGAAATATCCCTTAAGTTCCACATATTTAAGGTTTGGTCCCTGGCTTGTGGCATTATTAGGAGGTGGTGGAGTCCTAAAGAAGTGAAGCACAGTGGGAGAAAGCTAAATCTTTTTAATGTTACCTTACAAGAGACATTTGGGTACCACCCCCTTCCTGTCTTTTGTTTGCGTCCTGACTGCCCTGAGGTAAATTGGCCTCCTCTGCCACATGTTCTTACCTTGATGGACTGCTGCATCCCAGGCCCAGAGGAACAGGGCCAAGGAAGTGTGGACTGAAAGTTCTGAAATCATGAGCTAAAATAAACTCTTTGTCCTTTAGGGTTGGTTATCTCAGGGACTTTGTCACAATGATTTAAAGATAACTAACCTAATAGTGAGCACATGTGACTCTCAGGGACTTGGATCCCCTAAACCATCTGCTGGCATGTCATCCCTCTCCCTTCTCTTTTCAACTACCACCTGTACATACAAGATCACTTTAAAACTCTACCTTGTCCCTTTATAATCCTATTCCTTGCTTGACTGTTATAATCAGCTGACTTTTTCTTATGAATTTGGGGCAGGCAAATTAGGTAGTTCTCTATTCAGTTGATTGGCCTATAGCATAGGTTCCCAGGCATGTTGAGATTGGATTTGGGATATGTTACAAAGAGGTGTTTCCATCAGCTTTTTATAGACATATAGAGAAAAAAAAGAAAATGATATAAAGGTTCTGCTAATGCTGCAATGAACATGATTGGGGTGGTAGATTTACTTTAACCTGGTTTGAAGTCTTTTGGATAAATGCTAGAAGTGGAATTGCTGAATCATAATTTTGTTCTATATTTAATTTTTTAAAATAAGTTTTTTATTGTGAAAATACTGTACAGATGGGTTACACTTACATGAGCAAGGCAATGAGTACATTTCTTGTTAAGCATTGTTGTCTCCTCCTTAGTTCATCCCCTACCATTTCATCCCTCCCACCTCCTCAACTACATTGCCCTCCCACCCAACCCCCACCTAAATTGTAACATTCATTTTCAACATAACGTCTTGTATATCTCATTGTTCAATGGGCCAACCTGTAACCCTATTTAAACATTTTGTTTTTTCCCTGCTCCTCTTCAAATTATACCAACATCAAATACAGTGAAAACAGGGGTTATACCATTTGGGAGGAACATACAAGGCAACAAAAAATTCATGTTGTTACCTTAGAAACAATAGCAAGTAAGAAAAAACCACTTGTGTTCCTATCTTGGTTTTCATTTTGCATAACATCATCTTATCTGAGCTTTTCTGCTTGTCCCAGATATATATTAGTTATTGCAAATAAGGGAAACCATGGGACCTATGTTTCTTTGGACCTGGCTTACTTCACTTAATATAATTTTTTCCAAGACTTTCCATTTCCTAACAAATGAGGCAATGTCATTCTTTCTGATGGAGGCATAGAATTCCATTGTGTATATATACCACATTTTTTTTGATCCATTCATCTACTGAGAGGCATACTACTAGAGGGGTATACATCTTAGAGATGGTAAATAATGCTGCAATAAACGTAGTTGTGCTGGTAGCTTTAGTATGGTATTGTTTGTGATCATTTAGTTAAATGCCCAAAAGTGGAAGATTGCTGGGTCATAAGGGAGCTCTATGTGGAGTCTGTTGAGGAACCTCCATGCTACTTTCCAAAGTGGTTGAACAAGTTTACACTTCCACTAACAATGCAGTAGGGTTCCCTTCTGTCCACATCCCCTCCAGCATCTGTTGTTATTACAGTTCTTGAATATTGCCATTCTAACTGAGATGAGGTGGAATCTCATTGTTGTTTTGATTTGCATTTCTTTTATGGCTAGAGAGTTTAAGCATTTCTTCATGTGTCTATTGGCTATCCTTTGTTCCTCTTCAGAGAAGTCTCTCTTTAAGTCTTTAGCCCACTTATTAATGGGGCAGTTGTTTCTTTGAGGATTTGTTGTTGGGGGATTTAATTTAAGTTCCAGGTATATTTTAGATATGAGACCTTTGTCTGTTGTATGGCTAGTGAAAATCTTCTCCCAATCCATGGGTTTTCTATGATCTTGATAGCTATGTCTTTTGCCATGCAGAACCTCTGTAATTTCATGCAATCCCATTTATCCAACCTTTCTTTGATTTGTTGTGTTTCTTGGTCTCTATTAAGAATATTTCAGCCTGTGCCAAGACCACCTAAGGTTTCTCATATTCCATCCTGCAATGTTTTCAGGGTGTCTGCTTTGACTCCAAGGTCTTTGTTTTTGAGAAACCTCTGTATTACTTTCCAGAGTGGCTGAACAAGTTTAAATTTCTATTAAAAGTGTAATAAGGCTCCTTATTATTCCCTGTTATTGTTTGTTTTCTTAATAATAGCCACTCTAACCAGGATGGAGTAAAATCTCAATGTTGTTTTGATTTAAACTTCGCTTATGGCCAGAGATGGTAAGCGTTTCTTTATGTATGTATCGGTCATGTTTCTTCTTCTGAGAAATCTCTCTTGAGATCATTAGCCCACTTATTGAGTTGTTGGTTCTTTAAGGGTTAACTTTTTTAACTCTGTATATTCTGGATATTAGGCCCTTGTCTGATATATAGCTGGCCAAAGTTTTCTCCCATTTTGTATGTTGTCTATTTATCTTATTGGCAATGTCCTTTTCCATTAGAAAACTTTTAAGTTTTATGCCATTTTATTTATCAAATCATCTTTGATTTGTTGTGATTTGGATCTTTACTCAGAAAGTCTCTACCTGTATCAAGGAGTCCCAATGTTTCTCCATGAATGTTTCTCTTTCTTGTAATAGTTTTATGGTTTCAAGTGTTACATTGAGTTCTTTGTTCCATTTTGAATTGATGCTGGTGTAGGGTGATATATAAGGATATAGTTTCAGGTTTCTGCATGTGGATATCCAATTTTCCCAGCACCATTTGCTGAAAGGGCTGCCTTTCTTAATGCCTACATTCCATAACCAAGGTATGGAATCAGCCCAGAAGTCCCTCAGTGGATGAATAGATCAAGAAAATGTGGAATGTACAGAGCTGGGAATATGGCTTAGTGGTAGCGTGTTTGCCTCGTATGCATGAAGCACTGGATTCAATTCCACGTACAAAGAAAAGGCCGGAAGTGGCCCTGTGGCTCAAGTGGTAGGTAATATCCTTGAGCAAAAAGAAGCTCAGGGACAGTGCCAGGCCTAGAGTTTAAGCCTAAGGACTTGAAAAAATAAGAAAGAAAGAAAATGTAGTAAACACACAATGGAATTTTATTTATCGACTACAACGAATGACATTGTACTATTTTTAAAGAAATATAAGGACTTGAAAAAAATTATATTAAGTGAAGTTTGTCAGGCCCAGGAAGACAAAGGTTGCAGGTATTCCCTCACATGTGGAAGTTATAATTTGTTTATAGAACTATAAGTAGAAAGGTTTCATAGTATGCAAATATTTACAAATATATTAACAGAAATATGGTAAATTTAAGGGAAAACTCAAGAAGTATGATTCCTTAGAAAGGTAAAGTCAAAGCCCAACACACACACAAACACATACACACACACAGATACATGGGCACACCACCAGAAAAAGAGTACCTGCAAGGGCTGAAGTGGAGCCAAGTGGCTAGGGGTAGAGGAATGAAGAGGAAAAGGGAGAGAATACACTCAAAAATGCAATGTACGAGTCTGGAGGAAGATGGCAGAGTAGCAGCTGGAGGCTAAACACGCTCTCCCATAGAAAGCAGTTTTATTGCTGTAGCTAGGCATGTAATTCTATGCATCCATCAGAAAGAATGACATTGCCCCATTTGTTAGGAAATGGAAAGACTTGGAAAAATTATATTAAGTGAAGCAATCCAGGCCCAAAGAAACATAGGTCCCATGGTTTCCCTATTTGTAATAACTAGTATGTGTCTGAGACAAGCAGAAAAGCTCAGATAGGATAATGTTAAGCAAAATGACCCCAAGATAAGGACACAAGTGATTTTTTTCTTCCTTGCTATTGTTTCTAATGTATTTACAAGGTACCACATGATTTTTTTGTTGCTTTTTACGTCCCTCCCAAAAGTTATAACCCCTGTTTTCATTGTATTTAATGTCGGTATAGTTTGAGAAGGGGAAGGGAAAAAAATGTTTAAATAAGGATACAGGTTGACCATTGCAGCAATGAAATATACAAGACGCTCTGTTTAAAAACAAACTTTACAATTTAGGGGGGGCAGTATGGAGTGTAGTTGTGGAGGTGGGAGGGAAGGGATGGAAGGTGAAAAACAAAGGAGGAGGCAACAATGATTGATAAGAAATATACTCATTATCTTACTCATGTAAACTGTAACTCCTCTGGACAATATTTTCACAATAAAAACTTATTTTTAAAAAAAGAAAGCAGTTTTAGTATTCCAGTGAATAGTCCTAAGCTAGAGAATCACACCAAGAGTGTCATCACCATACAGAGTTTGGCCAGAGAGGAAAAATCCAGGCAGTTTAGTCAAGGAGACAGAGCTGAGCACATGCCACTGTTCAAGTTGGCTGTGGTAGCAGCTGCTATTGCGGCCACAATATCAACAGAGAGATCCAGGGACAAAGGTGCCAGATGCAGTGTGAGAGCAGATTCTACTCACCACCATCAAGAACTGACAAGGGGCAGAAATCTTCATCCTGCTGAACGCAGACCAGAGACAGCCCAGAAACCAAGAGGCTAACATGAATACATCCAAGACATCCACACTCCTTCTCACAGAGCAGTGGTGGGAAGGTAGCCCCTCTCCCACCACTGGAGAAGAACTCTCTTTGATACTGACAAAGGCCTGGCCTTCGCAGCTAGCTCCAACTCAGGCCTTGGAGGAAAACAATAGGAGCCATTAGAAGGTCACAAGAACCTGACCTGACTTGCAGGCCTAAGCTCCACCCATGGAAATGTCACCCTTCCCAAGCAGAAGAAGCTCCGACCCCAGAGGAGTGACTTTCTTCACTGCGCAAACCTAGCCAGAGACTGCCCCTCCCCACTGCAGCTTAGACAGCAAGAGTGGTAATAGACAAACAATTGAAACTCAGTAAACATAAATCCTGAGATTGGCTCCAGGCTGGGTTCTGTGAGTGTCTCAGGAACTAGCCCCTCAGGGAAAAGCTACTGATTGTTGATAGGCCTCAACACTACCCAGAACCTAGCCTCATCTCAGCAACTCCAAGCTAGAGGAAACAGCCATCTCCCTCTTTTGTGATACTCAAAGCAAATCTCCCTCCCACTGAACTAGCCTGGGAGGAAGGATCACAAAGTCCTGGGTAAGGCAGAGTATTGTTCTGCCTGCTCAAACAAACTGAATTAAGAAACCAATCAAGCCACAGGAAAACCAACACCACAAGCAAACCAGAGACTCCACCAAGAGACTGGTTACTGAAACAAGGGAGATAGATACAAGATCTCCCACACCCCCCAAAAATATCAAATAACCCATTTCTCTACCTATTTTTTAAATTTTTTAATTTTTTTTCTATTTTTTCTTTCATAATTTCTTTTTTTTTGGGGGGGTGGATCCTGTTGTGGAGCCTGAACTCTGGGCCTGGGTGCTGTCCCTTAGCTCTTCAGCTCAAGGTTAGCGCTCTACCACTTGAGCCACAGCACCACTTCTGGCTTTTTTTTCTTTTTGCTTATGTGGTGCTGAGGAATTGAACCCAGGGCCTCATGCATGCAAGGCAAGTGCTCTACCACTGAGCCATCTTCCCAGCCCCTTCTTTCATAATTTCTATTTCAGGTGTGTGTGTGTGAAAAAGAGAGACTTAATTGCTGTTCTGCTCATGCCCAGATATATACTTATCATCAATTATTAAACCTAATCCTTCATTGTGTACATACTTAATTCAGAAATTGATTACTCAACTCACTACTTCTTAGGCTTTATTCTTTAATAGTAGTATTATTTCTTTATACATATATAATCTTCAAGTATTCATTTTTAAGTTTTTTCTTTTATTTTTTCATTTTTCATTTTTATCTCTCTCTTCCTCTCATCCTATCCTTTTCTTCTATCAGTATTATTTCCTTATACTTTCATAATTTTTAAGTGTTTCATTTTTTTAAATTTAAATGTTTGTTTTTTCATTTTTTCTTGATTCTTTATCTCTCACCTTTCATTCTTTCTATCCATTTCCTTTCTGAGAATCGGACTTTGTTAAAATCACTCTTTACATTTACCGCTCCATATCCCTCTAATCCTATTTTTCCCCCACACTTCTGGTCTGCTGAATCCCTCTTGGATGTTTTTACCCAATTAATCCATAGTTGTTTGAAGTTGAATAGATTGTTTCTTTTGTACTAGAATGTTTCTGCAGCCATTTTGACTGTGCACTACAGGACTCTGGTTGATACTTGACTCAAAATAGTGTTTTAGTGTGAAGTTGTTGTTTCTTTTATGCCAAATGGGTAGAACAAGCCGGAGAAACACAAGAAAAGTGGCAAGTCCAGGTATCTCAATTCCCACTCATGATAATCAGGAGACAGAACAGTTAATGAATAATCCAGAGGAGAGTTCCCAAAAAGCTCTACAAACACTAGTGAAAAACATGGTGAAATAAAATACTGAAAACATGCAAAGGACTCAGTGTGAACTATATAAGGAGAAAGATGAGCCTAACCAAAGATTAATACAGGAACTTCACTAGCATAATGAGGCTAACCAAAAATTACGTGAGTGTGAGGAAGTTAATCAAAGATTAAAACAGGAATTGTGTCAGCACGCCGAGAATAGTCAAACAGTAATACAGGAATTGCATGAGCAGGCTGAGAACACTCAAAGAGTACTACAGGAATTGTGTGAGCTGAGAAAGCTAATCAAAGAGTAATACAGGAATTACATGAGCAGGATGAACATAGACAGATCAATAGAGGCATTCATGGAATCCATAAACAGACAGCTGAAGGAATCCAGGAAGACTACAAAGGGAATAATGGAGCCCGTCAAAATGAGAGTCCAATGAAACCATCAACAATCAACTAAGGGATTTGAAAATAAACACTGAACACCAAATTAAGGAAGAAGTCCATACAAGACCTAAAACAAAGCTAGAAAAAAATCTGAAGCCATCAAATCCAACAAATTAGAAGGAAAAGAAATAAAAAACAAAGTAGAAAATCTTGACAGTAGGTTAGACCATGCAGATTAAATCTCTGGGATTGAAGACAACCTAGAGATAGAGAAAGAACAGACAACTATCCAAGATAAATCCAAGAAATATGATAGATGTATTCAACATATAGAAGACACCATCAGAAAGCCTAATCTGAGGATAGTGGGTGTAGAGGAGAATATAGAGACAGATGCTAATGGCCTAGGAAATTTGTTTCACAGGATCCTAGCAGAGAACTTCCCAAACATGCAAAAAGATAGGGCTATTCAGAAACAGAATCATTTAGAACCCCAAATTTTTAGACCAGATCAGACCAGACCAGGAAATTCCACTGTCCCATTATAATCCACCCAGGATCAATTCAGACCAAGGAAAGAATCCTTAAATCTGTTAAAGAGAAAAGATCAATCACCTGTAAAGGGAAACCAATTAGAATAAGCTCAGATTTCTCAGCAGAGACATTAAAGCAAGAACACCTAGAATGATGTATGCCATGCCCTAAAGACAAACAACTATCAACCATGGATACTATCCACGTGAATTATGACTGTTGAAACTGACCTTGAACACAGTTCAGGATGTGTTTTTCAAGTTTCTCCACTGTGATATCACACCGTACACATATTTTCCATATGGTGTTCTTTTAAAAGAGATCACAATGTGCCATCCATGCTTAAGAATTTGGGATTTATGGTATACTTCCTTCAATACAGAGGAGTTATTATTGTTTTAATTGTTACAAGGTTTATTTTCTCCCTCCCTCCAACAGTGTAAGGTCAGGTTAAGAAGTTAATTCTCTTTGTCCAATACAGTTCTCAATATAAGTCCTAACATATATAGGCTTTACTAAATATTAATGAATGGAAGGAATATCCCATTACATACCTATGTTTTTTTTTCTTTTTGGTACTGGTCCTAGAGCTTGAACTCAGAGCCTGTGCACTGTCCTTGAACTTCTTTTTTGCTCAAGGCTAGCACTTCTACTACTTGAGTCACAGTTGCACTTCTAGCTTTCTAGCTTTTTGGTAATTTATTGGAGATAGGAGGCTCACAGACTTTCCTGCCCAGGCTGGCTTCAAAATGTGATGTTCAGATCTAGCTACTTGAATCAATCTAAAATTCTCTTCTCCCTTTCCCATGTTATTTTGAAAATCTCTCCCTGTAACATCCAACTCAATGCCTCGTATCTACCTTTATTTAAGGATACTTTCACATATATTCTGCAATATGCTATTAGTACATTTATTATATACTTGGTAAATATCACTATGCATATTACTTAACTTAGTAATTGATTCTGCCCACTGACATCATTGATGAGGACCTTGAGGATGTTTGTGGAATTTTAACACTTAGCCCTGACCCATGGATGCTGTAAAATATACCTCAACATTTGATGGTTGGAGAAGATTAAACTAGATGAATATCTTGAGCCAAAGTTCAAAAAAGATGATTTTTCTCCTTTAATCCTGGTACCTCACAATGAATCCAAATCCTTCCTTTGGATCAAAGCACAGATTACAATGGCTGACTACTTTTCTGAAGTTTACACCAGCGATTTGTGGTGTCTTCATCAGCAGGACCTTAGCCCCTACCTTACCAAGAGCTCTGGCAGGAAGGAATTATAAACTTAAAACAAAGCAAACTAGAAAGTAAAACAAATGACAGGAAAGTGGATAGATATTCAGACCAGCAAGTAAAATCTATACAGCAATTTAGCCATTTGTGGAGTAAACCTAAGAAGTCTGAAACAAACATTGGAATAATTACAGGCTAGAAAGAGGAGTGGTAGGAAATTGCAACTAAATAGTTCAAAGTACAAACATGAAAACAAACCTAAGTAGTGAGGGAATAGATAGTTGGGATCAATGGCAGGGTAAGAATGATAAAAGGGTTAACACTGATCAAGATACATTGTGCTTACAAAGTGACATGTGGAATTTAAATGTCTTCATATAATTACATAAAAATAAAATATTAAATTTAATTTAAAATAGGCTAATTAGTGGAGTTTCTCTGAGTTTAGTGTATATGATTGTATTGTACATAGACCTCAGATTTCTGGTCTGATCATTGTCAGTATAACTTTCCTCACTATATATCCCTATTGCTTTATGCCATAATTTTAAGCAGCACAAATGACTGCCCAATTTGACTTTAGATTCAGATCAGCGCTACAGTAAAAAGAAACTTCAAAGGTCATCTATTTCAAACCTCTTATCTGACTAAGAAAAACTAGGTCCAGAGCAGGGATATCATTAGCCGTCTATGGCAACTCTGAGTGAGAAAATCCTGTTTTTTATTCTGAATAAGTTTTTTCTTTCATTTAAATTTTACTTTTATCTTTATTTGTACAAAGCAATTGCCATCCAACACAGTAATAAGTGAATAAAATGCATCTTGGTCAGTGTCACTCCCCGCCCCCCTCATTCTCTCCCATTTCTCCCAACCCCATTTCCCCTCAATTTTGTTAATTTTGTAAAATATGTTTTCTTTCCAACTTTCCATTGTTCATAAAAATGTTCCATTTCTCAGTGTAATTATTTATCTTCAAGATTCTTTCCTCACACCTTCTAGATATAGGTTACTTTCTCATAAAGCAGCCACCCATAATGTTCAGTCTCCTAAATTGAATTTCAGAAGAAGTTGAATGCCCAGTACCTTTCCTAGTTATTTTGTATAATATACTAGTGAGCTGAGTTCTGGCATCCTCATCATGCTTCTCTCCTCACAGATGAGAAAGTACAGGGTCTCAGAGATGTGAGACCTTGTCTAGATATTACAAGATGGTAAGTACTAGTTGGAATTTAATTTCTAATGTATCTAAAAGTTCTCTAATTCAACTGTTTGCTCTCCATAGTTGTTTTATTTTGTAATACTTCAATGAATGCAAGGGCTAATGTACAATATACGAGTAATCAGAATTTAGATATCCTGATCTCAATCATTTGTCACCTTTTTTGCACATTATGACTCCAATGTTAGCTTAGCATAACCATGTAAATAATCATTTACATTTTTATCTGTCATTAGCATAGATACTAACATCATAATGTTAGGAAGTCTGAGCTTTTCAAGAGTTTGATTCCCCAGAAATTACCATCCAATGTCAGGTTCTTAAATATACTCAAAAGGGAGAGAGTCCTACAGGCTAAGCAGAATTATTTAATAACTAGATGAATACTATGCTTGATTAACTTTGAAATTGAGAAATATTACCAATATTAAAAACAAGAGCATCAGTGAGATGTTTGTTAAAATATTAATGTATTATTACTATCTTAATTCAAAACAAAACCACAGGTTATAATTATTCTCAGCTTGATTTTGGCTTATTCATTAAAAGTAAACCAGAAAAAAATAGGATGTTGATCTCAGAACGGTTGGGACATGGCCTGCTAAAAATCTTCTTGTCCTATTTCAGTAGGCATTGGTAGATTGGATTCATGTCTGAGAAACTTCCTAATGTCACAGAATAAAAGACAGAAATGTTTTGCAAATGCAATAAAAGTGAAATATACATTATCTACATGACCATTCTGCAGAAAGTAAAGATATTCATTACTAATCAAAATGAAATTTTAAAATGGCATTTACTTAGCATTGAATCTCTCTTTTGGGGGGCTCTTCTGTTTGAGGAAGAAGTTTGCTACACTAGAGAAGCATAATAATACTGGACTTGTGACAGTCAAGTAAATACAGTATCATACAATATTAGAAGACAGTTCATATACCAACTCTGTCTCCTATTACTTCCACATTAGTAGAAGATTAACACATTTATGCCTTCATTGAAGAGCTCTTTAGTCAATCTCTCATCAATAACAACCCCTCTTCTAGCCTTAAAAATAGAGGGCAGAATAGTCATACCTCTGTACTCAAGGCTTAAATATTTATGAGATGACAGTTACAGAAGCTGATTCTCAATAGCTGGGCTTTCCCTGAAGATCGTACAAAAGGTGGTGTGGGAAAAAGTGCCCCAGGGGTTATGTTACATAAATTATTATAGTAAAAAGAAATGAATTGTGCTGGAATAATTCTATATGGGATTATTTGAATAAATATCATATATAATATTTTAGAAGTCTTTTCACTACGGGGATTGCCACATAGAAATCAAGCAATCTCATCTCAGGTAGAGAGAACACAAACCACGGCTGGAGTGGTTTCTTTCTGGAAAGCATAGGCATTTGTGTCTCATACTGACAGTCTGTAAAATGTGGAGAACCTATTGACCTCATCAGCCACTGAGAAGTCATGGCAATGAAATATGGTTTTCCATATTCACACAATTGTGAAAAATCTATTTCTTCTTTCTTTTATCACATAACTGTACAAAAGATTTCTTAGCCAGCTATGGTAGCACATGTAATTCCAGCCATTTGAGAGGTAGGGCAAGAGGATCATACATAGGAGTTAGCCTAGGAGGTAGTTACTGGGACTCTTTCTTAGAAAACAAAACAATTGGAAAGGACTTGGGATGTTGCTCAAGTGCTTGCTTGGGAAGCAAAGGAAAATCATTCTAAAATATCTCTCAGATATTTGACCACAACCTCTCAGAAAGAAAAGATTTTCTCTTCTGACCCAGTATGTGTATTTCACCAAAAACAAAATCATTGCTCATACTAATTGCAATTTGATTTAATATTTCCTTTCCATTGTATTTGATTTAGTTCATTAAGAAAACATAGTGGTCTGGACATCTAATTTCATAATCCTAATGGAGTTGAAAGCACTATGTGTGGCTCCCAGCTCCGATGTAGAAATGTCCATGTGATTTTCCTTCTTGCCTTTAATGACTCTGTTATCTTAAGGATAAAATCAGAAGTCCTCAACATAAATTGACATGGCCAGTCATAGCAATCTGGTTCGTGTCTCCCACCTGCACGTTTACCTCTATTTCCAGTTTCATGAATAATCTTTCTTTCAATCAGGAATTGCTTGAAGTTTCCAAATCTGGCCACCTAGCAACCACATGGGCTCTTCTTTCTCTCCTTATCCACTCTTTTTTGTATGTCAGTTGTAGGGCTTGAACTCTTGGCTTAGGTGCTGTCCCTCAGCTCTTCAGATCAAGGTGAGCACTCTACCACTTGAACCATTGTGCCACCTCCGGTTTTCTAGTGGTTTACTGGAGATGAGCCTCACGGACTTTCCTGCCTGGGCTGGCAGTTACTACCACCCTGCAGATATTTGGGGATGGCCTTCCTGGTTTATTCATACACATATTTCAAGTCTGACATTATATGAAAATACTGAGAGAAAAGAAAGCTTTCTTCCACATCTTGTATCTTGTATCTTGTATCTTTCTTCCACACTTGGTATCTTGCCTGTTTATTTTTTCTTTTATCTATGCCTATATTCTATGTATTATCTAAGCGTCTTATAGAGATTCTTCTTTATTATTAGTTGTTTTCATGAGAATTCTTATTGAAGGCTATATCACCTAAAATGCATTAATAAATGTTTAAGCATTGAATAAATAAATGCTTTAATTATAGGCAGGCAGAAACACCTCCCAAAGTACCAATTAACTCTGTAGACTCAGACAACTCTTCTTAATTATGACTCAACTAGAGGTTTTGTTTCCCTTAGTGTTTTCTCTGCTTCCTGGAAGCTGACATTGTCAGCCCCGTGAATAAAGAATTTGTCAATCACTTTGTCTTAAGTGAGTATATTCTCTGAATGTGTGATTAAATAATGAGATGTTAGAAACTCTCATCTTCAACAGCCTCAGAGACTGTAGGATCTATGCTGCTTTCTATGGTATTAAAGAGTGGAATAAGGTTAATTCAAAATTTGCTGGAAAAATCTAAGGTTTTTTTGGGGGGGTTGTCGGTCATGGGGCTTGAACTCTAGGCTTGGGCACTGTCCTTGTGCTCTTCAGCTCAAGGCAAGTGATCTACCACTTGAGCCACAGCGCCACTTTCATTTTTCTAGTGGTTTATTGGAGATAAGTGTCTCATGGACTTTCCTGCCTGGGCTGGCTTTGAACCGTGATACTCAGATCTCAGTCTCCTGAGTAGCTAGGATTACAGGTATGAGTCACCGGCACCCCGCTATTGAAAAATTGAGTTTTAAGAGTACTTGCCAGGTTAGCATGGATTATGCTCTCTGCCACAAGTGAAAGTTATTCTTATTCTTATTAATGACTAATAGGCATTCATTAGATTTTTCAGTGGGTAGTTCTGAGATTAGAAAGTTGTGAAACAGTAATAAAGTTTATCAAATGTTCAGTATCTTGGAAACACATATTTTTCTAAGCAAGCATACAAATCACAGGGTTACATAAAAATTCAAGCAACTGCTTTCTCAATAAACAAGACTATACATAATGGTATCTTTATTTTTAGGTATGTACATTCATAGAGATGTTATTCATAGACAAAACTGTGCATTTCCCTTATGAAAAACCAAGAAGGAATCCTCTTACTGACTTTGAGAGAAAGATGAGATGTATAAAATGGAGGTGAGACACATTCTGAATTCTTTGCTTACAAACTGGAAAACAGAGACTTTTTACTCCATGTTTTGGGATTGGCTTACCTGGTAGCATTTAAAAAAAATAAGCCCATAAAATACAAAAGATAGCACCCTTCTGTTTGTCACATGGAGAAAAAGAAAGAGAAATCTGGAATGAAAGTGGTTCTAAGTGGGGCTTTATTGTTTGCTCATCAGTACTGATAGATACAACCTCTCACCTCTACCCATCTGTCAGCAGTAGTTCTGCTTCAGTGCAATCATGGCCTGTGACACACGAACACTTGTCCTCCTGACAGCAAACTATAAAGACAACCCTCATCCACCAGGAAAGGGAGGAAAGGGAGTTGGCAAGAGTTGGGGAAAAGTACAGCATTTCCTTCTGCCATCTTTCCCCTGAGCTATTCTGTCCTTTAAGAGCATGTACATGTACATATATACCCTCAAATGTGAGTGACATCCCAATTCTAATTATCTTCCTTACTCAAAACAATTAGTTCAGATTTTAGACTTTAAAAATTTATAGCAATAAAATTGTTTAAAAAACTAATTAGTGTAAGTTTATACATCCATGCTAAAGTGTTTCTACACACCAAACAGTAGGAATGTCAGGGGATTGGCTACTTTTTAATGAAATGATGCTACTTCTCAAAACACACATAGAGTTTTCTGCTTTTATTTCCATTGTAGTACCAGAGAAGCTCAACTAATTGTCAGTTATGTTTTGAGCATAGTGGCCAATGTAAAGTACTAAACCTGAATTGTGCCTTCAGAGACTCACAATCAGTGAAAAGTTCATGCAAGAGTACCACCTGAGAGCTATTGAATGCCTGGCCTACAGATGCAATCAGCCAACACTTTCAGGACCTGCCTTCATGAGATACTCATTTTTTCTTTTCTTACCTTCTTTCACAGGGGGCCATTATAAAAACTTTCCAACAAAAAAGTCAGCTGACACTATGGAAACCTAACAAAGTTCCTTGGATGGGACTAATATGGTAAAATTGTGTCTGAACAAATTTTCCCAGTTTAAAACACAAAAAATTTGTTCCTAGTAGCTGAGAACATGCTAAGACATTTTCATCCATGCAGGCTGCTGAGAACCTGTAGTGACTTATAAACCATAGAGATTCATTTTTCACAGTTCTGGAGGCTGGATGTTCAAGATAAATGCACTAGCAAGTTCAGTAGGAAGTGAAGACCTGCTTTCTGACTCAGAGATGGTATCTTCTTACTGCAAAGATATTGTGGTATCTTCCTATATGATAAAGGAAATGAAGGGTTTCTTTCAAGCCTCTTTCGTCAGGGCACTGATCCCATTCTTGAGAGCTCTGCCTTGTGACTCAGTCATCTTCAAAAGCATCTAACTCCTAATACCATCACCTTAGGGTTTCCATTGATGTATGCAGAAAGGACATGTTTATACCAATTTGAATTATATGTCTATGTCAATTCAGGATAATGTGCTAAAATATATAGTCTGAAAGCCTGGATACAGTTATTATAATATACCATCTCTATGAGTTTGAATAACCTAATCCATTGAATACCAATTGGTTTAAAGAAATTGGAGAGTTCATCTCAAGGGGTTTTATTTCATTGTTGAAAAAAATGTGATTATATTCATTAACGAATATTATCATATATTAACTTGAACACAGAGTTCTTATGACTACTCTTGGGGTTTGGATGTGAGATGATTCTCAAAGGATTATGGGTTAAAGACATGGTCACTAGCTGGTGGAGTTATTTTGGGAGGTAGAGGAAACCTTAGGAGGTGAGACCGAGAGGAGGTAGGTCTCTAGAAGCATGATTCTGAAGATTGTGTGCATTTTCTTATCCTGTTCCTTCTCTGATCTCTGGCCACCATAATATAAGCTGCTCTTTTTTTCCTACTTCCTTTCTTGCATGAAAGGCTAAAACCATAAGCAAATTAATTCATATTCTTCTAACTTGTTTATGTCAACTGATTTATCTCAGTGACAAAAAGTCTGACTAACATGAGGAATAACAGAAAATAAGATAAACATATACTTACCTCAGTGTATGGCATAAAGTAAGCAGTCAATTAGAGTCCTACCCTACTCTGTAGCACAACACCCAAAGTCTTTGGTGTCTTTCAGGCTTTAATGACTGGGTCTCCCATTGCTTCTGCAGCATCATCTCTTCTGCTCCCTCCCTAGAATTGCTATTTCAACCACAACATCATTTGTTTCTAATGCAGAGAACAATCCTTCCCCATGACGTTTGTGTTGCTTCTTCTATCAGCTGGGTTGGCTATCCAGTCCCCATCTTTCAGGCATTTGCTCACATATCCCCTGCTCAATGACATTGGCCTATACTAGGGGATATGTGATGAAGAGAAGAAGGGAGGAAATGCAGTCAAAAATTCAATGCATACCCTACAAAATTAAGAAAACGAAGGCATAGGTTGGGAGGAATGAGGGAGACTGTTGAAAGGGGTGTCATTGATCATGATACATTTTATTCATATATGGCTTTTGTTGAATGGCAACTTCTTTGTACAACAGCTTATAGATTGTGTGTGTGTGTGTGTGTGTGTGTGTGTGTGTGTGTGTGTGTGTGAAAATTGAAATCTGGTCCTTATGTCCTACCCTTTGCCAAAATATGGGCTTTCTTTTTTCATTACCCATGCCATCTTCTAAAAGACATCTCCATAGACAGGTACGTTACAGATATGTATGCATGCATATGTACAGGTTTCTTTGGGTGTACATACACATGCACAAATTATCAAGTATAATTTACTATTTGTGCTGTTTTTACTCATCTTTGAGGAAGATAGGGATCTTTTCCTATTTTGTACATTATCTCATTCCAACTACCTATACATAGCAATGTACATATGTACATAAGAGGCCAACAATAGTTTGCAACATCCAATGACAAGGACCATAGAAAAAATACTGTCACTTCATATAGTACAAATAAAGTGGGCAAGTTTACCAAAGGTCACACACCAGATGCTGTCTGTACCCAGTACTGTGCTGGTCAAAGTGAACACAAAAGCAAGGATATCACAGTTGTTGCAACTATAGTCTATTGTATTACTGCTAGACTACACCACCAAGGAAGTCTTCCCAACTGACCTCAACTGTCACATCAGACCAAGAATCGCATGTCACTGAAAAGTTACCTTGCCCAAGATCATGTCATCTTTCTGGGACAGCCTGTATCCAGTGACTGGCCAGGAATAGAATATGAACTCAAGAGTTGTCAACTATGAAAGAAAATCAGAGCATTGGAGCTCCTGAAGGAGCAGGCTGCTGTCATCATTGTCAATAAAGCATCACCTAAATTTTCCTCAAAGCCCTGTTTCTTTCAGTTCTCCCACAGTGTTAATACCAAGAGCCACCTCAATAACTTTCAAGGATGCTAATACGCATTTCAGAATCTGCTCTCCAAGCAACCAAAAGAACAGCATTTGTGCTGCATTCATTTTCCCATTGCAGTGCCTCAAGTTCCCACCATTTAATTGGTTATTGTTTCATAGCTGATGAGGATCAGGAGCCCATCCTGCTTGAGCATTGTCCTCCACACAAGGTCTCCCAAGACTGGTATCAAGGCCCGGACCTGGGACATCCTCATCTCACTATTTTCCTAAAAGGAAAATCTGGTTACAAACTCTCCAGTTTGACATTTAGATTTAAGTTCCATGTGGAGATAGGACTGAGCCCCCATGTCTTACAACCTTTCAGGCCAGGAGCTGAAGCTCCCAGGGACCATTCCTTTCCATTGCACTCTGAGAGACTCCATTTTAAGATCTTCAAATTCAGAAATTAATTAATCCCCTTAAGAGACTCACTTAATGAACCTTCATCCATTTAGGTAATCTCCTTCTTAATTAACTGAAAGGCAACATAGTAGTAACCTAACCATGGAAGTAATAGCTCATCATCTTCCCAGAGCTTTCCCAGTCTCAAGAAGTTATATACCTGGATTTGGGAGACTTCATAGCATTGTGAGAATTTTATCTTTTCTACTGAAAAAGGAGAGTGGGTTACAAAAATTATAGTGTGATCTGCTCTGTGTTTGGAGAAAGTAATACACAGGTATCACACTCATTAACCAAGAGAACGCCTCTGTAAGAAAAAATAGTATTTTAGAAATTTACATCAGAAGATAAACTCCAACAAAAAATAAATATTACAAATCATAATGCAGTGACATATCATGATATGTCTGGAGTTATGGACACCAAAGACACACTGCAGGTATGCATTGTGAGATACACAAGAAAATGGAAGTCCCCCCCCAAGAGGCCTCATATTGCTGGAAAAAAATCAATCCTATCATCAACAAAATTGATATGATCAGTGCAAATTCAGGGATGAGTATTAGTTACTTAGAGACATCAGAATTCAAAACCCACTTTATTTATTGAACCTCATAAATAAAGGTTAGCATATAGGGAGAGCTGGTGAGGAAATAACAATTAAATTTGGTAGACAGAAGGATGAAAGGCAATAGTTAGGATGGGGCAGGAAAGAAAATAGGATACTAGCCTAATTATAACTGACGAGTTATGCTGTGAAGAAAAAGATAACATAATTGAATGAGGGTTGGACCACATCCTAGAAGACTAAAATGTCATGCAGAGGATATAATAGGAAAATATATAAAGAATGAATATACATTCTTTTTTTTAAAGAAAGGAAGTTTGAGCATAAATGACATTGTACTGTATCTGGTGGTAATAGTCAAAGCCATTAGGCAAATCCGTTGGGGTTTTGTGGTCATCAAATGTCATGTGTTTCTAAAATTTCTAAATATTTGATATGTTATGTTTTGATATATGAGAAACCCCTTTCCTTGCTGTGTGTCACTTTCACATTGCTTGTGATTTACTGCTATTATTACATTCCTTCTGTCATCTCAATGAGATTTTTAGGATGCAAAAGATGTAAATACATATGTTCAGTTAGGCTCCTCAAACCACGAACCCTGTTTCTGTGCTTCTCTATATGCATTACTCTAGCATTTCACATTGTAACATGGCATCTTCTGATGTTTTAAAAATTCTCATAAACGTGATTTTCTTATATTTGTGTAATATTTCACAATGCAGTTGAATTATAATTTACTTTGCTTCTTATAGAATAGTCATATGTCGTTTCTATGTATCTATCATCTATCTATTGCCTATTATCTATCTGTAATTGTTATACCCAGTTGATTATATGTATAAAACTGTAACTCCTGGGTAGTTATGGCAGAATGAAACTATCATAAAGCTTATTCTCAAAATAAAATGAATTTTAGATCAAGAACACGTGTAAAATTAAATAGGAAAATATCTATTCTGTAGTATGGGACTAAACCAAGACTGGGTAATGTCAGAAAATGGCTTGTTATGTATAGCAGCAGCACCACTGCTTCTAGAGGATAGAATGTACTGTGACATCCAACAATGCCTGAGAAAGTTACCCCCAGTTGGAGAGAATTCAGCTGAAGGCATAAGACATAACAACTCATAGAAATTCTTGAATTTTTCTTCTTAGTACTTATAAAAATCTCCTATTTGGCTTAAAATCTCATTAAAATTGTAAAAAAAAAAGGAAGTTGTAAATTTTGATATCCAAGGGTCGATTATGGGCTAAGAGTGTCAACAAGGCTGGATTTTCCCCTCTATTTACACACACACAAACACACATACACACAAACACACATGGTTACTATAAACCTAGGTGTATGAAATTAAGAAAACTTTAGCATTTCCTTTAAAGACTAAACATAGAGATTCTCTATGACCCAGAAATACCTAGGCATTTATCCAATGGACCACAAACCAGGCTACACTAAAGCCACCAACACAACCATGTTTATTGCAGAATTGTTTTACCATAGCCAAGACATGGAATCAACCTAGAGGTCCTTCAGTGGATGAATGGATCAAGAAAATGTGAATTACACTTACACACACACACACACACATATATATGTAATATAATATATATATACATACATGCACACAATTCTACTTATCCACCAAAAAGAATGATGTTATTTCATTTATAAGGAAATACTTAGGGAATATTTTATTAAATGAAGTAAGCCAGAGCCAAAGAAACATAGGCTGTATGATTTCCCTCATTGTGGTAACTACAAGGAAGGAGTCTATAAATCTACAAGTAAACATACTGAATGACTAAAATAAACAAATAACAATGGGACATGATATAGGACCAAAATGATATAGGACCCTAGTCATTAACATACAGAGGCCAAATGAGGCTATACATAGGAGTGGTGGACAAAGGCCCAATAGTTATGTACAGATGATCATACAAAATGATATTGTATGAAATGAAGTCCAAGAAAAGAAAACAAGAAACATTCTCTAATTGCCATTGTTGCCTTTTTTGTTTTCTGTTCTTTTTGTCTTATTTGTTAGTTTGCAATTGGGAGGGTAAAGAAGGGCCCATAAAAGGTGGGACAAAGTTGAACAAATACAACAGTGGCACTATGTGGAAAATGAACTGGATGTCTTATGCGTGGAGATAGGAAGGAAATACTGGGAGAGTGTGACAGAAGAGAGATAAGGTTCAAAAAGAATTGTACTCATTACCTGATTCACTTAACTGTAACCCCTCTGTATATCAACTCTACAATAACAATAAAAAATGTACCTACAAAACAAACTATTCATAGTTAATTTGAATGGATTATTAAACACCTGGCTTCTTTATTTTAAGATGTTTCATTAAAATATCAGTATAAATATTCCACAAAAACAGAGATCAAGTTCTAAGCTATAATTTGGATGCATTTTTCCCCTTCACAACTTATGTTGAAGCATGGTGCCCTTTGCTTACTTCTAGCTACTTAGAATTCTGAGATCTGCAGGTTCAAGGTTCAAAGCCAGTCCAAGCATAAAAATCTGAGAGACTTGACCTCCAGTGAACCACAAATAACTGTGCTGGGAATGTGGCTCAGGTGGCAGAACACAAGCTGTGAGCATGTAAGCAAGTCGGGGAAAACATAAAGCACAAGACCCTAAATTCAAATCCTATGTTTAAATTTGGAATCCAGTGCAACAGTTCAGAGACAGGGGGATTTTGAGAAATTAATGCAGTACCCAGGCAACAGGGTTAATTATGAAGTCAGCCTGTGGTGCTATAAAAAAAAGTCTAGCCTCCTCAGCATTCCTTTGTTCTGTCTTCTACATGATCCTTACCTGCATTCTGGTTTTTACCACAAGTTGAGGTCCATGAAGCCCTCACCAAAAGCCTAGCTAATGTCCATACATTAGTTCTTGAACTTCACAAGCCCTAGTGGTCTTCATAACTCAGGCATTCTTTTACAACAGCAGAAGATAGAGTGAAATTTCCATGACAAATGGGGAACAGACTTGTAACCACTTTCTCCCTATACTAGCAACACTTCACCCAACACGTTTTTAGTAAAAAGTGCAGAAAATAAATGCACTTTGGATTCTAGCTTAGAATGAAAGATAAATGAGCCAAATTACCAGAGCTTTTAGAAGATAAAACATCTCATATAAAATATTAATGAAATAAAAAATAACTATGCAAACTTAATACAGAGAAAAATTTAAAGAGGAGGAAGGGAACATTAAATAAAAATGATAACTCTAATCTAGAGGAAAAAAGCCTAATACAGTGAACTAAGGAAAATTCCCAATTATAAAATAAATGACTTTTATAAAAATAACTGTGATAAGACCCAAAATATTAAATAATGAATAATAATACCTTTTATGTCCTTGAATTGTGCTATTCTAATTTTCTTATTACCCGTAGTAAATTGTTCACCAGTTAGCAGAAAGAACATTGTGTGTAAAAACAGTATCTAAGATGAGAAAAAGAAGAAAAAATTTTTCTTACAATGCCTCAAAAAAGTTCTGAACATATATACTACTGATTAAACTGTATCCTAATTACTACCAAATTAAAAAAAAGAACTTTTACCTTAAAACACCACCATCCAGAATTCTAATGACTTTGGAGCTTTCTTTGAGTAATTTTTTTCTTTTTCTTCCTAAAAGGTCTTTTATGTGACTCTCTTATAGCAAGTGAATAATCAGAATACTGAAGCCTTTACCTCTGTGAAAACAGCACTTCTCCAATTAAAATACGTTATTTTCCGATCCTTGTTCACTATGGAATCTTGACTCTTGGGCCAATTTTGTCATTGGTTCCTCTTTGCAACTCTATGATATAATTTAAGAGCAACCTTATACAATAGAGGTTAATATCCCATATTATCCTTGATAAAATGAAGATACGTAAAGGTTCAGTAACCCATTCATGATTAAATAGCAAAGAACAAACCTAAGACCTGAAACTAAGTCTTCCTTACTCTTAATTCTATATTCTTTGCAACCAATGAAATTAAGTTCATTTCCCTTTCCTGAAGACAGCTTTCATGAGAGCATTGCTGACAAGGCTGATGGCTCATAGGCCTCACACAGCTGCTCTAAATGGCTTAAATAAACCATCAGCCAAACAAATGGGAAAACCAAGCATGCTCAGGTAACACAGGGGTGGGGAACATCTATCTTGATGGTCATTCAGGGCCCAGGAAATCATTTGATCCGTGACAGGACAGATAAAAATGTTTTACATATATCTTTATTGGCTTCCCATGGCCATCTGCCTGCCTTGATAACTTTGCATATCTGAGGGGCAATGTTATAAATACGCAAATGGGACTTAGCAAAAAAAAGTTTTTCTACCCCAGCCACAACAGAAGAGTTCCCATATTCTTGAAATTCCACTAATTCTTTTTTATTATACTAATGAGTATAAATAAATATGTATATTTATTTTTATAAGTGGTTGCATGGAGAGATTTTAATTCCAGAAGTTAGGTTCTGAGCGCAATACATCTTGGTCAATGTCACTCCTTTCATCATTCTCCCCCATCTTTCCCAACACCACCCACCTCCTCAATGTACCGCAAGCTCTTCTGAGTTTTCAACCTCTTGTTGTCCTTCTATAAGAAAGGACATTCAAAAAAGTAAATTGGCAGACCCACCAGAGACGCAGAGATGCACTCAGCTCCGGTTTCCTGTTTCATGGCATGGATTCTAGAGTCAGGCTACGCGGCATCAGTTCACCGGTCAGAGCCTTATAAGAGATCTTGATTAGAAAGCAGCAGTGCAGAGTTAAAACTACTAGGTTCAAAAATACACCTCTCTGATCTCCCTTAATTGTATTTATTTTAATAAATTAATTGTATATTGTAATACTTAAAATTTGTTTCAATAGCCTTAGCATTCTGGCATATCCATTGATTTTAAAAGACTGAGTTGTGTATTTTTCCAAAATTATAATAAAATAGTTCCTAGATTTACACCATGGGACCCCATCTTTTTCTACGAAATATTTCTTCTAGGAATCATACTACATTCCAAGTAGGACTAGATAATTAAATCACTCATTATGTTACACAAATCTAAATATTACTGAGAAAAGAACAAGAGCTAGACAATCAAGGCAACCCCACCACAGAAGTTCTGCATCCCTCATCACGACCTTGACCAGTCCTGTGTGCAGGGTCCTACGCCTCACTTCACCAAGGCTTTGAGCCATGGGGGACCGAGTGGCCTCTCATAGGCCATTGCCCCTGGAAGACTTGAACATGATCGACAAGCCAATCACACCCCAAAGTGTGCACTGGAATGACCATCCAATCAGAAGGACTAAAGGGTGCATAAAAAGCTTGGGCAGGCTGTGCAGAGCTTCCTATTTGACTTGGAGATTGAGATGGCCCGGGAGCTGTCCAATGACCTTGAAAGTCATGTTAGCTCTCAGATACTTTGTTAACCTCAACACAAATGTACTCCAGGCCATGCCCTTCCTTGGAACTGCTCCGGCCTAGCAAGAGGGGTGTGTTAATTTTTCTCTTTAATCAATTTTGCCATATAACTTCTCCTTCTGTGTCCTGCTATTCTTTAAAGACCATAATGAGGAAGAACCTAGCCCAGGTGTTACAGTGTTATTTTTGTTTGTTTGTTTCACTTGTTTTATCTTTCTTCGCTCACCATTTTCATAGGAGCTTATAGCTCCTTACAACTGCATCATCAAGGACCTGAGACTGCTCATTACTCATTCCATATTTTAGAGTAACTGATATTTCTTCTATTTCCAACCAGTGGATTAGGTAAACCAACAGTATCATTCCATATACTTGTGCCAAAGGACACTTACAAATTACAAAGATTACGTCATCTTAATGTACCAATTTCTAAGGGATATGCTAAGGTCCAGTATTGTTACAAAAATCAGAAATGGCTAGCAGGCCAAAATTCTCTGTAGAAAGCCTTTAAAGACATAATTGGAAGAGAAAGAAGACTTTCTGGACAGGCCTCCAGCACCTGGAGCGAACATGGATAAGGAAGCTACCCTGTGGGTCTTGGAGAGCAGGGAAACACAAAATAAACAACGTTGTCTGTCAGCCCACTTGTTCTTGGTCCCAGTTTTTACAAACCTGCCAAAGAAGAATAGTAAGAGATGCCAAAGCTTTGTGGAATTGAAAAAGCCCTTGATCATAAAGTTTTATAAATCTCTGAGAACACATGATCACCTTGCCTATAAAACAAAATGGTACCTCAAGTGGAGATGAGAACTTTTCCCCATAAATCAGGGATATCACAGCATGTGGATGTAAAGAAAAGAGCCAGAAATCTGAGTCATAGAGTCCGAACAGAGGACTCCAACATGCTGATATCGATGCATAGGGTGGAAGATGTAGAGTGTCAACCAGAACTGGGAGAGAAATACAAGAAGAGATACCAACATGGAAACACTGGAGATATCATTAGGGGCTTATGAAGGTGACACCATTTTCTGTCTTGTTATCATTCCTCAGACACTTTTTCTCTCATGTAGAGCTGCCTCAGAAATATGCCTGTCAAGAAGTTTATTACTCTCTATTTTCTATCCTTAAGACTAAAGATATTCCTTAATAAAAATAAAATTATGATACATTATTTCCTCAGTGATAGGCTTAAGTGTTTGAAGAAGGTCATCCATTTAATATTTTTCTTTTTTAATTATCTTTAAGTAGTTGTGCAAAGGGCTTTCAATTCAACATATCAATTTATGAGTACAATGCATCTTGATCAGTGTCACCCTTCCCATAAGAATATATTATTTTCTTCTTTCCAATTTTTTTATTGTGAAAATACTGTACAGAGAGGTTACAATTACATGGGCAAGATAATGAGTACATTTCTTATCAAGCATTGTAGCCTCCTCCTTTGTTTCCCCTTCCCTTCCCTTCCCATCCTGCCCCCGCACTCCCCCCCACACCCAATCCTCCCCCTGAACAAAGTTGTAAAGTTCACTTTCAACAAAACAACTTGTACATCTCATTGTTGCAGAATATATTATTTTCTTAATGAAGAACATGAAGCAAAGAAAACCTTTTAATCTGCCTCAATATTTAGAGATATAAAATGTGACCTAAATACAAACATTGTGCTGGATTTCCTAGTCTACACCTTCTCAACCCTGTCATGTGCTCTAAAAAAAATGTTCCATGTGATTATCTCCTCCTTCTATGGGGAAGAATCTAGCTAATATCTGTTTCCATCCATAAACTAGAGCCATAGAGGGAAAGTGGCCTAGGAATATGGGGAAACAACACAGATAAGCAGTATTCTTCCACTGTTTGTCCTTCTCTGGGCCAGCCCAACTCAAAGTAGTCTTGGTCATATAAGAATCCAAATATCCCTCACCAACTGACTATTAGTTTGTGTCCCAAATAGGTCTCCTTTATTTGATGGTAAGCTCCTGTGCCTTACTTACCATCCAATGACATTTCTCAAGAATTGATGATTTGTCATTAACCAAATTAGTAAATGGACTTCAGTCTTAAGTAAATGCACAAACTGCTACAAATTGTAAAAAAAAGACACTCAGAAGACTCAAGTCTGAGCCAGCTAATCCTCCTTAGTTCTAGCCACTGCATTTGTTTAAAGCAGCTGTTTCATTCAGCCCCTTCAGTTCTAACATGTGTGAGATTTGTGTTCAAACCATGGTAATTATTGCTGGAAATCTTTTTGTCGGCTTTGTCTTTAGTACTCACCAATGGGACTTGGAATATGGCATTCCCTAGTGCCAGATATTCTCACATCTTCTTCAGCATTTAGTGTTCACTCTACAGAGAATCCAGAGCTATTCCTATTAACACGTCAACCACATCAAATAAAGAGCTTCTTAAGTAGACACTTAGGAGAGCTTTCCAGTGAAGGGAAAATTGCCATAATGCTGGTAAGTGGGTAAGCTGCTACAATCAAAGAGAAGAAATATGGATGAATGAGAGGAGCTCCCTGGCTTAAATGCAAAATCCACTAAGAAATATTGCAATTAAAACTATGCCTCAAAGACCATCCTTTCAAAACTCAGCCTTTGGGTAGATGGAGCTACATTTTAACTCTGCTCACTTCAGCTGAAATAAGTTTAAAGTTCAAAACCATCCTTTGTATGATGGTGGGGTTCATTTCCTTTTAGCTTTCAAGGTCAAATCTTTGTTCTTAAAGCAATTTTGATAGGAAGAGGAACAGTGTTTGTTAATAGTCAATATGTTCTCCAATACTAAGCTAAATATCATCATCCATACACCAAATATAATTTTAGCAAGAAATTTCTCTCTCACCCAGAGAAAATGAATATAATGATTTTATTTATTTTTTTTGGGGGTCCGGTCATGGGGCCTGAACTCTGGGCCTGGGCGCTGTCCCTCAGCTCTTCAGCTCAAGGCTAGCCATAGCACCACTTTCGGCTTTTTTCTCTTTGCTTATATGGTGCTGGGGAATCGAGCCCAGTACCTCAGGCATGCAAGGCAAGTGCTCTACCACTAAGCCACATACCCAGCCCCGAATATAATGATTTTAAGCTTTGTATTTTTCTATTATTTGTTGTCAAGTGCAGTCAGACTTCTCTTTATATTAGTAGGTTCTTTATCTGTAGATCCAACCAACTAAAAGTATCCAAAATTATTCAAAAATAATTGAGGACATATATCCTTGCTTTACTTTTCATTATACCCTGAATAATACAGCATAACACTAGTATTTTGCTGCATGGTGTATCTATACTATAAATATAGACCACATATATGTTTATATGCATGTATTCGTTAAAGGATATAAATGAATATTAAGGGCATGTTCCTTAACCTCCTGGGAAAGTATTATATCAGAATGATCATTTATTTTTCCCCAACATGTAAATTTAAAACACCTTAACAGAGCTAGTCTAGTGTCTAAGTTGGGTGGCCAAACTTGAGACAATTAGGGACTAGCTTGGTACAAAATAATCAGGTGCTTGACAGGGGCTCCACTGAGATCAGTTTTGTCCTTTTGTAGCAAAACCAAACAAGGATATATGTGGGAACCAAGGCTTTCATACAACCCTATTAAAAATATAACAGTTACAAACCCTTTGTACTCACATAGTGGCAAGCAAGAGTCAACTTCTTAAAAACCTTCGTTACCCTGACAGCCAGAGTTGACCAATGAGTTGACCACAGTGAACTCAAACATCGACCAAACAGGAATGGATGCTCTCTGCAAAGTTAAATCCCTTGTGTGAATGACCCAAATGGACATTTTCACAGGCTTTCTTCTTCTTATATTAGTTGGTTTTCTTCTTTGATGCCCTAAGTGTTTTGGTCAGAGCTGCATTTGCCCAACCAGCTTGATCAGGTTTCAAAAAAAAAAAAAGAAAGAAAGGAAAAAAGAAAAGAGAAAAGGCATTGCCAGCATCTCCCCAGCCCAGATTCATTTCTACTCTTTAAGAACCTCAGAAACTTGCTCTGTGAATAAGCTTCATGAAGTATGAGGATCACATTTACAATTACTTATGGTTGCGGGCTCATACCTATTTTCTCAGTTACTTAAGAGATGGAGAAGAGATAAGTCCAAGGCCAGCCCTGGCCAAGTTAGTGGCAAGGCCCTATCTGAACCAACAAGCCTGGTGTGACAGCACATATCTGTTATCCCAGCTATATAGGAACCAGAAGAGGATCATAGACCAGGCTTTTCTAGAACAAAAAAGTACCTATTTTTTAAAAATAGCTAAAGAAAACCTTGCTAAGGTCATAGTTCAATTGGTAGAGTACCTGCCTGCCAAACTAGATGTCTTGAGTTCAAACTCCAGTACAGCTCCCTCTCCCAAAGCTATTTGTTGTTTCTCTGAACTTCGAATTTATAGAGGTCTGAAACTCTAAGAAAACAGATATTTCCTTCTTCCAACATTATTAAGCTTCTCATTATATGAGTATAGAAATAGCCAAGTGCCATTGGCTCACACCTATAATCCTAGCTACTCAGGAGGCTAAAATCTGAGTATCACTGTTTAAAGCCAGCCCATGTAAGAATGTTCTTAAGGCTCTTATCTCAGATTATCCACTGAAATACCAGAGGTGGATCCATAACTCGTGTTAGAGCTCTAGTTTTAAGTTTAAAAAGAAAGGGACAACACCCCAGCCCTGAGCTTGAGCCCCATTTCTGTTACAAAAAAACCAAAACATTGTACTCATAGACTGGTATCTTGAATTGAAATCTCTTTGTACAATTACAGATTAAAGAATAAATTTAATGAAAAACTATATTCTTAATTGGAAAATGAGAATGTTTAAAAATATCGATGTATAAGTAACTTCTATGTAATGTTATAATGATGATTGCTTTATTTATGCATGTATTTATTTATTTTTGCAAATTCTGGGGTTTGACCTCAGGACCTTGCACTTGGTAGTCAGATATACTAACATTCAAGCAACCCCTGGAAGGACTATTAGTGTTTTAAATAAATACACCAAATTCTCTGCAGAAGCAAGCATAGCAGTGGCATCAAGAGAAGGAACCAGAAAGGCTTTGCAGTGAAAACCGTCGGCACATGAGTAAATTGATCTGCATTTCTCCTCTAATGTTTCCTGTGTCTTACAGAGAGGACTGTGAGAAAAAGGAACTGGAGCTAGTCTTGAGGTCCTCCAAGCCCTCAGGGGCCAGGCCTACAGATGAGCCTGTCACGAGAATCCTGGAAGTGCCACTCACTGCCCTGGGTCCCTGCCCTTCAGACATCAGGAGTGGACCCTTCCCTTTCCTCGGCCGTGACCCATTGGAGGCATGGCCTGGGAACTCGGCTATTCTGACCCTACCTTGCTGGGCCTACAAGCCAGTGATCTCTGACAGAGGGAGTTGTGTAGGTTGGGGTAGGCCAGAGGGGCGAGGAGGTGGGGGAGGTGTTACTACCCAGACCCCTAGGGACCCATCAGGAAGGAAGGAGAGAGAAGGCCATCTGCCCCTAAGGCTCACCAGCACCTTAGGCCACAAGGGGCAGATTTGGGACCTGGGAAATCCACCTGGACCACATCTCACAGGATACCCTACAATCATGGTGAGCAGAGCCCAGAACCGTTGGCGGCCCAGGGCTAGAGGGGGGTGGAGGGAGGATGGGAGGAGGGGGGAAGGGGGAGGGGTGCAACCGTTGGCCATCAGCAGTTGGAACCACAGAGCAACAGCTCTATCTGTCAGTCAGGACCACGGCCCAGGTGTGCTGGCTGGCTATGGCAGATCTGTGAATAGGATACCAAAAGGTTGCTCTCGAACATCCCGCCCAAGATTTTGGAGGAAACTGCAACATTTAGACAAGCCAGATGCAAAGAAATACCCGCTATGATTTAAAAAAAAAAAAAAAGCCATAAAAAATCACAGATCGTGTAAATCCATTTGTGTGTTAAAAAGCCTTCGTACTGTCTTGTGGAGGTGATTTGAATGACCTCTAGAAGTAGAGCAGGAGCGACGCTGGTCCCCATGTCTTCGGTGGCCTACAGGACTTGGAGCAGAAACCCCTAGGAAGCAAGAGGTGAGGTCTGGCCCCATTCTGGTCCTATAGAGAAAATGTTTTCTCCACAATAACCTTTTTTTTGTGTGCTGTGTGCATTTTATTCTTCATCATTGTGTATATAGTTGACTATGCTAAGTACATTAAAAAATCTAGTCTTTCTAGATGCCCTAAAGTACCACCAGTATTTCAAAGGATCTCAGATGCCTTCCTTTAACGCAAGTTAAACTGTTATTTTTCTCTGTTAGGGCACCTTCTCTTCTAGAAGGAAATGAATGGCCTCCTTTAACCAACTTTGTATTGGTGGTTGTCAAACTTATCTTTTGCCCAGCTTAGCACTTCTTCGAGTCTTTGGTTTGGAATAAAGAAAACATTCCTTCTCTTGCCTTCTCCCTCTCTTGTTCTCTTCCCCTCTCCCTGTCTCCCTGTCTCCCTTCCTTCCCCTTTCCCTCCTTTTTACTAGGTCTCTCTCACATGGTTTACCTTTGTCTCCGGAATGTAGTCCTCAAAATTTAAGTTGCTGGAAATACTTTGATAAGATTTACTTGATATAATTCTATTAGAGGTGTCTTGCATCTTCATAGGGAAAGAGTTCATGACTCTCCAATACAGATCTTGGGAGAAATTCTTGGGCATTTGGAGCATAGAAGTGAAAATGTGGCCTCTTTCTCATAGAGCTAGAAGATTTTCCTGTCCTCTCTTTGATAGCACACTAGGTGATTTCTGGAATACAAGGCCCGGGAGTTAACATCCTATAGCTCTTAAGTATCCATTTGGTGGGTTTGAAGACCCAATTTGGTTTGACATAAGCCAAACTACAAGGAAAACTGTTATTTCCCTCTGTTATTTCAACTTGAGTATGCAAGACAAGAAGGAAGATCAGAAAGATTTCTGAAGGCTTGTGCTCCTAGAGGAGATCCTGAAACTCATCAGGATTTGATCTGACTCCTTAATGGAATGATCTCCAGTCAGTCGAAGGAGTGGATCCCAAGAGGACACAACAACATTTATTTCACAATCACAGGAAAAGACTTTTATAAGGACATGTTGGGAGTATTTGCAGAGTAAGATTTTTATATATACTTGTTTCATTGTAAAAGTGTAGTACCAGTTCACTTTAGAAAAAGTGGGAAATTTGAAAATTAAGAGAAATACATCCCATTTAATCTCATTCATAAAAAGATATCCTATTAACAGTTGAAGATTATGAATTTTCTTATTTCCTTTTTCTCCTTTTTCTGTTCTTCAGTTCTTCCCTCCCTTCCTTTCTTCTTTTTCCCTTCTCTTTTGGTTCACCCTTCCCTGTCTTCCTCCTTCCTTTTTTGCTTTCCTTCCTCTGTCTCTTTCTCTCCCTCTTTCTTCCTCTTTCTCCTTTTTCTTCCTTCCTTCTTCATCCATCCCTCCCTTCCTTTCTACCTTGTCTCCTCTATCTTTTACTTCCCTCCTTTTCCTTCCCTCTCTCTTTCCTTTCCTCCCTTCCTTCTTCCCTTTCTCTTTTCTTCCATTCTTCTCTCCTTCTCATTTCCTTCCTTCCCTCTCCCTTGCCTCTTCTTTCCCTTCCTTCCTCCCTTCTTGTCTTCATCCCTTCCTCCTTCCATTCTCTTTCCTTCTTTTCTTTTTATTCTTTTTTTCCTTCCTCCTCCCCTTATTTTGTTCCTTCCATTTTCCTCCTTCCTTTCCTCTCTTTCCTCTTTCTCCATCTTTCTGTCTCTCCCTCTTTCCTTCTGTCCTTCCCAACCTCCCTCACTCCCTTTCTTTCTTTATTCTTTAGGTAAAGATTGAGTTTCAGTTCCTGCATGGCTATACAGAATCAATGCCTGTGCTTTCTGCTTTATAAAATAGGAGGAAGAATAAGCCTACTTCACAGTACTGAAAGCACTTGGAACAATGTGTGCCCATTTTAGCCATCTTTAGACATAGCACCTTTTCTTTGACATGTGTAGATAACTTGTCAAACTCTGAATACATATATATTTGGAGTACATAGTTGCACAATCATTATAATACCAAATATGTTGCTTTATGACTTCCTTCTTCCACATTTTGGATGAGCTCCAGGTAACAGTATCCTCTATATGCCTAAGAAAGTTAACATCGATTGTATGTTTACATGATTCCATGCCTCTTGCAACCTGCTTACAAGTTTATTTAATTTGGATCTCATGAAAAAGATATAAAATATATTTGATTCAAAATTTCACTTTGACTATGAAGATACAAGGCTCGGAGGGAGAATTTCTCATCTAGCACAAAAAAAATGTGGAAAGAGGGCTGGGAAGGTGTCTCAGTGGTAGAGTGCTTGCCTTGCATGCCTGAGGCCCTGGGTTCGATTCCTCAGTACCACATAAGCAAAAAGAAAAAAAGCCAGAAGTGGCGCTATGGCTCAAGTGGTAGAGCGCTAGCCTTGAGCTGAAGAGCTGAGGGACAGTGCCCAGGCCCAGAGTTCTGGCCCCACGACTGGACCAAAAAAAATGTGGAAAGAAGGGAAAATGAACAAAAGGAAATGCATAATGGCACTGATTAGGCAAAGGATGGAGCAGAGTTCCTGAGATGGAGCAGAAGCTTTCTGTTTAGCCATGTATCAGATTCCCTGAGCCAGATATGGAATAAATACTTTGGAAAATGTTGTTCATGGATCAGCTGATGACTTTGATGCAACATTGCCACCGTTAAAGATATTTGAAATGGATATAATTGAAATAGTACTGAAAATGCAGAGAGCAACTACAGTATGTAATATGAAATGAATAGCTTATCTTTTTCTTTGTTGGAAGAAGTAAGGCTGTTCTGGAAAGATCAGAAGCTTTCCCACATTCCATAGCATCCCAATGGCAATTTTGAAGCTGATGCTTGTAATTCCAGCAGTCCACACATTCCACTTGTCCATGGCCAGGCTGAGGCAGCTGTATTCAGGCTGCAAAGATGGGGACAGTGCAGTAAGCAAGGCTCCCTCTGGGTTCAAAAATATTCTTCTTAAGGTGTTGGTATCACTTTCTGTAGCTAATATCGTGCAAAGGTGAAAGTCTGAGAGATTTTTCATCAAGAACAACACAGGACCCTATCTTTTCCAAACTCTATTGAACATACTATGGAAAGTCCTAATAGGACAATTGTAAAGGAGGAGGAGGAGGAACAGAAGGAGGAAGAGAAGGAAGAGAAGGAGGAGGAAGAAGAGGAGGAGGAGGAGGAAGAGGAGGAGGAAGAGCAAGAGAAGAAGGAGGGAGGAGGAATAAAGAAGAGTGTCTATATGGAAGAGGGAGAAATTCTCTTACCAGATGAAAACCTTTGAAATGTCACATACTGATGCTGGTACTGGGTCTAAGATTCAGGGCCTCATCCTATCCCTTAACTTTTCCACTCAAGCTGGCACTCTACCACTTGAGCCTCAGTGCTACTTCTAGATTTTTCGTGGTCCATTGGAGATAAGATTCCCCTACCACGTGGCTTTGAACCAGGATCCCCAGATCTTAACCTCTAGAGTAGCCAGATTACAGATGTGACCCACATCTGTCTAGTAATTTACATTTGAACAATGAAGCAGTATTGTCTTCCTTGATCATGGGATGTCCCAGTAGAGTTCATTATCCTATTGATCTATTACTGGGGCCCCTTTGCCAGCACTCTGTGGAGGTGTTTAGTAGGAGCATGGCTCCTACTTTCCTTCTTGTCATGCTGGTGTTATGAAGTAGAGGACCTGGAAACTGCTCTTGCCATGGCTACTTTCGGAAACCGTTCAATAGAGAAAAGATTAGAACATTTCTTTCCATAACTGGCATAAGTGCCATTGAGGACAACCATGAGCTGCTTATTTCATTGAGATGATACTGCTATTCTTGGTTTTTGTTTGTTTTGTCAGTTGTGGGGTTGAGCTCTAGGCTTGAACACTATCCCTGAGCTCTTCAGTTCAAGGCAAGCACTCTACCACTTGGGCCACAGTACTACTTCCAGTTTTCTGGTGGTTAATGCAGATAAGATTCTGACAGACTTTGCTGCCTGGGCTGGCTTTGAACTTGTATCTTCAGATCTCAACCTCCTTCAGTAGCTAGGAGTACAGGTGTAAGCCACTGGTGCCTGGCCTCAGCTATTATTTTGTAAGATATGGTAGCTTATGTCTTTAAAGAATTATATTATGGAGCCAGGCATCCGTGGCTCACACCTGTAATCCTAGCTACTCAGGAGGCTGAGATTTGAGGATCATGGTTCAAAGCCAGCCAGGGTAGGAAAGTCCATGAGACTCTTCTCTCTAATAAACCATTCAGAAAACTGGAAGTGGTGCTATGGCTCAAGTGGTAGAGCACTAGCCTTGAGCTGAAGAGCTGAGGGACAGTGTCCAGGTCCAGAGTTCAAGCCCCACAACCAACAACAACAAAAAAGGAATTATTTTGTCTTGTTAAAATTAGGGGCAAAGAGGATTTGTAATGCCCTTATGAACCAGTGAGTGGCTCTGGCATCAGCCATCTGTGTCTGGCATTTGCATGTTTTCTTGTGTTTTTCTTGATCAGTGTGCTTAGGGCTTCATGAATGCACTTGGTTTTGAAGAACTGTGATTTGGGTTTTACTGAGTTTACCTGTTCTTGCAATTGAGAAGTGTCTCTGTCCCTTGAGAACTACCCTGATTATGGTGCTTGTTCTCTTTTTCAGAGTCCTGTGGTTGTTGTTCATTGTGATTTCCAGCCTGTCCCAGCAGCATAAGGGTGGCTTCCCTGCTTGCACAGAATGAGCCCCAGAACTTCCCACACTGCCAATTCCTGGTACAAAGGTAATTCTTCAACACTCAAATTTCAGGGCTTGTGGAGTGGTTAATGACAGTCTCTCCAATCCTAGCTCCAGGAGTTCAGGGCATCACCCTGAACTCAGTCTCTATGCAAGGTGAATGTGTGCTTTCTTCAGCATGCCTGTCATAGAGCGGTGGGGGTGGGGGTAACCCATTCTTCCTAATTCTGCAGTAAATGACCTAAATGCCTGAAAATATTTCATCCTAGAATAGGATATGTGCAGGTCTCTGTTAGCCACCCAGCAGGGGGAAAACACCCACAACAACTTTGCTCCAGTGAAATCATTTTAATATACTATTAATATTCAAGCTTAGGACTTTTATTTAACCCACCACTCACTCCTATCTAAAGAATTGCATTCTATGCTTTTTTTTCCTTCTCTACTCATTGTGCAGCCTTCTACTTCCCAGGATGCATGGATGAGTGGTATTTTCTTTGGAGTCCACACCAATGGGTGAAGCCAGACACCTGGGGTGAAGAAATGGCAGTCTCGGTTACGACGTCATCCCTGGCTCTCTTGGAGAGCTGGGGGCTCAAGAAAGGCAAGACTCCCTCACACTCTGTCAGAATCTTTGCCACAGAAACATTTGGTGCTGGGTGGTATAAATGAGAGAAGTGCAAATAATGACTGGCTGAGTAGCCCAACGGCACAGTGGGTGAGTCTCTGATATTCCCGCTGCTGATATGGGCACCTCTCAAACTGGGAGTTCCCATTGGTGCTGAGATCTCTGGTAGAAGCTTGGTGATTGAAACAACTGCTTTAATTACACATGGCAGTCCCAGATCCCAGATCCCTCTGTGCTCAAGGCAGCCTTCATTATTCTGGTCACTCCGAAGTAGCTTATTTGCCTAATCCTCTGAAGACCACCATATTACCCTCAATGAAGAAAGTGAGGTGGGGAAAGCTCAGGCCACACAGCCCAGACACAAGGTGGTTGGTGGGAAGAAGGTAGGATGCTAGCATCAGCTAATCTGGCTCCTCATCTTACCACCCTTCTGAGTCCCTTGCCCTCATATTGCCCTTACTTGTTTGAGTGCTTCCTAAGGAGAATGTTCATCCTATTGTTCCTGGTCAGGAAGCCTGACCTTCAGGGATGCTCTAGCTCCATTGATAGCTGGGAATGAGGCAGAAAGTGGCTGTGAGGACAGCAGGATCCACATTCCCAGTTTCCCTTCTAGGCCTAGTGGGGACATAAGGGTCCATGTGCCAGCCTTCAACAGGTCACAGTGGGACACTGGCTCAGGACACTGGCCCTAGGGTCTCAGGGGCTACTTCTGGGTATCCCCCATATTTGCTGCCCCCACTGCTTGTCCCAGCTCACCTTTCAGATTGCTGAGGCACTTTGCGTTTTGAAACAAGACTACAAAATTGGCCTCTTGTACCACATGGAGCTCCTGACACATTGAACACATTTTCCTGATGCTGGAAAGGACATTGAATTCCTGGCTGAGAGAGAGAACAGGATGCTGATGGGCCTGGACAGGGGCAGAGTAGGCCAGGCAACGTACTCTGGTTCTCTATCTGGGCTCAGTCCTCTCTTGCTCTTACTTGGGTTCCGCCTTGCTTCTCTGCTGGGATCCAGTGGCCACCCCCAGGAAGCTGTTCTAGTCTCCTCCCCCTTCCCCCACTCATTGGCCCTGTCTCCTGTCCTCTATATCAAGGGCTGTCATCTGCAGTGGCAAGGATGGACTCAACTGACCTATACAGCTGACAACCCCACATGGAGAGCCTCATTTTCTCACCTCACTTGAGGTGAATCAACAAACCTTAAAAATCAACAAGCCAATGGGCTTTCAAAATGGTCCTCTACAATGAAGGTTGCCTTGACTGTTTGCACCATATCTAGCCAGCCCAGCAGAGGGCTAGCTGGGTGAACACCTGGACTAGGGCTGCTCTCAGTCTAGGGTAGGGAGTCCTGGGGCCACCGGACAGCCTTCTAGTGAGAAGGCCATGCTGTTCCCACATGCTGTCACCTTGAAGGACCTAGTGTCACATTCCCACCCAATGGTCACCACCCACTGAGAAATTGACCCAAGTCACCAGCAGCACTGAAGTCTGTCAGCTTGGAGCATCAGATGATAGGATTGGTGTGGTGATTGGCACTTTGAGTGGCTGAAAGGACTAGGAGGTACTTGCTTGGAGGTCAAAGGGCAGAAAGAGGGTTCCTTCCCCCAATTTGATTTCCCAGGCCTGGGCCCGTACTCACTCATATCCTTTGAGTCTTTGGCTTTGTTCATTAAGGCAAGGTATGTAAAGAATGGGGCCCAGGTAAGGGACTGTGCCTGGGTGAATTCCTGTGGCATTGGGTGATGAGTAATCAGGAGGGTCTTGTTAATATCCTCCCAAATCAACCCAGATTGAGCCCCAGCCCTGCGGAGCCTCCATTTATTATAATAACTGGGGGGGGTATGTGACAAGCCTTCTCCCTTCTTCAACACCCCTATCACAGGCCACAACCTTGAAGGTGGGAATCAATCTGGGTCTGGTCACTTTCCAGGCTGACGCTTGACAGATCTGCAAGGTCTGTGGCCCTGGGCACCGTGTGCCCCTATGCGTTCACAAGCTCTAGTCTGGTGACAACATGCCAGCTGTGCAGAGGCCATGCCTGAGGGACATTCAGAGCGTGGGTCAACAGACGGGCTGAACTGTGGAGCCCCATCCACTCCTCCTCCTAGAAAGCCTCTGGACTAATGCATGCACACTTACCAGTTCCTTAGGCTTTCTGTGGAATCTACCAGAAGTCCAAACGATCTGAATGTTGACCGTGGCAGGTGTTAGAAGACCCTCATCCTCTCACCACTCAACTCTCCACTGTCCCCATCTTCTGTATGGTGTGGCAACCATAGCCTGCCTGCACCTAATTCCCTGGGGTCACAGGCTCTCTGTGGCTATCTGCAGGCTCTTTCCTGGGCAGGTCACAAAGACACATGGCAAGGCTTGGTCTACTTTGTAGATGGGGACATTTGTGCCCAAAACAAGATGTCCCTGTGGCTGGCAGGTGCCTGGGCCCTGACCCCATGTTCCTGTCAAGGCCTCTTCCCAAACATGTGAAGCCCACACAGAAATGGAGCAGGGCCATGGCTTCTAGGTATCAGGCTAGCTTGGTGCAGTGAAGGCAGACGCACCAGCTCCAACCCACTCAGGAAGAAGGTTAATAAGAAATCTCTGCAGGAAACTGAGGATCCTGAATCCTGTCAGTTCCTTCTCCCTCCTCAGAGCCCCTGGCTGCCTCATTGCCACTCACTCAGTTAGTTTGCCAGGGGCCTCCTGTTTCCCATACAATCTACCCTACAACTAGGCACAGAACAGATGCTTCTAAACTTGCTATGATTGATACACTACTGAAATTTCAGGAAAAAAAGATCATTCCTCTCTCCCCTCCCCTGCTGCCAAAATCTATTTCTGGTGCTCATACTACCTTGTAGAATTTCTCATGGGAGCAAAATCTTAATGTAGCTTCTTCTGAAAGGCTTTTAGACTTTCCCTGAACTATGGGCAAAGACAAGGTGATAGGTGGATGTGGCAGGAAGAGCAGGAGAGTGAATGGATTTCCTTTTAGAGAGTCAGTCCTTCATCCTAATGGGAGAAGAGTTTTGCAAATGGTTCCATTGTAACCTCAGCATGCATGGGTCTGGAGCCAAGCCTGTGGGAGGAATTCCCAGGCTCCACCCACATTTCCACAGAGTGGTTTTGTTTGGAAGAGCACTGGACAGATTGGTGTAGCTACAGTGTCTACACAGGAAAAAGTCCCATGTAGCCTTGGACAAAGTGTGACAGAAAAGGAAGCCAGCCCTGTCAGGGAAATCCCAGGCAAGGCTCCAAATGTCTGAGTTGTGCAGAGCTGCAGCACCTCTTCTAGGGGATTGCCATGGGTCTTCCAGAGCAGCAGTGCTAGGCTGAGGCACCCACAATTGCCAACGAGAGAGATATGCCCAGGGCTTGGATGGTGTTGCTCTGCAAAGCAGATAGGATTCCATACAGGGAGAAGTCATTTCTCAGCAGATGACATTCCGAGAGATGATAAATGTGTGTGAGCCATGAGCTGTGGAAGGAGCTCCTTCTGGCCCTGCTTTGACCCTAGGGCTGGGAATTTGCTACTGGGATGAATGGGGGGGGCGGCTTAGTAGGAGACAGCAGGATCCCTGCAGAAGCAGAGCCAAGATTGTAGTCAACCAAAGCAAGGTCAGAGCATGAGGAAAAGCTGAGGGCTTAGGCAGAGGCCTATGAGTAGGCAGCCACATGGTGAGCCCTTCCTGCAGCATACCAAGGCCAACTCAATCCAGTGTGGTCGCCGCGGCAGGTGGTGATGACACAGCTGATCACCTGGTTAAAATGCTTCAGAATGGCAACCACAGTGGGTGCCAGGTGCTCCTGACACTGGGGCTGGAGGGTGTACATAGTTTAAATAGTGGTATGGCATAAGTTTTTGAAGAGGTCCTGGGAAGAGTTAGGGATCAGCATTACTTGGCCAGAGGCATCCAGAGCTCCTGAGATGGAGCTCAGGAAGCTGAGGTGTGTCCTAAGGGCTAAGGGAGTCGGGATTTTTGTTCCTGGACCACAGAGGGGTCCTTGGTATGTGGGTGACCCTAATGAAAATGTGGGGTCATGGGGAAAGGGGCATATTTCTACCAAATTGATTTCTTTCTGCCAACCATAAAATGCTTCAGTCTGCATATCCCAGGTGGCACTATACCTCCCCAGTACACCAGGTTTCTGACTAGAGCATCCCTGCTCTTTGGCTCCAACCTGTGTCTTATCCTTTGTGTGTCACGGGATCCCAGTAGCCATCGGGGGCTTCATAAGGGCTAAGGGTGCAGAGGCGTGTGGACAGACCAATGGGACCTGGGGTTCGGGCTGCATCAGTGTCACTCTCTGAGCACTCACCATCCTTGTGGGTTGGTTGGGCCCCATGGGCCCTGTGCAAAGGGAAATTGCTTCTTTGACTTGAAGAGACTGGATGTGGTCTTGGATTTTGAACAGTGGAACTGGGATTTGGACTGAAAATCTACTCTGGACCAGGAAATAGTGGGTTCGGTCAGTAGAGCTGAAAAGGGAAGACTGAGTGTCCAGGCTTGCCAAGCTATTCGCCACAGCTATGAGGGTAAACTGCTCTACTCTCAGGTCCTCCTAGCCACTCTAATACATGAGCTGTCTCCAACTCACTGTTGGCATCCACCAATGCAATCCAGGAGAGCTTCCTCGATAAAACCTAAGCATCCTCTAGTTCTAGGGTCTCCCAGTGAGCTGGCTCTAATTCTGAAGCCTGTACTGCTGCCAGGTTTGCCTCTGTAGCAGGTGGTTGAGCTGGTTCTAGCTCTGGAGCACTGGGTGGGGCCAAATTGGTCTCTCTGGCAAGCATCTGGTTATGCTCTTCATCCAGAGTGGGAACTGGATTTGAGCCTTGGGATCTAAATGATGATTTGCTTCAAGTGCTTCATCCAGGCTGGGTGGCAGAGGCTCCTGTGAAGATGGATCTGACTCCTCCTAAGATGATTGAAGTGAATCAGTCTCTCCAGGTAGTGGGCGAGCCTCCTTTTGCTCGAGCTCAGGACCTGGAGCTGACTCAAATCCCCTCAATTTCCTGGGGCCTCTAGCTCTGGCCCAGGGATGTCTACTGCAATGGACCCAAGAGCCATGGGCTGATCTGCAGGTGCTTCTGGCTCTTACGCAGATGGTAGAATTGGCTCAGCCTTTCCTTGAAGCAGTTGGTATTCCAGAGTGGGGATTGGCACAGACTCTTCTCCTGAATGCACTGGTGGATCTATTCCTGAGACTGAAGCTGTTGGTGCCATTGGGCTAGGTGCTTGAGGCAGAGATGGAGATGCCATTGGTTCTGCATCAGATAGAGGAGATGAATCTTGCAGTTTGCACTCGGTCTGGTGATGGTGAAGGCAGAGGACAGTGTGTCATGGGCTGTTGTACAGCTGGCTTTATCTCTGAAGTAGATGATGGTAGTGGTAAGTCAGCCTCTCCAGCTCGCAGGGGCTCCTGCTGAAGCTCCACAGCAGGTCCTGGCGCTGACTCTGGCTCTGATGCTGCTCTTGGCTCCAGCTCTGCTTATAGACTGGGTATTAGATCCAGTGCTTGAGGTAGCTCTAGCTGTATACTTGGTTTGTCATTAAGCCCTACAGCTAATGAGACAGCTACAAAAGAAGAAAAGATCCCCTACACTACGGACTTCCCTTGAGTCTTCCCTAAGTCACAGGAGACTCCTCTCTGCCTGGGGAGCCCCAGCCCCTGACTCCACCACAGGAAGCCTTGCTAGGCTTCAGCCCAAGGCCTCTAGACTCCCTAGCTGTTCTCACTCATGGCCCTGTGGCAGGCTGAGAGCCTCGTTCAAATGGAGTTCAAATGCAGGCCCGTCTGCTCTCTCATTTGCCAGCTCCTAGTACTTACCCTCAAAGCTCTGTTGGGTGGGATACACCTGGTCTCCAGCTGTGGGAGCAGAAGGCAGGCCGGATGCTCCTCCATAGGGCCTGGCATATTGCACTGTAAGTATGCTATAAGATATTTGAGTCAGGGGACTATCCAGACTCCATCTAGGAGTCTAGGATGAATGAGAATGTGTTAAGCAGAGGAGCAGGCAGCAGAGTCAGAAACGGGGTCTTTCCTCCTCTTGTGCCTCCTAAAGCTCATGTTTGGGAGCTGGACACCGGGGCCTGTGCCTGTTCATGGTCCATGGCAGGCCAGGCGACCTGTCTGGAGCTACAGAGAATGTCGAGAGGGAGCTAACTGGACATGGGTCACAGGTGTGAGCAGCAGCACACTCCTTTTCAGTGAAGCACCACACCCACCTCCATGGGTCCCTGGGCACCCTCCCCATAAACTGTCAACTCTAAGGTGCTTTGTCCTCTTGTTTGTCATCCCCAGAACTCTGCATGTGCTCACTGAGGCAACCTCTTGTTATCTGCTCTTCCATGAGTCATGTACGACTCAACTAGCACAGCCTTGTTCCTGAGGACTCCCCCAAGCCCCCAGGAAACCTTTTGATGGAGCAATGTGAGCCTCCCACCTTCTGTATGGCCCTGGTGTGCAACAGCAGACCTGTCTGGGCTGGACAGACATGATGCTGAGGCTGATTCCTTACTCCCCAGGGAAAGAGGCATCTAGCTGTAGCTGCCTGAGTGGACACCCTTCTGCCTTCTTTCACTTGCAAGTGAATCTTTTCAGTTGCATTCTCCTTTGGGAATCCCAAGTCAATGGGATATGCCATTTGGCTTTGCCCAGGCCTCCCCAAAGCTAGCTCTCAACTGCACCCACCCTCCAACCTCCCTCAAGCCCTCTCACTGTTGCAGTTGCTACTGTGATCCTCCATTCTCATAATGAAGGAGACTATGAAGGTGTCACATGAACTGTGCCTGCTTGTGACTTCTAGAGATCCTGGTGGGCTCCCTGAGCACAGAATGGGCTCAGGATTACAAAGATTTCCCTGTTTTCTTCACTGAATCATGCCAAGTGTCTGGAAATGTGCCCACACACAAGGTGCTTCCTACAGGATGTTGTAGTGGATGAGCTCACTAGATTCTTCCCAGGTACAGGAATGGGGATGAGGTCTCTCAGTGTATACCTAAGGGCTTTCTGATATGGCTCAGGTAGGTCACAGATCCCCAGGTAGAATGTGAATCTACTTTGCAAATTGGAAAAAAGCATTGCGTGAAGGTCTTAGACAAGTGAGGAGTTAAGGCAGGGAGAAGGCCCTCATGAGGGAGAGCACATCCCCCAGCACATCCCACGGCCAGCACTGGGACACACATGTTCAAGGCTCATCCCACACATCCTGCCTGGTGCAGCAGGGTCTTGTGGTCCTAGCATACCATTTTCAGGCTCCAAGTGCAACCACACTGGTACAGCACATGCAAGGCCTAGCCAATGGGACTGTCCCTAGGATCAGAGGTAGCGTTTACCTATTAAACAGTAGCGTCAATATCTACTGTGCTATGGGTACAGTTTGGTAAGTGTCCAGAAACATGGGGATATAGAATGCATCCACAAAGAGCAGAGTAGGAACCAGTGGGTCTACCAGACACTCCACTATGCTTTCCTAAAGTTATTCTGCTTTGCTAGGGTTAGCAAGAGTTGGGGCTAAAACATACCCATACTTGGGTGGAGAAATTAGGCATAATCCAATCAGGGTAACAGCAGCACACTGGAAAAAGGTTCATGGCCGTGAAAACAGCCTGCACACACACACACACACACACACACACACACACACACACACACACACCTGTCCACACCACTCATAAACGCAAACAGGCTTTGGGCCTGAGGCTGCCAGAGGGTAGTAGGCTAGTGGGCTTCCCTTCCTTCATTGTCTTGGGCTGCTTTGATTTACCAGTGGCATGGGAAGTACATTTCTCTTCATGTGACTATCGCCTTCTAACTTCATCAAATTCTCTATTTCAGTTTGTTCTTTGAGAAATCGGTACACAGCATGAGTACATTGTGGTGTTCCAAAGGTTTTCATGTAAGTGAGCTGGGTGAGCCACACAGCAATGTGGGCATCTGGTAACCAGGACTCTAAGTCCTTCCTGGCATTTTGTGAGGTCACCTCCGCAGATGAGGTCATGGCTGGAGGTTGCCTCGGAGCCTCTTTAGCCTTTAAGACCTCTCCAGATCCCACTAGGCAGCTAGCTGGGGCCCCTGCCAGGCCCGGAGGTAAAGTGGACACAGCCACTCCCACATGCCTCACCCACTGTCTTCTGTCCACTGAGTGCCACTATCTGGGTTCAGATAAGGCTCCTGTATCCACTTTGAATATCTCATGCCTTACAAGTGTTTGTGCCCAATCACCCTGCATCCTTTTCTGCTTCAACCTGGCAACTGCTTGCTAGGATGTCATATGTTGAATATGACCCTAAGTACCTTGAATGCTTGTGAATCCTGAGAGTTGGTGTCAGTAATTTTTACTGCACTAGAATAGAAATTAGCCAACCAAGAGTGGTGTCTAGACAGAATAAACTGTAAACCAGGTGTGCTCGTCTAGGCCTTTCTCCCTGCTGAACGAGGAGGAAACCAAGTTGAAAGCTAGTCTGACCAATGGAAAAGCCTCGGTCTCAAATACATGCAAACAAACAATGAACAAAAGAAAGGAAAGAATGAGAATCAACTCATTCAAGTTGATTCTTCTGAGCTCCACATTGGTGTCAAAAATTCACAAGTGCAGACACAGACATAGATGGAGACTTGTGTAGGGAGCCTGCACATGAGAGACACAGATGTTCATACACACCTATGGAGAAACATGACCTCAGAGATATACACATGTTCACAAGATGGATACATACACACTCTCATTTACATACAGATGCAGTGGCACACATCCATGTTCACTTACATGGGTCCTCATAAATAGGCACAAGAAAATGAGTTCGATTGTGCTGCTAGGTCTAAATGGGACCTTCATTCAGAGTCCTTTCCCCTCAGATCTCCTCCAGGCTGGAAAGAGGGAAGGAGCATCAGCCTGTGGGGTGAGGTGAATTTGTAGACATTCTAAAGTTCATTGGATGGGCTGATGGACTGAGGCCACCAGTGGCTCATTCCTGTAATCCTGGCTACTCAGGAAACTGAGATCTGAGGATGACAGTTCAAAACCAGCCCAGGTAGGAAAATGTGTGAAACCTCTTATCTCCAATTAACCACCAAAAAACTGGAAGTGGAGCTGTGACTTAAATGATAGAGTGCCAGCCTTTAGAGAAAAAAAAAGCCCAAGGACAGCACTCAGGCCTTGAGTTTAAGCCCCAGAACTGGCACAACAAAAAAAAAAAAGAAAAAAAAGAAAAAAGAGAGAGAGAAATCCACACCCAACCCAGGCTATGTATGAGCATCAAGCTTACATGAGTATAATTTCTTTTGTTAATTTCAGATTTCTCTGTTTACTAGAAGATAGTTTGGGGGAACAGTTATCGCAGTCGCTACATATCTTCTTACTGAGCATGCCTCTTTGCTATACGATCCCTTACTTTAAGTCTCTACTCTTTAAGGGCTTCTGCAGCCCCAGGCCCCTTTCCCCTGGTTCTCATGTGGAAGTTCTTAAAGGGATAGAATATGACTCAAACACAAACAACAGGTTGTACTCCTAGGCTTGGAAATCACTGGTCACAAGGAAGGGTTCTACCTTGTCCAACACCATCCTACCCTCTGGGGAGCTGTCCTTCTCTGGCATTTCTTTCCATAGATGGATATCCAGGCTCCAGGGGACTATCAGGCTCTCCCTCTTTCATGGCTACCAGAAATGTGGCTATTCCTGCCTTTCAGTGAACTCAGAGTGGAGAGAAGTCTACCCCATGGCCATCATTACTTTAGTGCTCTTATCTGTGGCACAATATCACCATTCTTTAATTTTTTCACAATAGCCACCAATCAGATTCTCAATCAACAACAATATATTGAACGACTGCTAGGTCTTATTGTATTAGGTGCTGGGGATATTAGAAATAATTAGATTCAGTCCTTACCACCCAGGAGGCAACAGAGACATGTAATCAAGTAAAAGACGACACAGAATCACAACCGCAATGAAAGAAGCAAAGGCAGTTTATGGAGTAAGAAACGGAATGACATGGGGGTGTGCTTCCTAAGGGGGAAAAATACAAAATTCACTTGACTGTGAATTATTTAAAAAATGAAAATGCAATACCAGTTATTGAACAAATATAAACAATTTCATGAAACTCAGGAAAACAGCTTACTGTTTTGCTTATTTAACTGACATATCTAATGACTTTTCTTCACATTTCTACCTTACATTCTTTGATGTTTTGCATGACATCACTTGGGCAACATCATTAACTATAAAGAGAATTTAAAAATGTAACAGAATATTGAGTTTGGCAATAAGTTAGTTTTGTTGTTTAGGTTTTGTTGTGGGTATTTTTTATTTTTTCTGGCAGCAAAGTTTGAATTCCGTGACTATAATTTGCTTGGCTTTCTTTCTCAGAGATGGTCATCCACTATTTGAACCAAACCTCCAGCTCAGCTTTTTTCTGGTTATTTTCAACATGGATTCTTATGGGCTTTTCTGTTCCTTCTGCCCCTGACCATAATCCTCCAGATGTTAGCTTTCTGAACGGCTAGGTTTATAGCCATGAGCCTCAGCTCCTAGTTTATTTGTGGCCATATAGAAAGTTCCTTTAGCTATACAAGTTGTTTTTGGTATGATGATGTAAATTCTAAAGACTGCTTTCAAGTTTGGATCATATTCGTTATAGGAGCCGTGATATTTGGAAGACATTCCCTGGATTATCCTCTAGCTCTACCCATATCAAACTTTATTGTCTCTTTCTTCACTTTCCTGACAGTACTCTTTCTTTTTGTGCCATCCGTGGGTTCTTTGTCATTTTGTCATGAGGTGGTTCACTGTCATGCAGTACTTAGTACACTAATGGCTGAGTAATAAATGCATCAGATCATAAACGTGCTTTGGACTCCCATCTCCCTTAACTTGTACCCTAAACATAACCACGCTTATCTAGCACCACTCAACAAGTGGGCAACAATGCAGGTAAGGAAGGGGCAGCAAAGGTAGAAGAAGCATTAGACTGGTTAGTGCACCAGCTTGTGTTCATGAAAATGTAGTTTTGACTCCAGAAGCCATGGCGCTCCATGTGTATATGGGAACTTCACGCTGTAGATTGTACACATGTACAGTCATCCTTCATCCTTCCGTATCTGCAAGCAGTTCACTACAGAATCATTTTGCAGATGCCAGTATCCATGGATCCACAAGACCCTTTTGTGAAATGTTGAAGTGTTTGCATATAAACTATGTGCCTCCACCTGTGTGCTTTATATGAGTTGAATATCATTGACAGTTCTTAATTCAACTAAAGACTATGTAAATGCTCTTATGTTGTATCATTAGTGGAAAGTGATCTTAAAAAAGTTATTGGGGTTTTGTTTTGGGTTTTGGTGTCACACTTGCTCGGCCAAGATGCTCTACAATTGTGCCATGCCTCCACCTTCTTCTTACCTCGGTTATTTGGAGTTAAAGTTTACCTTTATGCTCAGAGTGTCCTGAGCCTCCAGCATGTGCTTCTTCATGACCTCAGTAATGACAGGTGTGTACCTGTGTGTACCACCACACCCAACCATTGACTGCCCTTGAACCATAGTCCCTCACTCCTACCTCCCAAGTAGCTAGGATTATAGACTGGAACCACCATACCTGGCTGACATAAGACTAAACTTAACTTGTTCAATACAGATGCAACTCATAGGTCCACATTGTAGGCATTAAGTATGTCCACATAGTGCATGTATGTTTTCTTTTAAAAATATATTGAATCTTGTCAAGTGCTTTTTCTGCATCTATTGAGATAACCATGTGGTTCTTATCCTTGCTCCTGTTGATGTGATGAATTATATTAATTGATTTGCATATATTGAACCAGCTTTGCATCCCTGAAATGAATCCTATTTGATTGTGGTGTATGATGTTTTAGATGAATTGTTGAAGTCCATTGGCCAAAATTTTGTTGAGAAGTTTTGCATCGATGTTCATCAAAGAAATGGGCCTATAGTTCTCTTTCTTTGATGAGTCCCTGCCTGGTTTGGGGATGAGGGTTATGATGGCTTTGTAGAATGAGTTTGGAAGTGAACTTTCTCTTTGAATTTCATTTAAGAGTTGGAGGAGTATTGGTGTGAGCTCTGTTTTGAAGGCATTATAGAATTCTGCTGTAAATCCATCCGGTCCTAGGCTTTTCTTAGATGGGAGGTCTCTTATTGCTCTTAATTAATCCTCAAAGAAACAACTGCCCAATAAATAAGTGGGCGAAAGACTTAACAGAGAAACTTCTCTGAAGAGGAAAGAAGGATGGTCAATAGACACATGAAGAAATGCTCACCTCTCTAGCCATAAAAGAAATGCACATCAAAACAACACTGAGATACCACCTCACCCCAGTCACAATGGCTATAATCAAGAACTCTAATAACAATAGATGCTGGAGTGGATATGGCCAGAAGGGAACCCCACTGCATTGTTTGTGGGAGTGTAAACTTGTTCAATCACTTTGGAAAGTAGTATGGAGGTCCCTCAAAAGACTCCTAGAACTCCCCTATGACCCAGCAATCCCACTTTTGGGCATTTACCCAAATGTTCACAAACAAGACCATACTAAAGCTACCAGCACAACTATGTTTATTGCAGCATTATTCACCATAGCTAAAATATGGAACCAACCCAGATGCCCCTCAGTAGATGAATGGATCAAGAAAATGTGGTATATATACACAATGAAATTCTTTGCCTCCATCAGAAAGAATGACATTGCCCCATTTGTTAGGAAATATAAAGACTTGGAAAAAATATATTAAGTAAGCCAGGCCCAAAGAAATATAGGTTCCATGGTTTCCCTTATTTGCAATAACTAGTATATGTCTGAGACAAGCAGAAAAGGTCAGATAAGATGATGTACAAAATGAACCGCAAGATAGGGACACAAGTGGTTTTTCCTTTCTTGCTATTGTTTCTTACATATTTATAAGGTGATGGTTTTGTTGCTTTGTATGTCCCTCCCCCACGGTATAACCCCTGCTTTCACTGTATTTGATGTTGCTATAATTAGGGGAGGGGAAGGGAAAAAACAAATTGTTTAAATAGGGATACAGGTGGACCACTTGTAACAATGAGATGTACAAGATGCTATGTCAAAAAACGAACTTTACAACTTGCAACAATGAGATGTACAAGATGCTATGTCAAAAAACGAACTTTACAACTTTGGCGGGGGGGGGAGGGCAGTGTAGTCATGGAGATGGGAGGGTAGGGATGGGAGGGGAAAAACAAAGGAGGAGGCAACAATGCTTGATAAGAAATGTACTTATTACCTTGCTCATGTAGTTGTAACCCCTTTCTACGGTATTTTTACAAAAAAAAACTTATTAAAAATATGTTGAGATAATCTTATAAATGCGTTAGAATCACATGCATGAAAGAAAAAACATTAAAATACATATCTAAGGGTTCATTTTCCTGACATCACATTATCTGACCTTTTCCGCTTGACTCATACATATACTAGATATTACAAATAAGGGAAAACATGGGACCTATGTTTCTTTGGGCCTGGCTTACTTCACTTAATATAATTTTTTCCAAGTCTTTCCATTTCCTAACAAATGGGGCAATGTCATTCTTTCTGATGGAGGCATAGAATTCCATTGTGTATATATACCACATTTTCTTGATCCATTCATCTACTGAGGGGCATCTGGGTTGGTTCCATGGTAAATAATGTTGCAATAAACATAGTTGTGCTGGTAGCTTTAATGTGGTCTTGTTTGTAAGCATTTGGGTAAATGCCCAAAAGTGGGATTGCTGGGTCATAGGGGAGTTCTATGTGAAGTCTTTTGAGGAACCTCCATACTTCTTTCCAAAGTGGTTGGACAAGTTTACATTCCCAGTTTAAGGATACAGGTGGATCTGATGCAACAATGAGAAGTACAAGTTGTCACGTCCAAAACGAGCTTTACAACGTCGGTGCGGGGGGGGGAGGGAGGGGAAGGAGAAGGATTGGGATGGGGGGGAGGGGGGAGGCTGGGAAGGGATGGGAAGGGTAAACAAAGGAGGGGGCTGCAATGCTTGGTAAGAAATGTACGCATTATCCTGCCCATGCAATTGTAACCCCTCTGTACAGTATGTTCACAAATAAAATAAAATAAAATTAAAAAAAAATATGTTGAATCTACTTTCGGTTGAACCCATGGATGGTAGAACATTTGGTATTTTGTAATTAAAGCATCAATGTACAATTTTTTTTAAGTTTAAAGGACCTACATAAGTAAATAAATACTCCTGGTCACATGGAGCACTGGATTCCTGACTCTTGACTGGAGCAGCATTGGATGGATATACTGGGCAAGGCAAAGGCACCCTGCATGGACCCTGGGGAATGCTGTCAGATGCAGTCTGCACTGGGTGTGGATAACACTTAGACCCAGCCACTAGAGCCCACACTGTTCATTTATCCATCTCTTTTTCTAGACAATTGCTCTGCAGACTATAATTTCTTGTTTGATCTCTGGGGAAGTTTTTGAAGCACACACTACCTGCCTTGTGTGTCCAACAAAAAGAAAAATCCAGGTCCCTCGTCCCCCTTCTGCTGTCTTGTTGTTTCTTTCTCATTATTGTAGCAGTTCCTAATATTGTACTTTGATTTGTGGCTCTGGTCTAGCTTCCCTCTGAGGATTATGGCTGCTTTTGTCAGTTTTCTCAGTTAGAGTTTTAATTCTTACTGCACTGGGAGGGATTTCTCTACGGAGGTTTTCAGGAACCAATTTGGAGAGTTGACCCTTGCTTCAGAGTCTATTCTTTCTTGGTGCTAACAGGAATTCCTGTGTCTTAGTCTACCTAGCCAGGCAGCTTTTTCCAGGAAACCTACAGTCTCCCAAGGCACCCAGCTCCATTGTGTACTTAGGACCGTTTCAGTACAATAATGCAAAGAAGATTTCAGGAAAATGAAAGGAAGCAAAAATATTATCATAAAATCAATGAAAGCAATGAAAGTTAGACATGGGCCAGATACCAGTGGCTCATGCTGATAATCCTAGTGACTCAGGAAGCTAGGAAGATCTGAACATCAGAACTGAAAGCTCTGGTGGTCAATCTCTAATTGACCACCAAAAAGCCAGAAGTAGAGCTGTGGCTCAAGTGCTAGAGCACTAACAAAAATATAAGCTCAGGGGCCAGTATTTAGGCCTCTAGCACCAGTCCCAGGACTGGACACACTGGACACACACACACAAACACACACACACACACACACACACATACACACAGACACACACAGAGAAGCATGCCCAGCATAGTCTGAAACAATTCAGTTACTTGGTCACTTTTTAGCTGCTTTCCCAATCTCTCAACCAATGTACTTTCTCTCTCTCCTCTCCTCTCCTCTCCTCTCTTTTCCCTCTCTCCCACTCCTGTAAACTCTAAAGTAATGCTGTAAGGAATTTTTGACATGGGAAGAAATTGCTCAGATCATCTGTTCAGGTCTGGAGGACAAAAGATTTCACGATCAGACTACTGAAAACTGGTCTCTTCCAGTGACCCTCTTCTATTCACCAGAAGTTAGCAATCAGTGCCTGGATGCCACATTTCCAAACACAGTGGAAAGCAGTGAAGAGAGTTTGCATGGAAGTCTAGATTAGATGGTAGGTACCAGAGTTTTATGTGCGCATGTGAATGTGTGTGCAAACTGTTACTTGAATTCAGAGCCTTGTGCTCTCACTTGGCTTTTTGTTCAAGGCTGATAATCTACCACTTGAGCCACAGATCCACTTCTTAGATATATTTTAACACAGAAAGATTATTATCTGAGGGTAATAAGAAATGAAACCAAAATAATGTTTACATTTTTATGTGAAATGTTCCAATTTGCTGAAACTCAATCCAACTCTTAAGATTTGTTTTATTCCATTTAGGGGAAAAATTGATGTTAAGTTTATGCATCTATATAAACTATGAAAAAAGTTGGAATTGTACTCAAAAATCACACTTTTTCTTATATTAAATAGAGTATCTACTATTATTAACACTTATTACACCAAATCTAAATAAAATCAATATCCTCCTTAGTTTGATCTTGCTGTTTTCGTTGCTGTAAAGAAGTGTGTGTATGTATATGTATATGTATATGTGTGTCTTACTGTTTTTAAATAGGACAAAGTATGTGAAGATTCTGACAGAAAAGCACACAACTAAAATCAATACCCATCTGCCTCTATTTCTTTGACTGGTTTCTTGGAATATGAGAGCTTGCGGTATGACCTCACTCAGTGAATATTTCTGTGGTTTAGTTCTTCTACCTGTTCAACCCTAGAACAGAATTTCTGCCATTCATACATAATGCTTCCTCAGAGATTTGAGCTCTTTCGGTATAGAAAGTATTCTGAAAATGTGGAGTGTTATTTTAAAGCAACATTGTTATGCTCATCAATGGACAAAAGGGAAAAATAAATCTTTGTGTAGACAGCCTAAAATAACTACAAAAGTGGTCCTATCTGCCCCTTAATTCAGCCCACAGTAGTTGTCTGTCCCCAGACACAGGCTCCCCACAGTGCTCTCCCTGGTTGCCAGGTTTCATCTTATAGAGGTGAAGTGATGGCCTGAGTTTTCCTCTCAGCATGGGCCTGGATGGAGACTCTGGAGGATTGACTTACAGAAGACAGAGGATGTTCTGATTATCACCTCCTTCATTTGGCATGGTTACCAGGCTGCTGCAGCAGTGTGGTATGATAGCTACTCAGTAATTCTTAGCCACTGAGAGCTGAGGATTGAAGTTTGAAGACAACCCAGACAGGAAAGTCCATGGGACTCTTGTCTCCAATTAAAAATCAAAAGGCTGGAAGTAGAGTTGTGATTTAAGTGGTAGAGTGCTAGCCTTGAGCACAAAAGCTCAGGGGAAATACCAGACTCTGAGTTCAAGCCCAGGATTGTGACTCTCTCTCTCTCTCTCCTCTCTCTCTCTTTCACACACACACACACACACACACACACAGAGAGAGAGAGAGAAATAATATGTGCCAGACTTAGCATTCAGAACCTCATCAGTATTGTACGTTTTCAATCATACTTCATACCTTTATTGTCCCATTTACTCAGATACCTCAGTGGGTTTGCCTGGACATAGTCATAATGGTAGCATTAGGCATCCAATTCAGGTTGCTCTGACTCATTTTTCATTTTGCAATTAGAACATATTTCCCTGGATAAATGAATCAGTATAGTCATCCAGGCCAAGAATTGAGGTACCCATTTGGGAATTCTTCCATGTTTTGTGTCCATTTTCCATTTTCTTGTGTTGGAACTTTAAACATTATTTATATCTGTAACTATGCTAGAATTGAATTTAGCAGGTGTACATGATCTTTCTTTAAGAGAAGTCAGCCTCAGAAGCTCTCTCTTGTATCATAGGACTTAGCTAACATGCATTCATGCAGACAAATATCAGAAGACATGTCTTTTATCAATATCCTTCTCCTAATATCCTCTTCAAAACTATTATGTAAGAAAACCACTAGGAAAGAAGCAGAAATTATCTTAAAATATATTGGAATTTTGTTTGTTAAATAATAATAATGAGAATAATGCTATTCTCAGCTAAACAAACAACAAATGCTTGCTAAATAGAAACGATCATAAGATAAACATTATTTGCATTGGAACTTAGTAATGCCATTTCCTTAAATATAACATATTGTTTTATTCTAGTACATGGAGATGAACACAAAGCTCAAGGTTTTCTTTCTTTCTTCTATCCTTCTTCTGCCATCCACCAATTCCTCTTTTCACCATATCTACAGGAAACCCATGACTGCCAAAGTAGTAGGGGTCCAGGGACCCTGGCTACTTATTACTACATTTACTTCGAGTTTTCAACTATTTAAATTACTTAAATTTCCTGTGCTATTGTTATTCTTTTGGACAATGAAAATGTATTCTCTTCCCTAACTCCATGATGGTTATTATGAGAACAAAATGATTTTACAACTTAAGGAATTATTCTGACATGAAGTGTCATTTTTAAATAAAATAAACAAAAATGAAAGATATGGTCATATATTTTTAACATCTACTTCCTGACTATATGTAATGGCTATTAATAATTCAACCATCCCTGAATTGCTGTCTTCTTTACTGCAATTATAATAAAGAATAAGAGTAAAAGCATCTTGTCATCTTGTACTTGTTCTTGTGAATAAATAAAGTTCATTTTCCAGTTGATTATTTCAGATAAATTTTCCATTAAATGTCTATGGCCCACAAATCCATTCAGACATTCAAGCAGGTTGCTCAATGTATAGTTTTATAAAAGATCTATTTTCATGACAAAAATCTTTGTGAAAGACTAAATGAAAAAAATCGAGGCTTGGACATTTCTTTCCTACTAGTGGGACCACCAGTTATTTGAGGGTATTTAATCATCCAATATAAATTTAGTATTGTCACATCTTGAAACACATTCTAAGAGAAATAATGATGAGCAAAAATTGCTCCTGACCTTCAGGAACTTATGTTCTAATAAACAATATAGATATTAACCATGTGTACAGCAGAAAATTTGCTGCAGAGAGAATTGTTATTTGAGAACCATCTTTGATTTGGAAAATTTGGCTTAGCTGGGGAGACCTAGGGGTCTGTTACCAAAGACTGATACAAGGTCTGAATAACTGATTAGGGTTAACCAGCTGTACATGAGAGAAAGATGCATGCGAAGCTTATCCTGGTGTGGATGCTAGGCTCTAAAACTTCCCAGGGACTCTAGGTCAGTATGTCTGGAACAAAGACACAGAGAGTTTACTGCTTGCAGTGAGTCTGGAGACAGGGCAAGAGATCAGATAACGCAGAGCATTGTAGGCAACAATACTAATTTGAGATTAACCCTAAACATAACAGAAAAATATTGAAGTCAGTAAAAGGCTTAGAAAACTAATGGATACTGTAATCAGACTTACATATTTGACACAACACATGTGACAGTCTAACTACAAACACTGGAGAAAAGCCTGTATGAAAACAGAAGACCGATTTGGGGATTATATATAGTCTTCATTCACTGAGATTACAGTGCTTTGAAGGTAGGAATTGTAAACAACCCTCAAGTTTCAATGATATATAAAACAAAGTCATCTTGTCATTTACTCAGTGCCTACTGGGTGACTACCCAGGGTATCTGCCCTCCAAGGATGATATTGCACATTGCTTTGACCTTCTGGAAGTCCTGTACCTCCAAGCCTTATATCCTAGGCAGAAGAGAGAGAGAGAAGAATTGCACACTGACATTAGGTGTTTCTCCAAGAAGGAGCCACGTGATATTTGCTCACATAGTATTGTAAATGAGTTACTTTTTCCATGCTTTACTTTCAGGGGCAGAAGTATGGCCATGCTGGGAGGAATGAGGTGACACTTGTAGTCTTTGTTTTACCTCACTGTATCTCAGCTTGGGTTCAATTTCGTTCAAGAGATTTTTTTTTTGTAAACCTTGGGAAAAGTTCTGGTGGTCACAACAAGGTGATATACATTGGTATCTACTGGTGAGAGGCCAAAGCCACTGCTTAGCAATTTGTAATTTACAGGATAGCCACCCCTCCATCACACACACACATACACATACACACACACACACACACACACACACACACACACACACACAGAATTCTAGTGTCCAAACATTCATCAATAGGCCCAAAGGTAAAAACTGCTTTAGCCCCATGGACAACTGAAAATTTGAGTCCAGGGCTATTCAACTATCTGTAGCATTTTGGTGTATAGAGTTTTCTACGAAGTCCTTAGCCAAGCAGCTCTAGCTAATGTGGTGCTTTAAGTAGCCCCTGCTGGGTGAGATCCAGCCACCAGTCATGGCCATTCGCCACTCCTGACAGAGCTGTCTTAGTCCTTCCTTCCTATGGTTTTGCACTCCATGTTTTTATATTATTATGATCCAACATGGTCCAAAAATACTAAACAGAAAGTTTCAAAATAAGCACTGATACGTTTTTTTAAATTGCATGTTGTTCTATAAGTAGTGTGATTAAATCTTATGCCACCCCCCTCCATTCAATGCAGTACCTTAATCAATCATTTGTCCAGACTTTCCACACTGTATATATTACCCACCCATTAATCACACAGAAGCCACCTCAGGTATCAGATCAGCTGTCTCAACATCCAATGTTTGCCTTAAGTAGTAGCCTAACATCACAGGCATTGCCCTATGTCGTGTATCTCACCCCATTTCACCTTGTAGGCATAGTATCATCTCCCCTCACCACAGAAGGCAAAGCATGGGTATACTACCACCAGGTGCTATGAGAGTGGAAATGAGAAGCCACATTCTAATACCTTTCAGTAAAGTATGTTGTTATAATCGCTCAATTTTATTATTGTTGTTTTGAATCTTTTCCTGAACCCAATTTATAAATTAACCAACCTACACATATATTAGAGAGACAGACTGTACATAAAATTTGACACTATCACTGTTTTCAGAGATATTCTAGGGGTCCTGAAACATATCACACACTACGTGTGCTTTGCCAAGAACAAAATGTTAGGTTGTCAGAATTGATGGAATCTGTGAAGTGAGGATATCTTTCAGAAACATCTCTTCAGGCCAAAGGAAGAGCCATTTTGGGAAACCAGAAGCTGTGTTTAGGGCTGATCTCAAGTGTGGTATAACTGTCTGTCTTTTTTCATTATAGTATAAATTGTGGGCAGAGTCACATCTTGATTATCATGATCATTAATTCTGGTTGAGAATACTTTATAAAAGAACTCCAGGGTTGCCGGGCGCTGGTGGCTCACGCCTGTAATCCTAGCTACTCAGGAGGCTGAGATCTGAGGATCACGGTTCAAAGCCAGCCCGGGCAGGAGAGACCGTGAGACTCTTATCTCCAATTAACCACCAGAAAACCAGAAGTGGTGTTATAGCTTAAGTGGTAGAGCGCTCGCCTTGAGCTGAAGAGCTGAGGGACAGCGCCCAGGCCCAGAGTTCAAGCCCCACAACCGACAAAAAAAAAAAAAGAACTCCAGGGTGGGCATTGGTGGCTCACGCCTGTAATCCTAGCTACTCAGGAGGCTGAGATCTGAGGATGGCAGTTCAAAGCCAGCCTGGGAAGGAAAGTCCGTGAGACTCTTATCTCCAATTAACCACCAGAAAACCAGAAGTGGTGTTATAGCTTAAGTGGTAGAGTGCTCACCTTGAGCTGAAGAGCTCAGGGACAGCAACCAGGCTCAGAGTTCAAGACCCATGTCTAACAAAAAAAAAAAAACAAAACTCCAAGTCTTAGTAACAGTAATGCATCACAAGTGTTTGGAAATGAAACAATGAACAACCATAAGATGTGTTCAGTAAGTGATGTAACTCCTGATATTCCTTTCCAGCACCTACTTTGCATCAACTTTTTTTCCCCCAAAATGACTAGAGTTTGTTCATATACTGGCTCTCCTTTCTGCATTAGGGTCAGCATGCTCCAGTTCTGCAGTAATTGTTTTAGGCATGCAGCACATAACATAATTCAGGCAAATGATATATAAGTGGGAGGCACCAGGAGGCTTCTGGGAAAGTGTCCCTGAATTCTTGAAAAACATAGTTAAGAAATGGTTCACCCTTTGTCCTTGATTCACCATTTTGTTATTCCCCTTCCCTTCCCCAAATCAGATAAACCTATATACCAGACACAGGGTACAAGAATCAAAAACAGTGACAAAGGGTGACCCAAGGCAACAATGATACTCACAAGACATTATGTTGGAAATGAACTTTACAACTTTGGCGGGGGATGGGGAGAGGGAGGAAGTGTGGGAGAAAAGCGGAGTGTGTAACAATGTTCAACAAGAAATGTACTCAGTACTTTACCTACGTAACTGTAACCCCTCAGTATAACACCTTTACAACAAAATAAGATAAAATAAAAAGAAGAAGAAATGCCCTTTGTTCCACTGGGCATGGTTGAATTTGTATGTGTAACAGAGATGTGCTGCGGACAACTCACAACTCAGTAAAAACAGCCTCAGAACAGGCAGATGAATTGAGGATAGAGAAAAAAAGTAGAGAACATTTTTTGTGGCTTGGCCAACTCTAGATATCTCTTTCATATACTAGGACTTTTAATTTTTGACATTAAAATCATTTTAAGGAGTTGGAGAATGCTACTGAACTCAAGTCCTGGTCTCAGACTTTAAAAATCATTTTAAATAAATTTATAGTGACATTGCATTTCTGTCCTTTGTAAATAAATCAGTACATGTCATACAGGAGTTGCAATTTACTGGACTATAATGGTCTGGAAAAGTCGATGGGAGAAATGGGGGAGAATGAGGGAAGGAGCAATGTTGGCCAAGAGGCATTGTACTTGTAAATTGGCATGTTGATTGGAAACCCTTTGTAAAACTACAGTTAATAAAATAAATAATGTTAATAGTTACATTTCTATGTTGGTAACATTTTGAGCTTCAGGTAACTCAAATGATAGAATTTCTAATAAGCAATTGCATGTATCTGCATGATATAGAGAAGGGATGTAGAGTATTTGTAAGTGGATGGGGTGATAACCATTTATAAAGGCCAAGGTGTTGATTTGTGAGCCTGCCTGCACAACAATGAGAGCCTAAGATCAGCCTTCAAAATTTCAACACTTGATATTAATGTCCACATAAAGGATGGGCCTGTAGCTCAGAGGAGTAATCAAACCTAATAAAATTAGGAGCATGCTGTATCATAGAAATCTAGAGAAGAGATAGTCTCAATTAGGAGAGAGAATGATAATTTCAAATTTAAGAAATCAAAACACACTTTCTTTTTTCAAAAATAAATCACTGAAAGTAGTGATCAAATTTATCTTTTTTTTGTGTCAGTCCTGGGGCCTGAACTCTGGGGCTGGTCACTGTCCCTCAGCTCTTGAGCGCATGGCTAGTGCTCATGCTCAACCACTTGAGCCATAGCACCACTTCCATCTTTTTCTGCTTATGTGGTGCTGAGGAATTGAACCCAGGGCTTCATACATGCAAGGCAAGTGCTCTACAACTGAGACACCTTCTCAGCCCTGGTCAAATTTATCTTGTAAGTATCATATTGGCATCATATGAACTTTTGCCACAAGCATGCTCTTTTCTACATCTTCACATGACCATTAGAATTGGATAAAACAGTTATTGTTAAATTGAAGGCATGAAGAGGCTTAGGTGTGTCAAATAGTTTATTATCTAGCAAAGGAATATCTATACTGAAGTCAAATTCCTTATTGACTCTTCCCATGGCTTTAAAAAATATCTCCTCAAAACTATAATGTACTCTTATATCAGTAAAAATGAGTTATGAGTCCCTAGCAGGGAAAAAGAGAAACATAGACAAACCACTTGGACATATATTAAACACATTATTGTCCAGACATTCTGGAACTTGCATTTCATAACTAATACTTCCTGAGGCCTCATTCAGTGGTACAGCTACCACATTTTCATCCATGTAGAAAAACGGTGAGCCTCCTGCCGGGCAAAGACTTCCAGCGACTCAGAACTAAAGCAACTGCAGCAGGAATGAGAGGTATTTATCACTTCAGGGTGGAAGGAAAGATATTTGAAAACAAGTGTTCCACCTGCTCAAAACATCTACACAAAGTAGGTATTGATAAATTGTATGTGTTTACTAGGACAATCATAATAAGTTAACACAAACTGGAGGCCTAACAACAGGAATGTATTTCCTCAGAGTTCTGTAATGTTCCTCTGAAGGCTGGGAGAGAGAGCCTCTGCCATGTGCCTCGCATAGAAATAGTCTGGGCACCCTTGGCACTCCTTGACTTATAGTCTGATCTCTTTGTCTTTATTTTTTTGTGGCATTCCCCTGTGTTTCAGTGTCCAAACTTCCCATCCTCTTTTTGTTTCCTAAAGAAATACGCATTGGACTCTATCCTAATGACATTATTTTAACTACCTCAATAAGTATTTTCAAATAGGGTTCCATTCTGAGGTATCACAAGTTAGAACTTCAGAATCTGAGTTTGGGGGAGAGAGGAACAATTCAACTCACAGTAACAAGTTTCTAGTGACAATGGGTAAAACAAAATAGACAGTTGGCTGACGAGTTACGTATACTCATCTGTATGTACGCTGGCACCCACATGCGTGTGCAAATACTTACATGTGTATTCTAGGTCCACCAAACACAAAAAATACAGGACACAGAACAACACCACAGCAGTATCTTACCTGGTTTTCCCATGCCAAAGGCAGCACAATGAGAGCAGGACATTGGAAGCACAGATAGTGGGTGCCTACAGCTCAGACTGGACCACAAGGTTAGGAGACTGGACCATGATGGCTCACTCCTCTTCCCATCCTCCCCTCTGCAAAGAGATTTCCCATAACCCTGAAGTGTCAGATTTTCTCATAAGAAAGGTATCTCTTTTGCTGAATTGCAAACAAATAGCACTGGAGAGGGAAGAAGATTGCTACCTTTCTCCAGAAGACAGACTCTGCCTGTCTCTGAAGGGATGTATCTCATGAAGGCTCCCACAGTGATCTACTGTCCCAACATGCTTTCTGTTTTAGAAGGCAAGCCCCTGCAGAAGCATCAGAAACCCAGCAAGAAACAAATCTCAAAAGGTCATTGTAAGGATTCAGTTGTGAAGGTGATGAGTTGAAAGCTAGGATAATGTTGTTGCTAAACTGTGCATACATCCTTAAAAATAATTAGCATATAGCATTTTTTGTAGTTTACTTATTTTAATCTGTCTCTTCACCAGGTGATAAATTTCATCGATAGTAGACCAGGGATTGCGTTTTAATATTGTGATCTAGCAGGGCATTTGGAAGCTTAAGCATGTCTAGTAAATTAGTGTTTAATTAGTATATATAAATCAAAATTTCACATAATCTGCTCTGTAATATATGTGCATCTATTGCCAACTTTTGACCTTTATAATTTGGAATATAATTTGTCATCCTTCAAAGACTTCATTTTTACAGGGAGTCAAACATCTCTAAGGATTTTTAATCTTCAAGATTTTTTTCTGTTTTCTTCCTACACTAACTCAGTCTCTTCATCTTCTTTTTCTTCCTCTTTAATCTCCTAAACCAAACAATCCTGTTATTATTACAAATGTTCTGGGTCCTTTAAGTGAATTATTTTTCATTGGAGAAATGGTATTTCTCAAAATCCAATTAACCTGCTCATTTAAATAGCTCCTGCATGTGGCAAGATATGCTTCATTTTCAAATGAAAAAGAACTGAACTTTTCTTTCCAATTTATCATAAGTTTAACTAACAACTGAGACAATATAATTTTGTCCATATTTCAGTCATGTCTAAAGTATTTGTGGATCATAATCCAGATTAAGTGAGGTATCTGCCACTGCCTCACAATTTAAATTGTCGTTGGACACAGATGCCCAGGCTTTATCAGTAGCTCTGTTGCTGGATGCCAGATTGTGTCGATGGTTCCCCTGCAGCCTGCCATGGAGTGCTCCTGGGAGAATCAGGTGAAGGAGCCATCCCATTTCATTCTCCAAGGACAGTGCATAACGCTCAGGTGCATAGTACTTTAAATTATCTTCCCCTTACTAGTTTGAGTTTTGAACTTTTCCAACACTGAACTATCATTTCTTTTTACTCTATAATAAACCTTGGAATAAAGCTAAGAGTCAGTGATGGTTACAAAGAGACAAGAAATAAAAAAATAAAATGGAAAGTTAGAATGTTCATTAAAGTAAATATGATTATAGGCATTTTTAAACTATTGCCTAAAACTCAAGAAGCATATCTGATAGAAGAAATACACATTATATTTAGATATAAAGAGATAGAGAGAAATAGGTATATATTATGAGATATATAGAGATATATGTATATATATATAATGAATTCATATGCCTGTATTTGTTTGTTTACTTGGGGTTCCATTTAATAAACTATTTTTTGGGGGGGTCTAGTCATGGGGCCTGAACTCTGGTCCTAGGCGCTGTCCCTCAGCTCTTCAGCTCAAGGCTAGCGCTCTCCCACTTGAGCCACAGCGCCACTTCCAGCTGTTTTCTTTTTCCTTATGTGGTGCTGAGGAATCAAACCCAGGGACTCATGCATGCAAGGCAAGCGCTCTACCACTGAGCCACCTTCCCAGCCCCACTTAATAAACTTTTGATTTACAGTATTGGTTTGATGGAAAACATTACCTTGATGCATGTATAAGACAGATTTGCATCCCCAGCCATGTTCACAGGACAATGTACATTATGTCCTGTAGAGTCAAGCATTTGCTGTGATCACTTTTGGTTCTGAGACAGGTTTACGAGGTAGTCGTGGGTTCAACTCCCATGTTTTGCTTAGAAAGACCATGAAATACTGCATCCAGCATTGAGTTAAGGAACATTGGTCTAAAACTGGTAATCCTCTCCCTTCAGAGCTGAAGATACCAAAATAAGAAGTAATAGATTTTTCAAGGTCCAAAGATGCATCTGAATCAACAATTTGTCAAAAAACTGACATCCTGTGATAGTAGTGGAGTGGCAGAGAGAAGTTTCTACTAAAGGAATGTCTCATCATTGACACGAGTAACTCCATCTTGCCTTTTTGCCTTGTCCTTTTTCTGAGTCATTCTTTCCTGCAGTCTCCTTGGATTCTAGGAACAACAGTTCTGATCAATAAATATTTTGTGACAAGAATTGAAACTACCAGGCAACAGACATTTCCTCCACCTCAACAAGGCTGCGACAATTGTGAGCTGATGATAGGCGACGCACGCCTGACCTCCATCTGTGCTGTGTGAGCTCCTGGCCCTTGCTATATAACCCCAAATCTCTTGTTAGTATCCTTGAGGACAGAGACGAGGACACTGGCTCCTGCACGCTCCTTCCCAGCACAACCAAACTGAATACATTTTTGTTTGGCCATTTGTAGTGAGTGACTGGCCCTGGTCTAGTCTGTGGGAACCCCTCCAAGTCATGCCTCCATACCCAGAGGCCAGTATCACCTCCAAGGCTTTAAATAAAACATTAAAAAATAATTTTCATATCATCCTTTACCAGAAGAGAGCTCCAAATTTGAACAAAAATTGGTTCCACAGCTACGTTAACTCTAGAATAGCTACTTATAGAATAACTACTTATTTGAAAGTCTGATTGTAGTATAGAGAGTTTGGGGGTTGTTTTTTGTTTTGGTTTTTGGTTTTCATGTGTGTGTGTGTGTGTGTGTATGTGTGTGTGTGTGTGTGCATGCGCGCCAGTCCTGGGACTTAAACTTACAACTAAGTACTGTTCTTGAGCTTCTTTTGCTCAAGGCTAGCACTCTACCACTTGAACCACAGTTCCACTTCCCTTATCTTTCTTCCTATCTTCATTTCTTCCTTCCTTCCTTCCTTCCTTCCTTCTTTCCTTCCTCCCACCCTCCCTCCCTCCTTCCCTCCCTCCCCCCCTCTTTCTTTCTTTCCTTCTTTGGTAGTTTATTGGAGATAAGACTCTCATGGACTCTTTTTTGCTCAAGATAGCTTCAGTATTCAGTTTTATGTGTATGCAGAGCAGTTGTCTGAAAGTACAAGAATCTTGCTGACTTGGGCAAGTCATGGATTTCTCGGACAACTTTTTTCCTTATTTCTTCAATGACAAAATTGAAATAATTACCCATGGAATAATTTTAAGGACTAAATGGGATCTCCCACAAACATGAGAGGGTCTAAATGTTCAAATTTCTCTCCAAATATCAGGTTGGAAATAGGTCCATTGTAGATCTGAGTTGACTTATTCCTCCTAATTCGCTTCTAACCAAGGGCTCATGTCCAATAAAAGTGATAGAGAGATCGGTGACATATACAGATGATCAGACAGCTGGAACACAAAAGACTGGTGTGAAATGAGTCATTTTTGGACCACCTCAAAACCACTAAAAACACCCTTTTCAAGGTAACTGTCTACATCCTGGATAAAGGGAAGGGTAGGAGATAACTGGTTCTAACCAATATCCAAAGTATGTGCAATCTTGCCTACCAGTTATCCTACATATACTTTTAGTTATTTTTCTCTACTTCATAGCTCATAAATTATTGCTTTCATCTCTTGCATCTGATTAAAAACCCAGGGGTTGGCAATTAGCACATGACAATATAGCTTGAATAATATGATTCTGATCTGCCAGTCAAAATTATAATTAGCCTAATCATTCCCAGTATGGAGATGTCCTGAAACAAATCCCCTGGAGGATAAAATGAGGAACTAACTCAATCTACAGAGCTCTTGTGCTACTTGGGTTCAGTTCTCTACCTCTTAACTATGTAGACTTAGCCTTATTTTATTTTTATTGTAAAATTGATATACAGAGGAGTTACAATTACATATAGTTACCTAATGAGTACATTTCTTTTTAAACAGTGTCATTTCTTATCGCATTTTCTCCCAGGTTTTTCTCTGGACGCCTTCACCCACAAGTTGTCTAGTTCATTTTCAACATAGTGTCTACTGAGCACCACTGCTGAATTAGTTTACCTTTTGTCTTACCATATCTGTTCTTCCCCTTCCCATCCACAAAACAGATAAACATAAAAAATTATATTAAGCAAAGTAAGCCAGACCCAAAGAAACATAGGTTATATGGTTTCCCTCATTTGTAGTAATTAGAATACACCTATAAATCTATAAGTAAACACAATAGATGTAAAAGACAACAAAAATTACAGTTGGTCATGATAAACAGAACTCTAAATATTCACAAAGAGACCAAAGGAAGATATTCTTGGGAGAAGATCACAAAGGCTCAATAGCTATGTTCATTTGATGATATAAAATGATGTTTATCAAAATGAACTCCAAAAAATGGAAACAAGAAGGTTTGTATTTTAATTTTTGTGGGTTTTTAAAAAAATGTTTTCCCCTTTTGTTACTGTTTTTGATTAACTATATACTTTCAGTTTTGAATAAGCCTACTGATTGGCAAGATACTCCTCGTATCTTTTTTTTAATAAGTTTTTTATTGTGAAAATACTGTACAGAACGGTCACAGTTACATGAGCAAGATAATGAGTACATTTCTTATCCAGCATTGGTGCCTCCTCCTTTGTTTTTCCCCTACCATCCCATCCCTCCCACCTCCTCAACTACACCCCCTCACCCCCACCCCCAACCTAAATTATAAAGTTCATTTTTCAACATAGTGTCTTATACATCTCATTGTTGTAATGGGTCAATCTGTATCCCTATTTAAACATTTTGTTTTTTCCCTTCCCCTCCCCAAAATATACCGACATCAAATACTGTGAAAACAGGGGTTATACCATGGGGAAGGGACATAGAAAGCAACAACAAAAAATCACATGGTACCTTATAAATACATTAGAAACAATAGCAAGGAAGAAAAAAAAACACTTGTGTCCCTATCTTAGGGTTTATTTCTCTTAACATCATCTTATCTGAGCTTTTTCTGCTTGTCCCAGACATATACTAATTATTGCAAATAAGGGAAACCATGGGACCTATGTTTCTTTGGGTTTGGCTTACTTCACTTAATATAATTTTTTCTAATTCTTTCCATTTCCTAACAAATGGGGCAATGTCATTCTTTCTGATGGAGGCATAGAATTCCACTGTGTATATATTCCCCATTTTCTTGATCCATTCATCTACTGAGGGGCATCTGGGTTGGTTCCATATCTTAGCTATGGTAAATAATGCTGCAATAAACATAGTTGTGCTGGTAGCTTTAGTATGGTCTACTCCTTGTATCTTGAATCAATTCCTTGGTGAGGCACCAGACAAGAAATGAACCAGACGCAGGCCCATCCATAACAAACATAAGAACTAGGAGAAGAGGAGAGAAATACATCAATACAACAGAGCAAAACAAAGTGATCCTTCCCACACACACATTCTCTATAATTTCTGGTTAATATGCTTCAAATTCAGTGCTGTGTTTCCCAACTGAAATTGATGCATCCATAAGTGATGGATACCAGAATCTGAGTTTTCTACTGTTTCATGCTTTATTGAAGATCCAGGAAACAAAAATTGGTGGAAGAAAATCAGGTTATTCAAAGCGGGCCCAGAAAACAGAGAAAACTTTCAAGTTCAAATCTATCTCAAAGGGATTCACAGCATGGAGAGCTTTAATGGGAGATGGGGAATGCAGAGATGGGCATTAGGTGAGGTCCTCCTCAGCCAGAGGTTTATCTGATGTTCTCTTCTCCATCAGGGACATCAGCATGCACCCAGATCTCCTCCAGATAGTTAAGCTAAGGAAAGCCTTAACTTCAGAACAAAGACTAGGGAAGGGCAAAGGCAGTAAAGAGAGCCAGATACCCATTGGCTCATACCACTGATCCTAGCTACTCAGGAAGTTGAGATCTCAGAATCACAGTTTAAAGCCCAGTGGGGAAGACAGATATTCCAAGCCTCTTATCTCTAATTAACCAGCAAAAAGCTGAAGCAGAGATGTGGCTGTAGTGGTAGAGAGCTAGCTATAAGTAAAAAACCAAACAAGATTGAGCCTGCAAGACCCTGAGTTCAAGGGGAGAACTAGCCAAACAACATTTCTTTTGCCACCAAAAAACAAAAGAAGGGAGGGAGAGCAAGGAACCTTTTACAATGAGATAATTGTCTGATTCATAGATAATTATAAAAAAAAAGCACTGTGGAACTTAAAATTTTAAATGCCCCATTAGTTATGTCTTGCTTTACCAGCACAGCATTTAAATAAAAGGAAAAGCAGATAATTTACAATTGCATCAAATGGTTATTTGGCTAGGTGTAGTGGCTCATGACTGCAATCCCAGTTACAGGAGAGGCAGAGATCAGGAGGATCTTGGTTAAAGGCTGGCCCTAGGAGGGGAGTTAGTGAAATCCCATTTCAACAAACAACCCAAATGTGGCATTGCATACATGGAGGACATATATAAGACAATGTTTAGGCAAAAGCTTGAGGCCCTATCCAAAAAAATAACCAAAGCACAGAAGAGCTAGGAACATGACTCAGGTGCTTGCCTAGCAAATGCAATGCCCGGAGTTTGATTCCATCTAGGAGTACAGATTTGTTTTTCCTGCCCATGAAGGAATTACAAGTCAGTAAAATGTTTACAGCAGACAAAGCAAAAGGAAAGCAACAGAAGAGTGTCTAAAAAGAAGAGCTCCAAAAGAGGAGGCCCAGCGGAGACCCCTTGAGGTGCGGGGCTATGGTACCTGTCTCGCATCCTCACAGAAGCCTTGGGTTCTGTGCTGACTGCTTGATGGTTTGTGCATGTGTTGCCTCAGCTCTTCTCATTGGTTGAGCAGAGAACTCAGAATATTATGCGAAGAAGCATATGAGCAGGAACCCAAGACACTAGGGGAACAGGAAGTGCTACCATGAACCATGTGTTTGTTGTCTGCCACGTATTGTATCTGCCACTTCTTATCCCTCACTACCTAACAGTTTCCTTTTCTTTCTCTCAAGTTCAGACTCCAATTCTGACACAAAAAAGGTTGTTTGTCATATTAGTAACAAAAGCTATTCTTGACTTTTTAATTGAAGCCAACCCAGCTATCTTTTCTTGATAGCCCAGCTATCAAGAAAATAATTAAGGCAACACATAGATAGTAATAGCAAGCTTGTTAGGAAAAGACTGTTGCAAAGAGACTGTTTCAAAAGACTGAAAGTAGGTCAATGCTGGGGTGAGAATGATACTATTATATGATAGATTTTGATGTGTAAATACTTGCTGAGGTTGTCCTTGGTGAGTTTTTAGCCCCAATTATAGTCGAGAGGGCTATGATCCCCAGTAAGCAACAGCCATAGGTTAGAGGAAGTTTGCAGAATTATAAGGTCAGATAGATTCCATAATTATATTCATGGGCAGAAGTCTTTGCTTTATTCATTTAAAATTCTATTGTTGCTGGGCACTGATGGCTCATGCCTGTAATTCTAGCTGCTCAGGAGGCTGAGATCTGAGGATCTTGGTTTCGAAGCCAGCCCAAGCAAGAAAGTCTGTGAAGCTCTTCAATTAACCAGCATAAGCCTGGAAGTGGAGCTATAGCTCAGGTGGTATAAGCATGAAAGCTCAGAGACAGTGCCCAGGCCCCAAGTTCAAGCCTGAGGACTGCGTGCAAGCATGCACACGCACACACACACACACACACACACACACACACACACACACACACACAAACTACCCATATACACAAAGATGAATTGCTGCAGATGCAGTTTATCATCCAACATCTTAGGCTATGAAAAAGCTTTTAGCTAATTATAAGTAGAGAACTCAAATACATCTAGTGACCTCCCATGACCTGGTAGGCTATGGTTGATTTGAAGAAAACTTGGTCACTGGTCACCTGGAGATTTCTATTGCAATGTTTTGGGTTTTCTTTTTATTTATTTATTTATTTCCTTCCTTCTTTCCTTCCTTCCTTCCTTCTTTCCTTCCTTCGTTCTTTCTGTTGGTTCTGCCTGGTGCTGGAACTGTGGACCTGACACTGGCCCTGAGCTTCTTTGCTCAAGGCTAGCACTCTACCATGTGAGCCACAGTGATATTTGTGTCATTTTCTGAGTAGATTATTGGAGATCTCAGCTTCCTGAGTAGCTGGGATTACAGATGCAAGCTGCCACACCCAATGTTTTTCTCTCAAAATCTTTGTGATCTTTCTCCAAGTGTCACCACTTACGCCTACCCACTATGTAACATTTCTCCCTCTTCACAAACTAGAGGGACTTGAGGAAATTCTCCTTTATGGTTTTCTCCACTACTTAGTGCTAACTACCCTGAGATTATCAACCTCAAAGTTCTTATATCACCAAAGTAAAAAAAGGGGGCCTGTTCAAAGACATTGGAACATTTTGTGCAACATTGGTTTCAGAAGTGTAAGATAATGGAAAACAAAGAGAAATTGAATATGACGGTGGTAGATCCTTCTTCAGTGCAGGCTTTGTTTCCTCCCATAATTCCACATTCATTTAAGCAGCGTGAAATGGTATCTGTTAAGAAAGGCAAGTTAGAGATGGCCACATAATAACTATAAGGGCTGCTAAATATTTAGATAGGAATCATCAATTTACCATCATTGGCAGATACCTCTGAGAGCCATTCTTCTGTATAAAGTTTCCAGGCTGCAGTCCTGGGCAGCATTGCAGACTGCCAGCTGCTCTGAGGAAGGGCCTGCCCCACCCCTTGCTACAGCTCAGGGAGTTTGCCTGACAAAAGAATAATTGAATTGGTAATGCAACAGTACAAGACATAGATCACTATTTTGCAACAGGAACCGTTAAGTCATGAATAATGAAGTGATTTCCTCCAGAGTAATTTATGGCACAGGTACATTAGCCAAGCAAGCTCCATAGGTGTGCAAATAGGGTACCTCTGACACAGCATAGTTCAATGAGGTCTCTCTAGACTCATTTAAATCCCTTTCTTTGTGACTTCCAATTAGAGTGGGGAACAAGGTGACAGGTGTGAAGAGGGAGGATGTTTTTGTTTCAGTATATTTTATTTTTGTCATGCTTTGGGGCATCTGGCCACAAGAGTAGGGAGAGTTTTTACAAACGCAGCTTAATATTGAACATAGAGCAGCTGCCAAGGCATCATAACTTGTGATCATCTCTGACCTCCATCGAATCTGAGTCATTATGTCTGGTCACATTACAGCATGCAAAACATCAACATTGCTGCTCATGGATTAGTTGAGGGGAAGTTTATGTAGAGAGAAATAGACATCAGTCCATAGTACATGTGAGAAAGAAAGTCTTCATCTACAAAATCCCATCTCTATAAATAATTTTAATGAAGATTTTATTCTAACATCAATAGGTAAGCCATCTTGGAAGAGAATGACAATATACAAGAAAGGGACAGAGCATGAAGATAATAGTATACTTTTAGCAAAAGTTCCCATTACAAAATCTGGATACAAAACATGTAACCAATCAGGAAGTCCATATATATATATATATATATATATATATATGAATTATATATATGGATGTATATATTTGAATATATATGTATATTATGTATATATATACATATATGTGTATATATACATATATATACACATATATATGTGTGTGTATGTATATATATACATACACACACACACATACATTCCCCAATGCACTCAAGTTAAGGGCAACTAAACATCCTTACATCTGGGGAAAAAAGAATTCAGGTAAGACATGGATTATAAGTAAAGGTGATAGAAAAGTTTATTAGAAGGGAAATAGGATAGAGAAAGAGACTACATATGACAGACATGTCATGACCACAGGAGGCATAGACATGTCATGGGAATGCAACACTTCAACTCATCTCAGCCATCTTCCTTGTTACAGAGATTGGCCTCACTAAATAGTGAGAAGTGGATGGCTTTCTGATTGGTGGGCTTTAAGATTGCACCACCAAATCCTCTCCTTCATTCCTTACCCTTTTTTCCTACTTGCTTCCTCATTTTTTTCTGGGTTGAGTATTTTTTATTAAATATACATATATATATATATATATATATATATATTAAAGATGCTGTACATAGGGGTTACCGTTATATGAATAAGGTAATGAGTACATTTCCTATCAAGCATTGTTACTCCTTCCTTTATTTTTCCCCTACTATCCCTTCCCTCCCCAACTCCCACCCACCAAAGTTGTAAAGTTCATTTTCAACAAAGTGTTTTGTATGTCTCATTGTTACAATGGATCTGTGACTCAGAAATCCCACTTTTGGGCATTTATGCAAAGGGTCACAAACAAGGCCATATCATACTCAAGCTACCAGTACAACTATGTTTATCACAGCAATATTCACCATTTCTAAGATATGGAACCAACCCAGATGTTCCTCAGTAGATGAATGGATCAAGAAAATAAGATACACACACACACACAGACACACACACACACACACACACACAAACAATGGAATTCTATGTCTCCATCAAAAAGAATGACACCGTCCCATTTTTTAGGAAATGGAAAGACTTGGGAGAGATTATATTGAATGAAGTAAGCCAGGCCAAAAGAAACATAGGTCCCATGGTTTCCCTTATTTGCAAAAATTAGTATATGTCTAGGACAAGCATAAACGGTCAAAAGCTACATATATATGATCATATAAGATGATGTTAAGTGAAATGAACTCCAAGATAGGCTATTGTTTTTAATGTACTTATAATGTACAATGTGATTTTTTTGTTTCTTTTGTATGTTCTTTCCCTATGTTATAACCCATTTTCACTATATTTGATGTCAGTGCTCCCCTACTTACAGACTCCCCACACCAGTTCATTCAAGCCAGTTGGCCTTGCAATAATCCTCTTTCATTTTGCAAAAATCCACACTCATTTTCATGTGCACACATACATGCTTACACAGAAAGGTAGAAGCAAAATAGATACAAGAATTCCACAGTTATTGTTAGGTTAGAACTTCAATCTATCCTACTTGTATTGACCTACCAGAGATAGGTAAAAGATCTGAAAAACACATACTAGATACTAAATACTTGTATTCTTGTTTTATCAATTTTGAAGGATATAACTGCTAATGAGTTGCTCCAATTGTCCTAGACTCAGTTCCTTCATTGCAATTAGTGAGAGGATAATGATATATTGTTCTTAGTATAGGTTCCAAATAAGTAGTCTTAAAATAACAAGCACTCTAAGGAAGCTCACATTTCATTATGCTGGACACAGTGGCTCAAGCCTGTAATCCCAGCTACTTGGTTCTTCAGAGGTAGAGAATGGAAGGATCATTGGATGGAGAAAGCTAAGGCAAAAGCTAGAGAGACTCTCATCCCAATCAATATGCCAGGCAGATGGCACACACTTGTTTGTGTTTCCAGCTACCATGAAAGTGATAGGTACAAACATCTAGAGATGGGTTACTACAGAAAATCAGGAGACCATACTTTAAAAAATAAACTGGCTTGAGGGCATGGATCAGGTAAAAGAGTATCTGTCTAACAAGTCTTAGACCCTTAATTCAAACCCCAGTATTCCTGAGCATGGAGCCTGTAATCTTCCTACTCAGGAGGCAGAAATCTGAGGATCACAGTTCTAAACTAGCCCAGAAAGGAAAGTCCATGAGACTCTTATCTCCAATTAATCATTTGTGCTGCGGCTCAAGTGGCAGAGTGTCAATCTTGAACTAAAAAGCTAAGAGACAGCACCCAGGCACTGAGTTCAAGCCCCAGAACTGTCAGATGTGTTGTGTACATGCACACACACACACACACATACACACACACACACACACACACACACACACACACATATTTAACAGATACATCCAATCAGATTTAGACACAGAAACAGTACCTCCAAATTTTAAAATTAAATAATGTTCACATTTAAAGTAGAAGTTCCCATGTGTTTGTATGAAATCTAAAACAAGTTGGAACATAGACTCTAGTAGGCATTGCTCTGAGAGGCAGGATGTGGGAGAGGAAGCACAGTTCCAGGCTTGAGACAGGAGAGTTCCCACCTCTTCCCCTGGATTTTGCTGTCCTACCTAGCACAGATCACATAGATACGAGAGCCAGTGGTTGACATTTTGTTTTCAGACATTCACTAGTAATTCATTGAAGCTAAATCAATTTGCAAGCATTTAGTTTCCGAAATGAAACTTCAAAATTCAATAATAGCTCTCACTAATGGCAAAGGCATAGTTAATTCAGACTAGTTTCAACCAGATATTATGTATAGGAAGAGATGAAAAATAAATCAGTCTGTTTAAACCAAGGGAAAAATGCAAAATGTCAACTAAATAATTATCATTAGGTAAAGGAAATATCTATGTTGAAGAAAGAATAAGAAAAATAAAAAAGACAATAAAAAATACAATTAGGAAAAAAATGGAAGTAATTGCTAATCAGACCAAAGTTCTAAAGGGAAGGACCATCAAAAAGAAAGATATGGCAGATTAAAGAAAGGAGACTATCCTCATTGTCTCACTCCTGGAAATTATTCTTATAGATAAGTAATTAGATAGTAAATAAATAAATAAACTCAAGTGATATATAAATAGCTAGTTTATGTCTTCTTCATTCTGAATTTCCCACCCTTATTGCTTGCATGTTTTCCTGGAGAGGCACAATCAGACCTTACACCATGGCGGTCCCCCATCTTGTCTTCACTCTAAAACTTGTGTGTGACCTTCCTTCATCTCCCTCCTTGTACCTACATTCTCTCCTCTACTTGTCTTCTTTATAACTTCTTGCGTGGGCTGTTGCCAGTATTTTCTAGTTGCTCTTCTTGCTTTGTGTGGTTTTGCAGTTCAGTCTCTGTTTGGTAGCAGGTAAATCTAGGACAGAGTTCTGGCTATACTTGATATTATGAAAGTCATTTTTCTTGGCTTTACAATGAAAAACATCATTTTTTGTATAGTAATATTAGGTCGTTCAGAAAACTTGTTGCAAAATATCTAAGAGTGTTATCTGAATTCAACTGCTTTTCATCACATTCTCTATAATTCAACCAAACAGATCTCTTGATTTATTCTAAATACTCCCTTCAGATATCCACTTCTTCAGAAAACACAATAACAGGAATTAGATTTTACCCGCCTGCCAGAAGCAAGTAAGATACTAGACTTAATCTATAAACAGTGGTTTTGGAGGCCAAGGACACCAAGGAACAAAGGATAGTCATTTCTGGAAACTGATAATACAAGCAGAGGGATCCCTCCCAGGAAGAACCTGGAAGTGTCCCCATACTGAAGAGGTGGAACTAGGAGGCTATGGAGGTCAAAATAAATCAGGTTAGGTTACTGACATGAAGACATAAGAAGTAAAAGTCTGAAGCTAAGAACCAACACGGCAGCAATGGGTAACTTGAGGCCCCCCACTCTGCATTCTGCTGTGGCAGTCAACCATACTTTTAACCTTACTCTCATAATTTTCCCAGAGCTCAGTATAAGCATATCCTGGGTAAATTTTCCAAGAAAAACATCTGGTAAAATTCCTGCTTAAACTAAAATGAGAACTTGTTAAAGGAAAAATAAGTAACTCCGAAAGACAAGCTTTTCTGCCCTAAATAAGTATCTTTTAAAAGAAAGCACCTGGCATACTCTCAAACATGTATCACCTGTGTCAATTAAGGAGTCTTGGTCTCTATGAATCCCAAACTTGTCAGTTCCAACAACATAAGGTTCAATTAAAAGAGGGTTTCTAGGACTCCAAGATTATACACTTTACTAAGGGAGACACACATTTTCCCAATTAAATTGAATATACAATATAGTTTTGCTTCAGTTGGATAATGTGCCCAGAATTTACAAATGCTTGGTACAGCAAGTCTTTTGATCAAAAGAGTTCTAATAAAAGTTACCAAAACTAGACATACATAACACAAGACCCTTTAAGATGTAAGATTACCTCCATGCGTTAGTGATAATATCAAAGCTTTGCAACTGCAAAATGATTGACTGTTATCAGGTTCAAAGAATAATAAATATGCTCATCTGAAGGATGAGCACTGAAGGATGGCCCACTTTAGCTAAGATAAATATCACCAATAAAAGGCCAACATGTTATGTCTATTATACCGGTACACTAAGCACTTGATACACATTTCTCCCACTAACTCTGGCTTGCTTTGCATTACATGAGGCAGAGTACTACAAAGATAAAGAGAGAATTTCATTCAGACTGTGCTATAGAAATATATAGAAAGTCCTCACTCAAATCTTCAAGCCATATATTTCTCAGGGCCTATCAGGGAGAAATTACTTGAGCCATGGAAATAATTTCTCTTCAATAGAGGAAACAATCCTAGGACCTCTTCTGGATCTTAAAAGAATTCCTGTGCCTATGAATTAACACCACATACCTCAAAAGGTAGTAGAGAAAATACTCAGATTTTGTCACAAGCTCTGGGCAAAATTTTTTATGGACTAAACACTATCCGGTCCTGCCCAAAGCTTCAAATTAAGACATGAATGAATAGAACTATTTCCAAATAACAAAACTTCATCCTAGAGCAGAATAAAAGAATATGTACGGAACCATAAATAATTCAACAAAAAAAAACAAGGTAAACATCGCAATGTCAAGTAGTCAATTATTGAAAAATTAAACAGGAGCCTGTATGACCATAAGAAATATAAATCAAAACAAATGTAGTGATTGCAAAGATGATAGAATTAGTAGAGAAGGGCAATAAATATTCTATAACTTGATTGCGTATGCTCAAGAATCCAGAAAATATAGTAGGTATGCTAAAAAAGACAAGAAAGGTTTCTAAAAAGCCAAAATTTAACTCCAGAGGTACAAACTACAGTGTCTGAGCTTAAAAATTTATTTGATAGGACCAACAGCAAGTTAGAATTCAAATGAATATAAAAAGATTGAAAATACGATAGAAAATATTCAAAATGACACACAGAAAAATTTATGCAGGAACACAAAAAAGGAGCATTATAATATTATATAATATAAAGCTAATCTTTGTTTTCATTTCTTGTTACATACACCCCAAAATCATTGTACTTTACAGAAACAAGGATTTTTTATATACTAACCAGATGATAGGTGGCTGATCATCCCTAAGTAGCTTCACAAGAAAAAGACCAAGAAAGAGTGAAAGCTACTAGCACAACCATGTTCACTGCAGTATTACTTACCATAGCTAAGATATGGAACCAACACAGATGCCCCTCAGTAGATTAATGGATCAAAAAAATGTGGTATATATACACAATGGAATTCTATGCTTCCATCACAAAGAGTGGCATTGCCCCATTCATAAGGAAATGGAAAGACTTGGAAAAATCTTATTAAGTGAAGTTAGCCAGACCCCAGGAAACATAGGCTCCATGGTTTCCTCATTTGTAATAATTAGTACATGTCTAGGATAGTCCTAGCAGAGGATCACAGTAGCTCAATAGCTATGAACATATGACCATATAAGAGGATGCTAATCAAAATAAACTCCAAGATATGAAAACAAGAAGTTCTTTGTTGTTGTTTTAATGTGCTGTGTGAAGTTCTTCTTTCTTTTTTTTCCTTTATTTTATCCGATGTTATCACTGTATTTGATTTTGGTACCCTGTGTCTTGTATATACATTTATCTGAATTAGGGAAGGAAAGGGGAATAACAAAATGGTAGGACAAAAGACAAAGGGTAAATCAATACAACAGTGCTACTCACGGGACAATATGTTGGAAATGAACTTTACAACTTTGGGGGCTGGAAGTTGGGGGAGAGGGAAAGTGGGAGGAAAATACGGGAGGAGTAACAATGTTCAACAAGATATATACTCACTCTCTTACACATGTAACTGCAACCCCTCTGTACATCACCTTGACAATAAAATTAAATTTTCAAAAAGATCAATTCACAAGATCCATGAATGTGCAAGAATATTTCAGGTTTGTTCATTATTCTACACTTAGTTCCTTCCTCTTCAGTCCTTTGTTATTTCCTTCTTTACAAACTTTTTCATGGTGTTTACTGGCAATGATGAAACTTAAATACTCAGGCTATGGTATTTTCATTAACAACTATCATCCTACAACAGATAGGGGGAAGAGAGTGAGTTTGTTAATAAAAATAATTCTTCCTGAAAAAAAAAACTATAGAATGGGAAGTTTCAGCCCCAGTCCTTGACCTGTACTGAAAAGAGAAGAGCTAAAGTTTAAACTGATCAGCAATGGACAATGATGCAATCAATTATGCCAGTGAATTGAATCCACTATAAAATAACCAAAGAATGGAGTTCAGATGAGCCTCCAGATAGTTGGACACAGGGAAGGTTCCAGAAAGTGATGTCCCTGGAAAGGGCAGGAAACTCCCAGTCCTTTCACACATAACTCATCCTGTGTCCCCTTTTATTTATATCCTTTGTGATATTTCTCATAAACTGGTAAACATGTCTTGCTGAGTCCTGTGAACCACTCCAGGGAGGTGTGAGAACGCCACATTATAGTCAGAGGTTCCAAAGTACAAGGAAGACTGCCATCTGGGGGCAGTAAGCTCTGGGGGCTACAGCCATCTCCCGTAGACACTGTCAGGACAGGATTGGATAAGAGGCCAGCCGGCTGGTCCTCACTTGCGGCAGCCTGGTGTCCTCAGAGTGTGCAGAAGCCCATTTTCATACATCTGGTTTCTGAAGCATATTAGAGAAACTGAGTTTGGTTTGTTCATTCCTGTATCTTCAAGCATATTCATGAACTATAGAGTTTGGAGAGCATAAAATAGAATATTTGGAAAAACTGTGGCTGAAGCTTTCCTTAAGGTCATGAAAACTCTGAACCCATAGATTTAAGAATCTCAATGGGCTTTAAACAAAAGAAACAAAGAAAACTACACTAAGGCCTAGCATAAGCAATTTGTTGAAAGCCAGTAATAAAGGGGAAAAAATCTTAAAAGCAGCCAGAAAAATGTATACATTATGTATAAGGAACAAACATAAGGATGACTGCAAATGGCCTCCTCTGTGTTCCTGCTGGCCCTTAAGTGATCAAGAATAAAAATATCCCTTTCTTTGAAGGATTTAAATGAAGTCCAAACGGTTTTCAAAGAATGGTTCATGACTTAAAGGGATATGATGATTGCAAGAGTAAACATTGTTTTGCAACATTTTTCCTGTCAATCCAAGCATTTCCTTGAACTAGTCATCTATTTTGTCGCGGCAATATTTCAATCAATAGCTGTTTTATGAGTGTCTTCTGTGCCCAGAAGACTCACTCATCAAAGAACTATTGCAATTTGTAGTATAACTTAAAATAAGACCAAAGGAAAGGGCAAAAGATGGGCACCTGGTCTCAGCTCTACAATCTCACCACGCCAGTCACCCACTATCCCTTCTTGCCCAAATAGTTAATAAGGAAAGTAGTCTAGGTAGGCTTCAAAGATGTCCTTGTTGTAAATAGTTCAAATGTTCTGACATTTCTATTAGATTTCTCCTCATTCATCAGAGGTTTACAAGTATAAATTCAATGTGTGTAAAAGGACAGTAGAAAAAAATATTCTAAGTTATGGAGGACAATGTGCAACAAATAAGACTCTAAACACTGGAATTAAAGTAGCTCTCCTTAAGAAACTCACAGTTTAGAGAAGGCATTTTGTCCATGTACAGATGAAATAAATAATGCTAAAAACCTGGGCAAATTTGAAAATACTGAAGTCCAAAATAGTATTTTGTCATTCAAAGGGAATGTTGCTTGTATTTGCAGTAACCCCTGTTTTCACTGTATTTGATTCCATTGCCCTTCATCTTGTATATACGTTTTTCTAATTTGGGGAGGGGAAGGGAAATAACAAAGAGCTGAAATAAGGATACAGTATGACCCATTGTAACAATGAGATATACAAGACACTATGTTGAAAATGAACTTTGCAACTTTTGGGAGTGGGGAGGAGTTGGGGAGGGAAGGGATGACAGAGGAAAAACAAAGGAGGGGGTAACATGCTCCATAGGAGATGTACTCATTACCTTACTCATGTAATTGTAACCCCTCTGTACAGTATCTTTACAATGATATATATATATATATAAAGAATATAAATACATATATAAACAAAATTTGATATTGAGAAAGAGATCCTATTTGTAATCATCTTGGGTCCAAATAATGATCTAAATGCAAATCACCAACCTAAAGGGTGTTTATGAGATTCAAGAAAGAAAAAGTCTGACACATTTATCAAAGATATAATTATCCAGAAATAGGCAAACCATGAAAGCCAGCAAGAGTTCTCATCTTCCAGTGCTGCTGCTTTGTAACAGTAAAAATGTCGATTAAACCTCTAAAGGAAACACAACTATGTCCAAAATAGTGACAAGCCTGCTATTAAATGCCACCATGGCCTCTGGGGCTACAATAGCTAAGAACTAGGGTACTGTGTTCTGCCTGATATTCTTTCCCCAGTGCCTGATTCCTTATCAAATATATAGCCAACCAGAGTGGTCATTAATTGAACATCCATTGAGCTCTTCAGCTCAAGGTTAGCACACTACCACTTGAGCCACAGCGCCACTTCTGGCTTTTTCTGCTAATGTAGTGCTGAGGAATTGAACTCAGGGCCTCATGCATGCAAGGAGCACTCTACCACTGAGCATTCTAAGACCTTCCCAGGCCTTCAATATTTCTTTAAGAGCTAGTGGTATCTTTATTTGGTACATTATTTCAATCAACCTACTTTAAAAAAATAAAATAAAATTTCCGGGACATTTAACTTTCACTTCCTGTGAGATGAATGGGAAATATTTCTTTCTCTTTTTCTATTTCTCCCTACTTTAGACCTGTTAGTTAAATAAATTCTTGCTAAAACTTAAAAATTAAAACAACAGAAACATTTTATTAAAAAGACTCAAAAACTAGAAACTAAGAAAAATATTCACAGCTCTACAATCACACACAATCATGATTGCATTTACGTATGCCTCTTTCTGTACTATTTCCCTGTGCTTTTTAAAATTAACCTTCTGTGTACTAAAAAAATGGAATCATTGCCAGCTTTTTCTTTTAATAGATGTATTTCTCACATTCATATATTCATTGGTATCTGGGACTGTGTCTTGTGCATGCTCATATTTTATTTTTAATTCAGAAACTTTGAAGCACTTATAGTGCTCTAAACTTTTCTCTATGTCAAAAAGGTTACAAAAAGAATGGAATTCAGGAACTAGCGTGTAAGAGATTACAGCCTAGGAGATCCAGGACCGGTACACATGACAGGGGGAGTTCCCATATTCCTAGTTAGGGCTAATTAATCCTTCCCACTGTACTTGCTAACTCAACTGTTCACTCTTGTCCTTTATTCTAAAATACTCAAAAGCTCTTAACTCAGTTTGTGATGAGACCTGAACTGGCCTGAACTCATTTACGAGCAAGTATGATAAGAACAGATGTGAGTCTATTTATTGACTCCAGAACATTTAGTGTGAATATTCATAGCCTCCCTCGGGAAAAAAATCAATGCATTTGCTTATTGGGTTCAACTTTACACAGAGGACACAATTCCTTACAGATCATGTAAGCACTGAATTATATATGTATTTTAATTTTACAACTTAGTTTTTAATTTAAAATTTATTGTAAATGTACGGAGAGGTTATAGTTACATAAGTCATTTTCCCCATTTCCCTCACTTTCTCCCACTTTTTCCCCTCCAGATTCCCCTTCCCCTCTAAGTAGTATAGTTCATTTCCAACCTAGTGTCTAGTGAGTATCACTGCTGAATTGGTTTGCCCTTTGTTGCATTATTATTTTGTCAGTCATAAGGCCTGAACTCTGGGCCTGGGCACTGTCCCTCAGTTCTTCAACTCAAGGCTAGTGCTCTACCACTTGATCCACAGTGTCACTTCCATTTTTTTCTACTTATGTGGTGCTGAGGAATCGAACACAGGGCCTCATGCACGCAAGGCAAGCACTCTACCACTGAGATACTTTCCCAACTCTTTTGTTGCATTGTCTTAAATTGAAAAGTTCTGAATTCAAAAGCCAATTTGTTCTAACTGTTCAGAAAAAAAAGACTGTAGGCCTGCACTGATCTCTCCTGGTCCTCTTGGTGAATTGCAAGGTTTATGTCATCCATAGTATATCAAGGCACTAAATTTTTTGAGAGTAGAGTTTTTTTCACCTTTTACCCCCAGCTGTCATCTTTTGATCTGTTCATACCACAAAACCCAAATATAATACTCGAGTAAAAGTTTCTCCTCTTGTATGTATTATTTTTATTGTTAGAAAACAAGTCTAAACTGGGCACCGGTGGTTCACATCTATAATCCTAGCTACTCAGGACGCTGAGACCTGAGGATTGCGGTTCAAAGCTAGACCAGGCAGGAAAAGCTCTGAAACTCTTAACTCCAATAAACCACCAGAAAACTGGAAGTGGCACTGTGGCTCAAGTGGTAGAGTGATTGCCTTGAGCTTAAGAGCTGAGGGACAGCGAACAGGCCCAGAGTTCAAGCCCAATGACCTACAAAAAAAAAGAAGAAAGAAAGAAAGGAAGGAAGGAAGAAGGAAAGAAGGAAAGAAAGAAAGAGAAAACAAGTCTAACATTAAGTTTACCATCCTAGCAGTTTCTAAATGCATAGGCAAGAGCCCTTTTTATCTTGTAAAACTGAAGCTCTGTATCCATTCAATTGTAACTCCTGGATTCTTCCTCATTTGGTCCCTGGAAAGCAACATGATGCTTTGTTTCTAGCTGTATCATACAGCTGATTATATAGTATTTATGTTTTTGTCATTGAGTTACGTTATTTATCAATTAATTATCAAATTTCCTTTAGGTTGTAGCATGTATCAGAAAATATTTTTTTTTGTTTTCTTTCAGTTCTGGGCCTGAGCTCAGAATCACAAGCTCTTGATTGGCATGCTTGGTCATGGCTAGGTTTCTACCACTTAAGTTGTATTTTCAGTCTGGCTTTTTTCTGGTTATTTTGGAGATGGAGTCTCATGGACTTTTCTCTCTAGGCTAGCTTTGAATCTTGATCCTCTAGGTGTTAAATTTCTGAGCGCTAGATTGTAGGCATGAGTCATTGGTACCTGGCAAGAATGTTTAACTTTGAATTCTATGCCCAGGAAATTTGATGAGGTAAAACAAAGAAGAAACAAATGCACCAATTTTAAACTCAGGTAATCAGGCAAAGCCCACAGGTAGGTATCATGAGTCTAAGCTACAACTGTTGGTGTGTTTACATGTTCACCATTATACACATACCCCATCACCACCACCACCACCATCATCATCATCACCACCACCACCACATTTTAACTATCCATTCATGTCCCAATCAATGTTTTGGTTGCTTCTATTCTCCAGTTATTGTCTAGTGTCTTTTCAACCTGAAGGACTCCCTTTAGTATATTTTGTGGAGAAGGATGGGTATGGCAAGCTAGTGGTAACAAAATTCTAAATATTATTTATAAGAGACTATTAATTTTCCCTCACTTTTGAAAGGCTAACAAATCATGGATCCTTGGTATTTTTTCTTTTTTTAAAGCATTTTGACTATATTAGTACACTGCTTTTAAGCCTCCAAAGATTCTGATGATGACAATGCTTATGTCATTATTAGCTCTCATGTGGCAAGCCACATTACTGCTTTCTTTGTCTCTTGATAAGTTGATTATAATGTGCCTCACAGTTTACTCCTCTGAGTTCACTGAGCTTCTTCAATCTTCATGTCTTTGATCACAATCACATGTGGGAAGTTTTGCTCATAAGTGCGTCAAGTAGTCTCTTCATCTTTTACAATTTCTCTTCTAATTCTGGAACTCCAAAAATGTTTATGTTGATCTACTTAAAGGTTACACTGATTTCATAAATTTCATCAACTTTTCTTCACTGGTTTCCTGCTTTTCGTTTTGTCATGGTACTAGGGCTTGAATGAAGGGCCTTGCACTCGCATTTGGCTTTTTTGCTCAAGGCTGGGGCTCTACTACTTGAGCCACAGCTCCATTCTTGGTGGCTAATTGGAGATAAAAGCTAGTGGACTTTTCTGCCTTCAAACATCCCTCTTCAGATCTCAGCTTCCTGTATTGTTAGGGTTTTAACCATAAGCCACTAGTGCCTGGCTTTTTTGGTCTCCTTTTTATGGTGTTCAATAATTTCAATTGTTTCAGTAATTTCAATCTCTAAGTTTTCTGATTCGTTTTTTTGCCTGCTTGTATCAGGCTTTGCATTTCTTCTAATAAAGTGCTTTTAAAATATTTAATTATTGTAAATTTCAGCTCTAGAATTTCTTTTTACTTCCCTTTTCTGTCTCTCATTTATTGATATTTTTATACATAATTTCTCTGTATTTCCTTTATTTCTTTGACTTTTTTTTTGTTGTTTGTTTGGTTGGTTGGTTGGGGTTTTTTGTTTGTTTTTAGCTTGGAATTTTTGTTTGTTTATGTAAGAGGAGAGGAGAGGGCTACACATTAAACGCAGGGCCTCATGTTTGCAAGGCAAGTATCTCTTCTACTTGAGCCACACACCAGGACTTGGCTTTATTTTGTTTTGGGTTTTTTTGATATGATCTCACTATTTTTTTCTCAACTGCTCTCAAAACCATGATCTTCCTGCTTTCATCTCCCAAAGAGCTGAAATTATAGACATAAACCACTTCCTAGACCTAGCTTCTTTGAGTTCATTTAAAACAGTTCTTTGAAAATCTTTGTCTGATTAGCTGGTCTTCTGGTCTTTCTTGGTCTTTCTGTTGACAATTTCATTCCTTAAATTCCCTAAATGGATTACGTGTCCCGGGTACTGGTGAGTTACCCTTGTAATCCTAGCTACTCAGGAAGCTAAGGATGATGGTTCATTATCTCCGATTAATCACCAAAAAGCTGGAAATGGAGTTGTGGCTCAAGTGGGACAATGTTAGCTTTGAGCATCAAAACTCAGGGACAGTGCTCAGGACTTGAGTTCAAGCCCCAGTACTGGCACAAAATAATGGACCATATGCTTCTTATGCTTTATATGTCTTTGTGATTTTTTTTGGTTAGTCATGGGGCCTGAAATCTGGGCCTGGGCATTGTCCCTCACCTCTTCAGCTCAAGGCTAGTGCTCTACCACTTGAGCCCCTGCACCACTTCTGGGTGCTGAGGAATCGAACCCAGGGCTTCATGCATGCAAGGCAAACACTCTACCACTGAGCCACCTTCCCAGCCCCTTTGTGATTTTTTTGAGGGGGGCTTGGTTGAAAGACCCTTGAGTTTATGATGGGGGTAACTCTGGTAATTAAATAACTTCTCTTTCCAGGATTTGCTATTTTTATTTGATTGATTTGGTTTTAATTATGGCAAGCTATCTTTGTGCTATGGATTAAGTTAAAGTGTAAACTTAAAGTCTTCTTAGCTTAGAATGAGGTTATATGGTCATATGTATTTAGTTTTTGACCTCTTCTGCTTGTCCTAGACATATACTAGTTATTGAAGATAAGGGAAACCATGGGACCTATGTTTCTTTGGGTCTGGTTTACATCACTTAATAATGAACCCCAAGATTTTATCTTTCTTGTTGTTCTTTTTAATGTACTTATAATGTATGATGTAATTTTTTTCTTTGTATGTTCTTCCTCCATGGTACAATCCCTGTTGTCACTGTATTTGATTCCAGTGTCCTGCATCTTGTATATACATTTTTCTAATTTGAGGAGAGGAAGAGAAATAATAAAATGCTGAAATAAGGATACAGGATGATCCATTGCAACAATGAGATGTACAAGACAGTATGTTGAAAACAAACTTTACAATTTTAGGGTGGGGAGGGAGGAGTTGGGGAGGTGGAGAGGCAAGGGATGGTAGGGGGAAAACAAAGGAGGGGGTAACAATGCTTGATAGGAAATGTACTCATTACCTTGCTCATGTAACTGTAACCCCTTTATACAGTATTTTCACAATAAAAAACTTATTTAAAAATATATTAAAAAATAAACTCTTCTTCAGACTTTGTGAGCCTGAATTTTTCACTGGGATTGTTGCTACTCAGCTGGATGGGCTCCTTTTAGTCTACTCAGCTAGAAATCTCAAGTAGAGGAAAAGTAGTTCTACCATTGGCAGACCTAGACCCTGTAGGGTCAAAGCCTTAGGAGTCAGTTGATAGCCCCTGAAGCTTACAACTCCAAGTGCTGAGAACTAGAATGACTCCAGGCACCATAGGCCAGTGCCATATGGCTCTAGGTCCTTTGAATTTTGATTGCCAGTGGCCTTGCACACAAGAGTTACTATAATACTTGGCTCTTAGCAGCAGTTAATGATAGAAGCAATCACGTTCCGCTAGTTTTCTGCCTCCCAAATCTTGAGTGTCAGAACCTTTGTCCTTTAAAGTTGTCAAATCTCTGGAACGCTCCCAAGCTGAAGCCCAAGGCCTTGATGCAGGATAGATACAGGAAAATAAAGCATCAAAAAGCATCCAGGAATTCAGAGATGAACACTTATCAATAAATTGATGGATTAACGTGTACAGGCACTATTTTTTAACTTTAAAATCTGTTCTCTCTTAATAATCTATAACATTTAGTTATTTAAAAAACAAAAAAGTAAAAGGAACAACTATTGCAGCTGTTCCTCTATGACCTCATCCTTTTGATCAAGAAATTGGCGTTCTTGGGGAGCTGGGATACTCATTAGAAAGACAGTATCTTAGAGTGCTAGTGTCTCGTGCCTGTAATTCTAGCTACTCAGGAGATTGAGATCCAGAAGATCTTGATTAGAAGCCAGTCCAGGAAGAAACATCCTTGAGACTCAGTCTCAGATATAACCAGCAAAACCAAGGCTTGAGATGTGGTACCAGCCATGAGCATGAAAACAAAGTCAGCATCAGCCCTTGAGTTCAAACTTCCGAACTGGCAACAAAATATATATTAAAAAGCAAAATAAACATTAATCCTGGGGTATAAAACACTTAGAAAGATGTTTTTGGGGTGCAAAACTTGTTTTCAAAGTAAAAACATTTATCTCAACGATGCACACCTGTCTTGAAGGGAGTATCTGAAGATTCCATCCTTTGTTAAATGGGATGCTCAGACACATATGTCATAATAACACTAGTTAAATAAATGTACTAAAACAGTGTAGCAGGGGCTGGGACGGTGACTGAGTAGTAGAGTGCTTGCCTTGTATGCATGAGGCCCTGGGTTCGATTCCTCAGCACCACATAAGCAGAAAAGACCAGAAGTGGTACTGTGGCTCAAGTCTTGAGTTGAAGAGCTGAGGGACAGCACCCAGGAGCAGGGTTCAGGGCCCACAACAGGCAAAAAAAAAAAACAAAAAAAAACAGTATAACAACAAAAATGATTAAATGTACCAGGTACCCAGAGCAAAGAGAAGCACTCGTCTTAAACACTTCCTGACACACAAATGTGTGTGTGTGTTTACCACAAATAGGCTTGATGTTAGAGCACTGATTGCATCTGCTATCCATGTCTGGGTATGTACTATCCTTTCTTTTCTTTGCTTAGTCTCTACCTGGATGTGTTCTAAATTCTTTTTTTGTGTCAATGTCACAAACTTGGTACTCAAGGGCCAAGGGAAGCCCCCTACCTGTGGTTCACATTGTTCCAGTATCAGTCACTATGTTTATCTCTTCATACTTGCAATGTTCTTCACTGTCTCCTCAGTCCCTGCTTCTCATCACTGTCTAGAACTCTTCAGTCATCTTATCAATACTTTAGCTGCTCCTACTGCGTTACTGCAGTCCCTGTCTACTTGCCAAATGAACAGCTCAGTCTACTCTGCCCTTGAGAAAGATCTTAAGTGACAAAAGACCATTCAGGAGAGGATTTTTGTGTGTGTGTGTGTGTCAGTATTAGGGCATGAACTCAAACCTCGGGCACTGTTCTGAGCTCTTTTGCTCAAGGCTAGTGATCTACTCCTTGAGCCACAAGTCCACTTCTGGCTTTTTGTGATTGGTTGGAGATAAAAAATCTCATAAACTTTCCTGCCTGGGTTGGCTTCAAACCATGATCCTCAGATCTCAGCCTCCTGAGTAGCTAGATTTTACAGGCATGAGCCACTGGCACCTAGCTCAAGAGAAGAATTTAATCAGATGAGTGTTGTGATACAAGAAGACAGTACAGGAAGGAAGGTGTCCTTTAGCTGATAGGAAAAGTGACTGAACAGTCTGAGTGTAAAGCTAATAGTGGGGAGTGGCATTCTTGTTTGCATCAATCATGGTGCAGCCATTCACGCAAATGAAAGCCTGCATGCACCAATCACAGAACTGCTGGGCTACCAGCAGAAATAGTCTCCTTCTGGCCCAGTTCAAAATGGCTGCTGCAGTTCACCCAAGCTTACCTGGTGACAAAGGTCTGTTAGAAGCTCTCTGGAATAGTATTGTCTGGAATGGTATCTTCTGGAGTCAAAATTATGCTTGTAAGTAGGTGTAGTCACAGGTAATTTCCTCAAGGATTCTGTGAAGGGTTCAAAGTCTCTTGGTTTCCAGGAGAACAGCCACCTCTCAAGGTGAGGCTGATCAAGTGAGAGTCCTTCATTCAAAGAATCGTGCATAAAGAAAAGGTCTCTCAAATGACCTACTCTATAGTTTTCTACTCTATAAAGGTTTTTTTTTGTTGTTTTGTTTTGTTTTTGTCGGTTGTGGGCCTGAACTCTGGGCTTGGGTGTTGACCCTCAGCTCTTCAGCTCAAGGCTAGCACTCTACCACAGTGCCACTTCCAGCTTTTTCTGCTTATGTGGTGCTGAGGAATCAAACCCAGAGCCTCATGCATGCAAAGCAAGCACTCTACCACTGACACACCTCCCCAGCTTTCTATAGTCTTAATCATTTCTAGAAATCATTACAAGAGTATTCACAGCAAAGACTCAATAAAACATGATCACAGAACAAATAAATACTATTTTATTACTATTAATTTAGCATTATGTAGTATAAACAAGATAGTTAACGTGTTCTGCTGAGTTTGACAAATATATATTTCATTAATGTATTCACTCATATTCCATGTCTGCTTTCTTTGCATTTCATTCAACCTAATTTTTTAAGGAAAAAAATTATTCATGGTTTTTGTTGCTTAATTTCCACCATAGTATTAGTAGTTTTGAACATTATGATATACAATTGAAATATCAAAAAATCTATTACTAACATTTTATATTCCTTGTATCTCAGTAGTTCATGAAGTACACCAAATGTCTTCTGCTTTACTGTCTCTCACAGATTCTACTGAAAATGACCCCTTCCATTTAAAGTCCTAACAAAATTTATTTTATGGTCTAGACTCTTCGCACTTACTACTTGGCATTTTCTACAATGCATGCATTATCGATGTTTTTCAAAATGTAGTGTTATAAGGATGCTTCTTGTGACTTATTACATTTATAATTCTAATTCTGTGGGCATGAAGTAGAGCCTGAGATTCTGTATTTATAACAAGTTCCCAAGTGACCCTGGGGCTGATAAGACATGAATTCAACTTAAGGGCCAAATTCTGTGTTTCTATCATGCTATAACATTTCACAAAGATATATATAAGATTCTGAGAGAATATGCATATCTGTATACATATGCTCTTCATCATGAAGTACATTCAATAAAGATTTTTTATTGGTTTAACACAGTTATGGGGAGGGGTATTTTGCTAGATCTCCAAACAAGTTAGCATTGCTTTCCAATCTATTTCACCTTCTCTATCACACTCCTGTGCCTTTCCCCTAGAATATACAGCATCCTTAAGGATACTTAAAAATTAAAAATAAGTAAAAACAATCTATTTCAACAGTGGTTTTTAAAAAGAACATTCTAGTCTACTGTATATCCCAAACTTGGATGATAAAAATAAAAACCTCTGTGGGTGGAGAAAAAATACACTGAAACAATGACAAAAAAAAAGAAAAGAAACATTCCAGCCTGTATTCCAGATATCCGAACTCACAAGAGAGCAGATAAAACTGTAGTCAGGGAGATCTGAGAATCTCAGTTCATTCACTCAAGGGCTACACAAAGCATTAGCCACAGCTGTTCAGGAAAAGATGGCACTGATGTAAACCTCTACTGTCAGTAAGAAATGGATGGATCTGGAAAAAGCTTTGTTAAGTGAAGTGAGTCAGGCCCAGAAAGATGAAGGATACATGGTTTTCTCATCCTGGAAACTAGATCAAATTTATAAATGTACAAGTAAACACATAAGAGGACACATGCAAGTATACACAAACATATTAACTGAATTGTGGTATTTTCAGTAAAGAATTCGAATTGTGAAATTCCGTAAGAAAGCTAACTTGTAGTCCAGCAAAATTAATACGAGGAAACTGGCACTTTAAACATAACCGGGTTCAAGGGAAGGAGATGGACAAATGCAAAAGGGTGGGAAAATGCAGTCATAATGTTAAATGTCTATCCTATGAAACTCGAGACTTGAGGGGAAGGGTTGAATTGTGAGGGTGGTAGAGAATGATGAAAGACAATAAAATATAATTTAAAAAATTATATTAAGTGAAGCAAATCGGGACCAGAGGGACAACTGTTACATGATTTCCCTCACATGTGGAAGCTAAAATTAGCTTACAAACTAGTAAATATATTGGGTGGTTTGCATGTGTCTACATAGGCATTAACCAAAATATGGTAGATTTAAAGGAGACATCAGATAGTATAATTCCTTAGGCAAAGTCAAAGTTCAACAAGATGAACACCAGGAAATGAGTACTTTAGTGGGGTGGGGAGAGGGGCAGATGAATGAAGAGGACCAAAGGGAAGGAATGCAGCCAAGAATTCAATGAATATCCTACAAAATTAAGAAAAGTGAAGAAATTGTGGGTCGAGAGGGTTGGGTGAGAATGTTGAAAGCAGTGACATTGATCAATATGCATTTTATTCATAAACTACTTTGTTAAAAGGGCAACTCCTTTGCACAACTACTTAAAGATAATAAATTATATAAAAAAGAAATTGCTAAAGTGGATGATTTTTTAATATGGTTGATGTATGTCTAAATCTTTCCTGCTCTGCTCTTTTTTATATGCTTATTCTTCGGAAATTTTTAACAAGGAAATTTTTTAAAGTATATATTTTTTCTTTTAAAGATACTGTACAGAGGGGTTACAGTTACATGAGCAAAGTAATGAGTCCATTTTCTATTAAGCATTGTTACTCTCTCCTACAATCCCTTTCTTCCCCGCCTCCCCAACTCCTCCCTCCCACTCATCCCCCTGCAAAGTTGTAAAGTTCATTTTCAACATAGAATCTTGTACATCTCATTGTTACAATGGGTCATCCTATATCCTAATTTCAGAATTTTATTATTTCCCTTCTCTTCCCACATTAGAAAAATGTATATACATGATGCAGGGTACCAGAATCAAATAGTGACAACAGGGGTTGTACCATGGGGGAATAACATACAAAGAAACAAATCACATAGTACATTATAAGTACATTAAAAAGAACAACAAGAAAGATAAAATCTCTTGTGTCCCTATCTTGGGGTTCAATTCATTTAGCATCGGTTATATGGTATCATGTACATAGCTTTGGACCTCTTCTGCTTGTCCGAGACATATACTAGTTATTCCAGATAAGGAAACCATGGTCTTTTTTTTTTTTTTTTTGTCAGTCTTGGGGCTTGAACTCTGGGCCTAGGCGCTGTCCCTCAGCTCTTCAGCTCAAGGTGAGCACTCTACCACTTGAGCTACAGCGCCACTTCCCCAGATAAGGAAACCATGGGACCTATGTTTCTTTGAATATGGCTTACTTCACTTAATATAATTTTTCCAAGTCTGTGCCTCCATCAGAAAGAATGGCAATACTCCATTTGTTGGGAAATGGAAAGATTTGACAATGAAGTTTTTATATATGTGAAATAATAAATATTTTTTAAAAAAGTTATCGGTGATACAATAGTAGAATAATTTTTGTAAGACATGCCAAAGGGAAGTTCCTCTATCAGTGAAATAAAAAACCCAACTTAAAAACAGAATTCTAATTATGTAAGAATCATTACAATGAGGACTAAAATACATAAAATAAAATGGTTACACTCATATTTATAATTAAAATGTTAATTAGGAAATCTCTTGAATCAATGTCCACTAACATATGGATAAAGAATAAAAATGTGAAGGCTATTGTGTTAGGACTTAGGAAAATTAGGGCTCTTTCATTTCTGTTGATAGTGTAATTATTCAAATCTTTTAGGGACTAGCTCCTTAGCCTTTTTCTTTAGCCCTTCAATGATGTGGTTCTTTACAGTTATTGTAAAGTTAATCTAATTCTCTATACTCATTTTAAACTTACTACATGATTTTTGTGTTTTTCCCACATGATAGCATTTGTTTTAGTCCAGAAGTTGTTAAAGACTTACCTCCTCTGCCTCTGAGTAAATCATGCCAGGTCAACCTGTTGTTGACTTTCCTTGAACCATTCACAGACATGATTCAGAGCTCCTATCCTCTCACTTGTCACTTATCTGCCACAGACCACAGACGACCATGCTTTTCTTCCCCATGTCTAAGCACAGAACTGGAAGGAACACACACCTCATGCTTGAAGTGATACCCCCATCCCTAAGACTAAAGAATGTAGACCAGTAAGCACCAGGAAAGTACAACTGCCAAGGAATCTGTGAGGCTCTTGTTTGGGTTCTATCAGACATGTTTTCCAGCCAGCTACAATCTCAAAGGTTTGGGAGAGAGGGAAACTGACCAAAGCAGGAAGCATAAATACATAAACACATGGCAGGCATAAATCTGATTCAGTGTGTGCAAATAAACAGATTAATGCTGATAACACAAGTGTCAGTAGCATTTAATCAAAGGAAATGCTGAGTAGTATTTCCCAAGCAGATTTGGGTTTAGTCCCGAATTTTCTCTTTTTATTTGGTTTCATGCATAAAGTAGTCATCTGGCCTTTCCAGTGAGCTGGATGTCTTCTCATCACAGTGAAACAATGTTTATTGATAGCTCAGATGAAGCACTGAGAATACCCATTTCTTCCCATAATAAGGTTATAATCTTTGAACCAGTATAACTTTGTTTTGCTTTTAACTAAACTCTACTTTTCTGGCCATCTGGAACAATCCATTTCTAGTGTACAAGAACTGCCCTCAAAATATGAGACCACAGAAAGAGGCAAGATTCACAGAGTACAATTAATTGGGGTATTTACTGACAGAATCAGGGGCCTGAGTTGCCACAAAACCAGGTGGATTCCCATCAATTGAATCAGAAGTAGAGGCTCACAAAGTGGCCAGGACAAAAGTAACTTCACTCAGGTTGAACTGTATGTGGCTTAACTCAAGCTAAATTATATACACTCTTGGTACTACAGTCCAATTGTAAACATTTCTTACTGATTTCGTCTATAAAATTTTGGAAAATCATGAAGGATGGGTAGCTATGAATAGGGGGAATCTTGGTGTTTACAACTCGAGATGGCTGCGATCATGTCCAGTTAAATCCATATTCTGGCCTTGATGCTTTTGCAATAAACTTCATTCTACCCACTTTCTTTCCTAGACAGTGGCGTAGTCCTGACTAAACAGACATAATCTGCCCTTCCAAAGTCACAACCTCCAGGAAAGCAACCCTAACACAGACACAGGGAACAAATGCTACACAAGAAACTGTATATATATTAGAACACAATTTCTAAATTAATCTGAATTGCTTACACCTCAACATTCTTTCATGTTTTCTATTTATTTTGTTTCCAATGGTGTCTCATGACCTGGTCTCTCAGATTTCTCCCTTTGTATCTCTAGCTACATTCTATGTACTCAAAATGTTGCCACCTGGCTCACTCTTCCTACCACTTTTTCTACCAGCATGGCTGCTGAAGTTGCAAAAGCCATGCCCGAAGATAGAACTATAAGAAATCAGTGATGAGGTTGAGAACAGCCAGGTAAAATTATGGGAAATAAAAAGAGAATATAACAGTGAATTAGAGTTAAAGGGATGTGGGAGGGCTTCTGAGAAAGATATTAAAGTAGACTTGGACACATTACTGAAATGTATAAACAGAGACAAAGAAATTCCCTGCTCAAAATTTGTATGAAAATTAATGAAGAAAACATAAAGCATGCTTCAGAGAAAAATGAGTGACAGCTTCTTTTCCCTTCTTTTTAAATAAACATTTTGATACAGAAGAACAAAAAAATCACACATATCACTGAATTGCTATGTGACATTTTGATACAAGTATGTATTGTGTAGTATTTAAAGTAGATTAAACGTAACCATTTCCCCAATATTTGTCAGTTGAAAACATTTAGAATCCCTTCCTCTAATTTATTTTAATTTTAATTTTATTGTCAAGGTGATATACAGAGGGGTTACAAGTTACAGTTACATACATAAAGTAGTAAATACATTTCTTTTTTTCTTTTTTCTTCTTTTTTTTTTGGCAGTTGTGGGGCCTGAACTCTGGGCCTGGGCGCTGTCCCTCAGCTCTTCAGCTCAAGGTGAGCATCCTACCACTAGAGCCACTCCCATTTTTTTCTGCTTATGTGGTGCTGAGGAATCGAACCCAGGGCCTCATGCATGCAAGGCAAGCACTCTACCACTGAGCCACCTTCCCAGCCCAGTGAGTACATTTCTTATTTAACTTGTTACCCCCCCTCATTTTTCTCCCACTTTCC
>NW_012267268.1:7596424-7631525 GCF_000151885.1 Dipodomys ordii | reverse complement strand
CTGGCTTTTTCTGCTTATGTGGTGCTGAGGAATTGAACCCAGGGCCTCATGCATACAAGGCAAGCACTCTACCACTGAGCCACCTTCCCAGCCCAATAATCACACTCTTATCACAATCATGTCAATGAGAGAAAAGGACAGGAATGATAGAGACTCAAGTTTGAAAGGAGTAAAGAATGGCTTCCAGTTTGTAAAAGACAGCAAATAATTCTAGTCATCTGTACTAATCCACTTGTTAAGCCTGCAGACACTAGAAAAATGTATGAGGATGTGGGCATATGTGTAGTGTGAGTGCAAACAAAGCCCTTGGGAGGTGAGATTACTCAGGATGCTCATGTCTTGCTGTATAGAAAAATGGTGACTGAGAGAGAACAAGGATCAGTATCTTCAGCTGGATCAGCAAATATGTAGCCATTTGGCGCCCTGCCCTTTGTGTTCTGATAGAAGACAGGAATTGATGGGAACTTGTATTTTCGTTGGTTATTTTGTTTTGTTTTTAGCAGTATAGGACTTTGAATCCATGGCCTTGTTTTTCTTTGTAGCTAGACTACCTGAGATGTACCCTGTCCTCCTTTTTCCTTTTGTTATTTTTGAAACCGCATGTGTGTCTATGTGTCACCTGGCATGGATCACAAATCTCTTATTCACATTTCATGCATAGCCAGGATGACAGGCATGCATCATCAAATTCAGCTTTTTATTGTTTGAGATGAGGTTTTATGAACTTTTTACTCAGAGCTCACCTGGAACCATGATCCCAATTTTTGCCTCCCAAAAGTAGTTTAGAATGAGAGGTGTGAGTCATCTTACCTGGTTTGACTGGAGCCTTTTGGATGGTATGCAAGAACTCTGGATGGCAGGAGCCAACTAAACCTTTAGAATAGTGAATCATGAATTATCACGTGGGTGCCTGTGGTCTTGAAGTCCAGGCTGTGCACGTTCCTATGATGAAACCAATAGAGTCACTGCTATTTGACAGGAAGAAAATACTAAGAACAAGTTATGAAACAAAAAAACTACACAGAACCCAGTGAAGATGAATCTACACCACTTCTCTTGTATTAGGCAACTGGAACTAAGGGTATGTGTCACCTGACAAGGTATTGCCTCAGACATAATAAGAAGTTGCCTTGGATATAAAAGATGTCATGAAAAATTAAGGTGTTTGACCCTACACAACTATACACAGTTCAGACATCCATGCTCTCAAGTTTACTTAGAAGAATTCAAGTTAAGGAAGCTTATACCTGCAAGCAGACGAAGCTGAGCTTGAAGCAAAGCAACCACACAGTATTGATAAAGCTTTTAGAAATAAAAGCAAAGTAATGTTTATCTACAACAGAAATGACAAATAAAATGTGATGGATTGAGGAGAGATTTAAAATAGTCATGAGAAGATTCTGCAAAGCCTGGTATGTAAGCCAGGTAGTGGTGGCACATGCCTGCAATCCTAGCTACTCAGTAGTCTGGAAGCACAGTTCACAACTTGCCCAAGCAGAAAAGTCTGATAGACTCTTATTTCTAGATGACCAACAAAAAGATGAAAATGAAAATGTGGCTCAAGATGTACAGTGCCAGCCTAGAGCCAAATGGTAAGAAAGAGTACAAAAGTACCTGAACAAAAAAAATACAATAAACTTAGGATGAAGCCAAGTGATAGATTTCTGGTTTAGCATATATAAAACCCTAAATCTATTCCAGCACTGCAAAAGGAAAAAAAAAGAAGAGAAAATATGGTAATGGAAATGCAAATAAGGCTTTTACAAACATGAGGTATGAACAAGGTAGTCTTCTCAAGAGAGAGTTGGAAGATAGTGGACATGAAACATAGCATTTACTAAAGAACACATGGGTACCAACTGGCAGCCTCTCCTATTCCCAGTGATCCATGATTTTCACTGGGGTATGTGAGATTCTCAAAGAGCATATGGCTTCAGATAAATAGTGAACATTTGTTGGCTCCCTGGCCACAGTGATTGATTTGTATTTTGGCACAGAGCCTAAAATGTTCAAAGCAAAGTGGTGATCCAATTTCTTCAGGGATTTGTGGGACACAAATAGTTCCCAATTGTTCTATATGAGGTGGTATAAGCCGACAGCCATTTTTTTCTATCAGGGAAGTTAGTCTGAGCATAGTCAGTACATGAAGAGTTGAGCCCTGTTCACACCACAACTGTAGATCTTTACATTTACTTATAAAAACTATTGTGTCCTTCAAGATCTTTAAGATAAATCCAATTTTTCTTAGATTTATGAAAAATGTTCTCCAACTGATCATTTAAAATTTACTTAACTGAAAAATAGGATCCAGGAGGCATCCTCTAAAGCAGAAATAAAGAACAGAAAATATAAAAGATAAGCTAGAGAAAGCAGAAGTGAAAATTGTCTATAAAGTAGAAATAAATAAATAAAGTAGAAATAAATACAAAGGAATGATCCTAAATTTTGAAAATCAGTATACAAATGTTGGTAAGTGGCTCATGCCTATAGTTAGCTACTCAAGAGGCTGAGGTCACAACAATTGTGGTACAAAGCCACTCCACGCAGAAAAGTCCACAAAACTCCATCTCCCAAAACAGAATCAGCAAAAGTCAGGATGGAGGCATGGCTTAAGTGGTAGAATGCCAGCTGAACAAGCAAATCTAGCATGAATTTGGTCCTTAAACCAAAAGAAGTAGTGCCAAAATAATCAATATTAAGCTTCATCAAGAGACATTTATAGAGTACCAAGCTTTCAGGAAAAATACATACAATTTTTGTGTGTCACTGACTTGAACCAGAGTGTAGGCACTGCCCCTGAGGATATTTTTGCCTAAGACTAGTAGTACTCTAACACTTGAGACACAACTCTGTCTCCAGCTTTTGGGTGGTTCATTGGAGATAAGAATCTCACAGATTTTCCTGGCCTTTCCTAAAGACTCAGCCTCCTGATTAACTAGGATTATAGGCATGAACTACAGTACCCAGTTTATATATCAAATAATTTAATAAGAAAACAAGAAAGATAATCAACAGTAGGCAAAAGTCCCATATTGTATTTAATTGAACCAAAGATAAAAGCAAATCCTGCCCCATCCTTTTCTATGCCACAATATCCTTTTCAGTGATGTTGATAATTCACAGGGATATTAATTTTTAAAATCAAAGTGTTATTTTTCCAAATGTCTTATAATTGACAAACACACTTTAAAATGTTGTAGTTTTTACAATGAGGTGGGTGGATTTACTAGGGACTTTGTAGCAATATAAGATTAAAATTTCCTGTTCACCCAGTAACTTGGCAAGTGAAAAATGGTGACAGAGCATGATGTAATCTTTCCTCTGACACCTAGGACAGTGGACAGGGTTGATACTCTTTAATAATAAGAAACAACATGTGCATGCAGAGGCCTTCATAACTAGATACTATGTTCAGAAGTAGAATGTGCAACTCCCAAAACAAAAAAAATCAAGCAAGCAAGAAAAGAAATTTGATAATAATACAAAAGAAATCAAAGCAAAAAAGCATGATAATTTTTACAATGTGAAAGTAATGATAGAAATAAGCTCTTTTTCTATTATAATGTTGAATGAATTAACTCATTATAAAACAGACACACTCATATATTTTAACATAATAGAACTAACAATATGCATTTTCTAAGATGAAAGATAATACTTTAGCAGGTTGGAAGGAGAAAGATGAGAAAATAAAACCACAAGTGTAAAAGTGCTGTAAACTGCTAATTAATATGAGAAAATAGGTTTCAAATAAAAATGAAAAGTTGACAAAAAGAAAGTGAGTGCTGAATAAAGAAAAATTCTACACCAAGTAGATGTAATAAACACACCACATATAATTTGATTATGTAAGCTTGAACTATACAATTTATCAAAGACAAAAGAATGAGGAAAAATCCAGTGTCTACCAATGTACTTAGAATTTCGACACCAGCTGACTTGTATGTGCACACTTCAACACACACTGTTATCAAAATCATATTAGGTTATAGATATTCAGCATGCTTAGGAAGTATAATCTAATGTATCTTTTTCTCAATATTGCACAACTTAGCAGAACTCTTCATTTTTCTCCAAAGCAGCTTTCTCCAAAGCATTTGGAATAGTGGAATGAACCATGTAGAAATAAACCACCCAGGAAAGGAGCTTATTCATAATAATTGAAAATCTGTATCAAATGGCCAATTCAATATATCCTAAAATTAAGATCATTTAAAAGTCACTCTTATTTAGCCAAAGAATTGATGGTAAAATCATGAGGAAATAGTTGGTGTTTAATAATAAATCTCAAATTATCAAAAATATGTATTTAGAGAGAAAATAGAACTACTGAATGTGTTTCTCAGAATTAAAAGCACATAAAAGTGAGTTTAAGAAATGTTTGCCCAAGAAACATTTTAAACTAGAAGTTCACATTAAAATAAACTAGAAAATTAATTAGGAAAGATATTAAAAATTTACTAAATGCAGAACAATAAGAATGATTACAAAACTTGAAGCTCTGAAAACACAGATAAATAAAACACTGGTAAACAGCAACACAGAGAGGAAAGTAAACACAATTCAGAGAGAGTGCCACAAATATAAAATAATCAAAGAACATATATTACTTATTATTTAATTAAAGTAAGAACACTTTTTATATTTCAAAGTCAATATAATTTATTTTATGACCTATCATAATTTTCCCCTAGAGAACCCATGTTTCCTAACATAATTTAGTAATCAAAATGCCTTGGTGTTAGCACAAGAACTGACATGAGGACTAACAGAATAGAACTGAAGACCCAGAAAAGATCCTGCATATCTGTAGACATCTAATCCTCAATAAGGGAGTCAAAAAAAATAGAATGGAAGAAAGACAGCCTCTTCAGTAAATGGTGCTGGCAAAATTGGCTAAACACCTGTAGAAAACTAAAGTTAGATTTTTTTTGTGGGGGGGGGTCCCGGTCGTGGGGCCTGAACTCTGGGTCTGGGCCCTAGCACTCTACCACTTGAGCCACAGCGCCACTTCCGGCTTTTTTCTTTTTGCTTATGTGTTGCTGAGGAATCGAACCCAGGGCCTCAAGCATGAAGGCAAGCGCTCTACCACTGAGCAACCTTCCCAGCCCCTAAAGTTAGATCTTAAAAATATATCACCTGCACCAGAATCAACTTCAAATGGATCAAAAACCTCAAAGTCAAAGAAGACACCCTGAAAACATTATAGGAAGGAATAGGAGTAATTCCTGGGCTTCTTGGCACAGGCTGAAGTTTTCTTAATAAAGACCCAGAAATACAACAAATCGAAGAAAGGTTGGACAAATGGGATTGCATGAAGCTGCAGAGCTTCTGCATGGCAAAGGATATAGCTAGCAAGATCAATAGAAAGCCCACTGACTGGGCTGGGAAGGTGGTGGCTCAGTAGTAGAGCGCTTGCCTTGCATGCATGAGGCCCTTTGTTCAATTCCGCAGCACCACATAAGCAAAAAGAAAAAGCTGGAAGTGGCGCTGTGGCTCAAGTGGCAGAGCGCGATCCTTGAGCTGAAGAACTGAGGGACAGTGCTCAGGCCCAGAGTTCAGGCCCCATGACCAGACCTCCCCTCTCCCCCCAAAAAAGAAAGCCCACGGACTGGGAGATCTTCACTAGCCATACAATGGACAAGGGTCTCATATCTAAAATATACTTGGAACTCAAAAAATTAAATCCCCCAACAACAAATCCTCAAAGAAACAACTGCAAGATCTCTAATAACAACAGATGCTGGAGGAGATGTGGTCAATGTTGTTTTGATATGGATTTCTTTATGGCTAGAGAAGTTGAGCATTTCTTCATGTGTCTATTGGCCATTCTTATTTCCTCTTCAGAGAAGTATTAGGCAGTTGTTTCTTTGAGGATTCTGCCCTGCAGAAGCTCTGAAGTTTCATGCAATCCCATTTGTCCCACCTTTCTTTGGTTTGTTGTATTTCTGGGTCTTTATTGAAAAAAAAAAGTCTATAGGCTTCACAAAAGAACACTTTTGAGAAGAATAAATGGAAAACCATAGAACTCTAACATAAACAAATACACATACAGAGAGATGGAGACTAAATCGAAAGAGAACTATTGGAAACAAAATGATGAGATTGACACTGATCAAGGTACTTTGTGACACAAGTAGTAGAGCACCAGTCTTGAACAAAAAAAGCTCAGGGACAGTACCCAGGTCCTGACCCCAAGCTCCAGGACAGGCATACACACACATACACACAAACATTTGTTCTAAGATATGAAACAAAAAGGGATGTCAATGAGTTCTCAAATGAATTTATAGATTAAATATTCAAGCAGTAAAACTTTTAGTGTATGTTGTAGATTTGAAACATTTAATGATAAATTAATTATGAAATAATTAAACATGCTAAAACTAAATAATTAAAAATCTCCTTAAGATAATGCTGTAATATAATCAGACATATTTCAGGCCATGGGAATTTAGTAGTACATTTTGGGGACAGAAGTATAAGAGATAAAGGTAATCCACCTGAACCAAAGTTTATTATAAATATTGTATCAAAAATGTAGTGAGAAAGACAATTGCTTCTGTGGTGGATGAAGGATGTAAATTCACATGGATCCATTAATTAAAATAATTAACATTCTGCAAATATTGGCAGAATAAATTTAAAGCAAACAAAAATAACTTACGATCCACCTATAAATTAGTCAAGACACAGCTTTTAGATTGAAAAATGGAAATAGACTGAGGATGAATCTGAAAATATGTATAGAAAACCTAAGTTGATGTTAGGTGAAATGAACCCCAAGATAAGTATTCAAATGTTTTTTTTCTTTCTCCCGATTGATTCTAACATATTTATAAGATGATTTCTATGTTGCTTTGTATGTCCCTCCTCCACAGTAGAACCCCTGCTTTCATTGTATTTGATATTGGTATAATTTGTAGAGGGGAAGGGCAAAAACAAATCCTTTAAATAGGGATACAAGTGGACCCATTAAAACAATGAGATGTACAAGTCGTTACATTAAAACACGAACTTTACAACTTTGGCTTGGTGGGGGTGAGGGAGGGGGAGGAGGTTGCGAAGGAATGGGAAGGGGAAACAAAGGAGGAGGCAACAATGCTTGATAAGAAATGTACTCATTACCTTGCCCATGTAATTGTAATCCCTCTGTATGGTATTTTCACAATAAAAATTAAAAAAAAAGAAAAGAAAATCTATATAGCATAGAAGCAGCAAATGAAAGAAAGCAGGAGTGGATTTACTAAATTAAGGCAGAAACAACATTAAGATAAAAGGCATATTCCCAAAGAGAAAGAGAAGGTAGCTTATCAGTGAGTCTTAAAATTTTCATCCATTAGGAAGATATCATAATCATAAGTATACATTCTTCAAACAGAAACTAAAAATTATAAAATAAAAACTGGTGAGAAATACAGCCTTGATTATAATAGAGACTTTAATACTACACTTTTTAAGAACAGAAAGGAACTAGAAGTTATATCAAGAAAGTAAATGAAAGAAACGATACAAGTAGAGGTATGGCTCAAGTGGTAGAGCAACAGCCTTGAATAAGAAAAGCTAAGCAAGAGTTTAGCTTTGTTTGCAAAATTACAACTATTTAAAGATTATGTGCATGTATTTGTGTGTATATTTCTATATCTATATCTATATATAAACACTGTAAACCAAATAAACTTAACAGACTTCCAGAACACCTCAACCAACTGTAGCTAAATAAATCTTTTTTCTCAAATACACATGCAACAGTCCCATGAAAACAACAGGCTTGCCTATAAAACAAACTCCAGTATATTTAAAATATAAAATTATACAAAATATAACATTGACACTGGTGGCTTATGCCTGCAATCCTTACTACTCAGAAAGCTGGGATTCAGAAAATAGTGGTTTGAAGCTATCTCAGGCAGAAAAGTATATGAAACTTTTCCAAAGTATGCAGCAAAAATGCAGGTGTGGCTCAAGTAATAGAGCACCAGCCAAGCAAGCAAGCCAAGCAATTGTGAGTCCCTAAGTTTAAACTCTTAGTTATCTGTATGACAGCTAACTAAATCAATTATGAAATATGTTTATATGAAAACACACATATGTTACATATATGTGTATTTATAAAAATACGTTCTTTCACTAAATAAGAAATGAAAGAGGATATTATTAATAACCTTACCAAAACTAATTATAAAAAATTACATCAACAATGTTGTGCCTAAAAATATAAATTAGATTCAACTGATGAATTTATTGAAAAAGAACCACAAGTGATTGAAATCAATTCAAGCAAAATTTTAATCTAAATATATCAACAACATAAAATTAAACTAGTATTCCACAGTATACCCACAAGGAAAGCTTAAAGCCAGAAAGCATCATTGGTTTATTTCTATCAAACCATTTCCATTAATTCCTTGCTATGTCCTCCTGAAAACATTAGCAAACCAAATAAAAATGCATATTAGGCTGGGCATCGGTAGCTCATACCTGTAATCCTAGCTACTCAGGAGGTTGAGGTCTGAGGATCATGGTTGAAAGCCAGCCCAGGCAGGAAAGTCCGTGACACTCTTATCTCCAAAAACCTACTACAAAACTGGAAGTGGCGCTGTGGCTCAGGCAGTAGAGCACTTGACTTGAGCTGAAGAGTTGAGGGACAGCACTCAAGCCCAGCATTGAAGCCCCACAACCGACAAAAAAAAAGTACATATCAGAACAAAGTGTGATGTAGTCCAAAGATGCAAGGATGATTAGCTATCTGAAAATCTTGTCAAAATGTTAAAAAGCCAAAAGTATATGGTCATCTTAATAGATATAGAAAGCACTAAAATGAAACATAATACCATTTTCTGATCATAACACCAAACTAGGAAGAAGAGGACACTTTCTCCAACTAGTGAGAGTTATGTATGAGGTTCCCACGGAGGAGCCTATATTTTATAGATCGATGTTCCCTCTTTGGGTCAGGAGCAAGATGCTGTTCTTTCTGCATCAATCTACCCTTGTACCTGGGGACACAGCCAAGCACTTGGGAACTAAAAGAATATTCATCTTGACAGCAAAAAGAAAATTACAAAACTACTTCTTTTTACAGATCACATGACCAACAAACATATAAAATCCTAAGGATCCAGGAAAACAGTATTAAAACCAATAAATGAGTTCTACAAAGTTCCTAGGTACACAATTAGTTTACACAATCAATAGTATTGCTGAAATACTTGAAATGAGCAATCTAGGCATGATATTAAGAAAATTATTTTATTTGCAGTGTTATGAAAATAAACACTTTGGAATTAATTTAATAAAAATACACAATACTTGCACTGTGAAAAACATATTGAAAGAAAACTTAAAGCTTTAAATCAATGAAAATATCTTACAATTATGAATTAGAAGGTTTAATCTTGATAGGCAGGGTGGTGCATAGCTTTAACTGCAGAAATTATGTGGCTAAGAAAGAAGACTTTCAAGCCAGGTGCCAGTGACTCACACTTGTAATCCTAGCTAATCTGAGGATCACGGTTCAAAGCCAACCTGGGCAGGAAAGTCCCTGAGACTCTTTTCTCCAATAAACCACCAGAAAACCGGAAGTGGCGCTGTGGCTCAAGTGGTAGAGCGCTAGCCTTGAGTTGAAGAGCTGAGGGACAGCGCTCAGGCTGAGATTTCAAGCCCTATGACCAACAAAAAATAAATAAAATTAAAAAAGGAAGAAGACTTATAAGCTAGCCTGGCATACATACTGAGTAGAAGAATTATCTGGGCAATGTACAGGGTCGTGTATGAAAAAAAGTAACACAAGGCATTAAAGATGGTTAAATTGCTGAGGAGAAAATATTCCCCAATTCATCTACATGTTGAGTACAATCTGCATCTTATCCTGTTTTCTTTGTAGAAATTCATAATCTGGTTTTAAAATTCCCATGTAAAAGCAAAGGGCCCTCAATAGTTAAAACAGCTCTGAAAGAAAGAGATATGGTTGTAGAACTCAAATTTTTCAGGCTGAAAAGTACTTCAGAACAAATCAAGACAGTGTAGTCCTGGAAACAGTGAACATAGAAATTAAGTGTACTAAATAAACTTGAAAGTACTAGAAAATATATGTGTTGAATAATTAAATTCTTATGATTTTTGCAAGAATACAAAGAACTAGCCGGGCACTGGTGGCTCACACCTGTAATCTTAGCTACTGAGGAGGCTGAGATCTGAGGATCACAGTTCAAAGCCAGCCCAGGCAGAAAAGTCCATGAGACTCTTATATCTAATAAACCACTAGAAAACTGGAAATGGTGCTGTGGCTCAAGCGGTAGAGCACTTGCCTTGAGCTGAAGAGCACAGGCACAGTGCCCAGGCCCAGAGTTCAAGCCACACAACTGACCAAAAAAAAAAAAGAATACTAAGAACTAATGGGAGAAAATATTTCCAATAAATAATACTGAGACACATGATATCTGCATACAAATGAGTAAAATATAACACTTTCTATTTTATGAATAAAACCCCTCAGAATTGAACAAAGTTGTAAAGTAACTGTCAAAACTACCAAAATCTTAAAAAGAAACAGAGGCCATCTTATTTAACCTCATCACTGACAATTTGTTCTTTCATGTGACACTGAAAGAAAAACAACAAAAAAAAAGATGAAATAAATTTGAGGTGTACCTCATCAGGAGTATGAGATCTGAGGATCATAGTTTGAAGCCAGCCTGGGCAAGAAAATCTGTGAGATACATATCTTTAAATAATCACAAAAAAAAAAACTAAAGAAGAACTGTGGCTCAAATGACAGAATACTACCTTTGATAAAAAAAATAAGCACCCAGGCCCTGAGTTCAAGGACCAAATCAGTACAGAAATTAAGTCCATTATCAGTTCCATTATCAGTAAGCAACCACTATATAAGAAATTAACTTGAAAATGCACAAATAAATATCCTGATGATGTATGAGATCTTCACTACTGCTAATGGAGGTGAAAACAGCCTATTTGAGATAAATATGGATGTAGTGATTTAAATTAAGATACACATTCTCTTACAGCAATTCCATTCCTATGTATGTATCTTCATAAATCCCCTCATGTGGTAAGTAGAGTGGTTATTTATGTGTGTGTTTTTTTTTCTCCTAGCCTGATTTCTAGTGATATGTGGGAAATAGCTAGGAATATTTTTACATTATTACATGTAAATAGTAAAATGCAATACAATGATCTGAGGAAGAACTAAGAATAAGTAAACTCATAAAAATTTATTTCAAACACTTAAATGAAAAAGTCAGAATTATAAAACTCCATAAGCAAATGAGCAAAAATACTACCTCCTCACCATCCAAATAGAGGCAATACTTTAGATTGTTCATAGACAATTATCAAAAAAGTGGATGGAAAAACACATATTAAATAAGAACAGTTAGTAGTGTAGATAAATAAAATATGACATACTAGAATTAGGGTGGAGGATCTCAGGGAAACAGATTTTGAAAAGAAAATAAAAGCAACTAAACAGAATAGTACAGCATACAATTGATGGCAACAAATCATTATCTATTATATATCCTATGACCTAGACTTAATAAGTGAATTTACTGAAAACATTTAAAAATTATATAGTTTCTTGATTTGTTTAACCCAGAGTTCAGAGTTAGTTGCAACATTGAAAATTTGTCAAGGACACACTGAGCATTAAGACAGGGTGAATTAAAAAAGAGACATAAAAGATGCCAATTTCCCTAAGAGAGAAAATATTTCTCAAACTTGCTTAGCATTCTTCTTTTGATATCTAAAAGCCATCTAAGGAAACAAAATCCATTCCTAGCTTATGGGCTAGTCAAAATGAACCATGGACCACAAGTTGATGGGGCTACATTGGAAAATATATTCACATCAGAGCTCTTCTGTCATTCCTGATGGCTACCTATTCTATCAGCCTTCAAATTGCTTACTTCTTCCTGCTTTAGCGAAGTCCCCTTAATCTTTCTAGAGTTGAATACCCTACATAGTTTACATTCACAGTGTATCCCTGTACTATACATATCAGTGCTAATGTTTTTGTGATTCTAACTCAGGACTACCATTTTCTTTCTTCTCTCCTGTTTCTTTGTTTCTTCTCTAAGTATATCCCTCAGCAGCTCCATTTTGCTGCATACTCCATGGCTTCAAACTGGGCAAAGGTGTTTTCTGCTCCTGTGCCATTCGCTTGTCTTGGTCCTGCCAGACAAGCTACCATTTTTACTTATTAAGCTTACATCCCTTGGTGCATTCCTGGATCTAAAGTTCAAAGAAGGAGAAAATGTGTAATTATACCATGCCTGTCCCATCTCAGCAAGTCTTCTGATCTTGGAAGTTCATTTGTCATCTTGCCGTCTGGAGGGTAAGGTGTATCCGACGGTGACAATGCTTTGATAGATCCCTGCAGACAGGCCTGTTCCTGGGGCTATGTTTCATCTTAAGCATATGAATGAATTAATCCTGGGGTTATACCACAACTTTACTTTGACACTTGGGTATAAATATTACAAGACATACATTAAAAATAACTTTCCTTGGAGACTAGAATATTTCTAATAACTGACACCATTCCAGATTTTCTTTCATCCTGAAGCAACTGGATGTTAGGGGATGAGTTAGAGGCTGAGTGTGAGCCCCCATCTTCTGGGATCCTGCCCTGAACTGAGTTTTTTTTCTCTGAATAAACTCTTCATTATCTTTTTACCCACTTGTAGGCTCATTAATAACCCACTAGTTTATGCCACCACTTAATTCCCTAAGGCTGTATTCCTTGGAAATGCAAATTGAATATCTTATATATAATGTCTGCAAGAGAAGATCATGCCAAGGTAGGGTGACAAAACCCTTGGGAACAACTTTATTCTGTCTATATAAGGAGCTTAAAAATATATCATGTTTCAGATGAACAAGTCCACTATGGTATTTTAAAAGTACAAAAATATTTTTATAAGTAATTTTACTTCCACTCATATGCAAGTGTTGAGGAATTGCTGGTGAGAAAATACAAAAAGACAAATCTAAGAGAACAAATAAAGACAGAGACAGAACTTCAAGAAACATTCCCTTCGTATGCTGTGGGAAAACTATAAAAACCCATGTCCTTACATAGTTCAAACTGACATCTGAGAATTATGTCATAATTCTAATAACTACAAAAATATTTATCAGAATGAATCATGCTTTATCATGCTTTATATGTTTTAGATTACATTTTGTAGTATTAGTTCATTAAATCTGGGAGCAATTCCAGACCTCATTGTCAAATCAATCAATCTTAGAGGAAAAGTCTGACTTCCTTTTTAAAATTAAATAAGCTAGTTAATAACCTTTTCTCCCATGAGCTTCTCATTGCTGTGTTTGAGTGCTGGGCCTTTAGCCCTGTATCTGACAGGGACTTTGTTTCCTCATGTGACTCTGAAAACAGCACACTGTATTCTTTAGTTGGGTAGCCAAGAAGTTTTAACCAGGCTAGGTCCATAGCACTTTGGTAAATTGAAAATATCTGAATGAGATGCTTACTTTTATGACCAGTTTCTTGTAAAGCAGAAAAAGGGCAATTAGGACAAGTGAATAGAGTAAGGAGGAGTGGTCAATGGCTCTTGAGCAGAACAATTTCCAAAGAATACACATGGAAGTTGAGAATACAGAAGTTAATTTTTTTAATATTTTTCCACGGTTTCTGGAAAATATTCCCATGTCCATAGAGATGTAGTGCTCAATTAAAATACTATGAATGATTAATCTCCAAGGAAGATAGAGGGGAAAATGGCAAATTGAGAAGATGCCATCAGGTTGCTCATCCATCCAAGGTCTAGTTGAGAGAATTGTGGTGATTCTACCTGCACCATTACAGCATACTGTGAAACTTCTTCTATGACAGAAAGGAAACACCTGGGCAGTAAGTCAGAGAGGTAAGGAAGGAGCCCTCAGAGAGGAGTTCATGCTCTTTAAAAATAGAAGTAGAAATATGTTCCTAGTTAAACATACCTTTCCATTTGACTCAAGAATCCCCCTGAGTCTAACCCTGGGATGATATGGTTTGGTCCAGACAGTAATCCCCCTGAGTCTAAACTGGGATGATATGGTTTGGTCCAGACAGTCTCGATATCTTTATAAATCTATGTAAGTAATGTTTGAAACCTATTTGCTAACATTCTATCAAAGTTATTATTATAGGATTTATTGTGTTTCAGAAATACACAGGAGTCCTCAAGAAGTTTGATAGGTCACCTGAAGAGGCTTCATAGTGAAAGGAAAATATGGAACAAGCATTCAAATGGCAGTGTTGGAACTGTGAATCATGGAAACCTGGGGAAGATGGTGAAGTTTGTTATGTCTTATTTATTGTTTTAAATTTTATATTAAATTTCCACTGTGTGAGAACACCTAATGATGAAGAAGACAGGTAAATATATTCATAAAATGAAATATGGGGATTCCAGAGGAAGATGGTGGAGGAGAAACTGGGGGCTAATCAAGCTCTCACATAGAAAGCAGTTTTAGTGTTCCAGTGAAAAGTCCTAGGCTAGAGAATCACACAAAGTGTGCCATCATAGTACAGAGAGTTTGACCAGAGAGGAAAAATCCAGGCAGCTTGGTTAAGGAGATGGATTTGAGTACTTGTAGATAGCTGCAGCAGCAGGGTGGCTGATGCCAGGACTACCATATCAACAGAGAAGAGCCTGAGACAAAGGTGTCAGGGACAGTGTGCAAGTGAATTCTAATCACCCCCAGCAAAAACTGACAAGGAGCAGGGATCTTCATCGTGCTGACCACAGACAGTCGCAGACTGTGTATGGCCCAGAAACCAAGGGATAGGCATGAGTACCCCAAGACATTCTTATTCCTTCTCACAGCAGTGGTGGGAAGGTAGCGCCCCCCCCCACCACCACCGGAGAAGAACTCCATCTTTGACACTGACAAAGAACCAGCCAGAGCAGCTAACATGCAATTCAGGCCTTGGAAGAAGAAAATAGGAGTCATTCAACAGATCACAGGAACCCAACCTGCCCAGCTCAGTTCCACCCAGGGGAAAGATGACCTTCCCAGGCAGAGAAAACTCCGCCCACAGAGGAGTGATGTTTTTTACTGGGTAAACAAAGCAGGAGAATGCCCATCACCACTGCAGCCTAAGCAGCAGAAACAGCAGCAGAAGGAGTAAAAGAAAACAATTGAAACTCAGTAAACATAAAACTTGAGAATGGCTCCAGGTTGGGCTCTGTGATTGTCTCAGGAGCTAGCCCCTCAGGGTACAGCCACTGACTGCTGACAGACCTCAACCCTATGCACAACCTAGCCTGGTTACAGCAACTCCAAGCTAGAGGAAACAGCCATCTCCCAGATCTCCCTCCCACTGAACTAGCCAGGGAGAAGGGTCATAAAATTCCTGGTAAGGCAGAGCTTCTTTCTTCCCACTCAAATAAACTGATTTAAGAAACTAGTCAAAGCCGGGTGCCCATGGCTAATGCCAGTAATTCTAGCTACTCAGGAGGCTGAGATCTGAGGATCACAGGACAGCACCCAGGCCCAGAGTTCAAGCCTCATGACCAACAACAATAACAACAACAACAAGAAACCAATTAAGCCACAGGAAAACCAAACACCACAAGCAAACCAGAGACTCCACCAAGATACAGGTTATAGACACAGGGGAGACACAAGATCTCATCGGCAACCCCCTCCCCAAAAAATATCGAAGAACTCTTTTTCTACCTAATTTTTTTAATTTTTTCAAAAATTGTGTTTTTTACATCATTTTTATTTTAGGCGTGTGTGTGTGTGTGTGTGTTTTTTAACTCTTTTTACTCTTTTCCCTTTTGGTCTTTTTGGGGGTTATTTTTGTGTGACTTAATTGCTGTTCTGCTCATCCCTAGATATATACCTGTATTTGATTATTAGACTTTATCCTACATTGTGTGCATACCTAATTTAGAAATTGAATTCTCAATTCACAAACTGTCAGCCCCAACTCCTTTAATAGTAGTATTATTTCTTTATACTTATATAATTATACTTAAATAATTTTAATGGTTATTTTTCATTTTTCCTTGTTTCGTTCTATCTTTCCTCTTTTCCTTCTGTTTTCTCTCTCTGAATTTACATCTTGATCAAATTCTCTCTCTCCTTTTCCCTCCTCACATTCCCCTAATCTTATTTTATCCCCACAATTCTCCCTAAACCTATTAATTTCTAGTCTGCTGACTGCTTCTTTGACATTTTTAGTCCATTAATCCATAGTTGTTTGTTGTTGAACTAGATGGTATCTATTAAACTAGATTGTATCTGTCCTCATTTAGACTGTGTCAATTAATCTGTGCAACCACAGGGTTTTTGTTGATGCTTGCCTTAAAAAAGTGTTCTAGCGCAAAATTGGCTTTGCTTTCATACCAAATGGGGAGAAACACAAGAAAAATTGCAAGTCCAGGCATCTCAACTCCCATTCATGATAATCAAGCAACAGACCAGTTAATGAATAATCCAGAGGAGAGTTCCCAAAATTGTCTACAAACACTTTTGGTAAACATGCTGAATGAAAAGATTGAAAACCTGCAAAGGACTCTGTGTGAGCATCATCAGGAAACATATGAGCCAGATAAGGAAAAGCCTGAGCATGATGAGGATAACCAAAGATTAATACAGGAATTTCGTGAGTGTGAAGAAGCTAATCAGATTAAAACAGGAATTGTGTGAGTAGGATGAGAATAGACAAAGATTAATGGAGGCATTCATGGAATCCAGAAACAGACAGACAAGGAATCCAGGGAGACCACAAAGGGAATGCTGAATGGAGCCCATCAGAAGGAACGGGAGTCGAATGAAACCATAACCAATCAACTAAAGGATTTGAGAATGAATACTGAAAACCAAATTAAGGAAGTAAAGAAGTCCATACAAGATCTAAAACAAAGCTCCAACAAAAAATTTAAAGCAATCAAAGCTAATCAATTAGATGGAAAGGAAATAAAATACAATGTAGAAAGTCTTGGCAGTAGGTTAGACCATGCAGAAGATCGAAATTTGGGGATTGAAGACTGCCTAGATATTCTAGAAAAAGAACAGACAACAATTCAAGACAAATCCAAGCAATATGATGGACCTATTCAACATTTGGAAGACACAATTAGAAGGCCTAATCTGAGGATAATGGGTATAGAGGAGCACCTAAAGACTGCAGCTAATGGTCAAGGAAATTTATTTAACAGGATCCTAGCAGAAAACTTCCCAAACATGCAAAAAGATAGGCCTATTCAAATACAAGAAGCCTTTAGAACCCCAAATAGACCAGAACATAATAGGACATCCCACTGTCACATTGTATTCCACACAGGATCAATTCAGACCAAGCAATAGATTCTTAAAGCTGTCAAGGAAAAAAGATCAGTCGCCTATAAAGGGAAACCAATCAGAATAACTTCAGATGTGTCAGCAGAGAAAATTAAAGCAAGAAGATCCTGGAATGATGTATGCCACACCCTAACAACAAGCAACTATCAACCAAGAATACTGTACTCAGCAAAACTCTCCTTCACAAGGGAAGGTCACATAACCTTTCACAGCAAAGAAAAATTCAAACAATGTATCTCCACCAAACCAGCCCTAGAAAAGATACGTAAAGATGTCCTACACATAGAAAACAAAGAAGAGTACAATAAAGGACAAGAAACAGCCCCCAAACAGAGAATCCAAGAAGCATAGGAAGAACCCAGTTACCACAGTCCCCAAGAAGGTGGATAACATGGCAGGAACTACCAAGCACCTTTCAGTCCTAACTCTCAATATTAACGGACTTTATGTTCCAATTAAGGGACATAGACTGTCTAGTTGGATCAAAAAAAGCAAGATCCTTCTATATGATGCCTTCAAGAGACACACCTTGCCCACAAAAACAAACATATTCTGAAAATGAAAGCCTGGAATAAAATCTACCAAGCAAATGGCCCCCATAAACAGGGAAGAGGTGCAATCCTCAGGTAGAATAGACTTAAAATTAAAATTAATGAGAAGAGATTAAAAAGGTCATTATATATCTATTAAGGGATCTCTCCTTCAGGAGGATATTACAATTCTACATATCTATTCAGGAAATAACAGAGCACCCAAATTTATCCATGAAACACTACTTTCCCTAAAATCATACATAGATCCAAAGACAATAATTGTTGGGGAATTGAAAACACCACTAGCCCCTCTGGATACACCAACCTTGCAAAAACTCAACAGAAATACGGCACATCTAAACAACCGCATATATCAACTACACTTAACAGACATCTATTGAACATTTCACCCAACAGTATCAGAATACACGTTCTTCTCAGCAGTACATGGGACATTCTCCAAAATGACCACATTCTAGACCACAAACCATATTTGTCCAATTTCAGAGACATTGAAATTATGTCCTGCATTCTCTTGGACCACAAGGGAATAAAATTAGAACTCAACACCAGAAGGCACCAAAAAAAGTCCTATAACATGTGGAGGCTAAAAAACACACTATTGGACAGATTAGAAAGGAAATTCAAATGTTCATGATATTCAAAAAAATGAATACAGAAATTATCAGCTCCTCTGGGACACAGCAAAGACAGTATTCAGAGGCAAGTTTATAGCTCTGAGTTCCTACATCAACACTGGAGAGATCTGAAACCAACAATTTAAGGAGACACCCGAACCTCTTTGAAGAAGAGCAACAAGCTAAACCCCAATGCAGTAGATGGAAACAAATAATTAGAATTATATCAGAATTAAATGAACTATAATCTAAAAAACATACAGAGAATGAACAAAACAAAAAGTTGGTTCTTTGAAAAAATTTACAAAATTGACAGACCCTTAGCAAATCGTATCAGAAAGGGAAGAGAACACACCCAAATAAACTCAGAGATGAGAATGGAAAACATCACCACAGAAACAACCAAGATTCAGAACATTATAAGGAAATACTTCTCAAACCTTAAATGCAAATAAGTTTGAGAATCTGGAAGAAATGGACGATTTTCTAGAAAATATCAACATGACAAAACTAAACCAAGATGAATTAAACCAACTTAACAGACCCATATCAAGCATCAAAATACAAACAGCAATAAGAGACCTACCAACCCCCCAAAAAAACAAGGAATGGAAGCATTTACAGATAAATTCTACAAGGTCTTCAGGGAAGGCCTTCAGGGAAGAACTTCCAACTCTCAACTCTCCAACTATTCAATGACATTGAAAGTGAAAGTTCACTATCAAACTCTTTCTATGAAACCATCATAATCCTCATTCCAAAACCAGGCAGGGACTCATCAAAGAGATATATAGACCCATTTCTTTGATGAACATCGATGCAAATTTTCTCAACAAAATTTTGGCCAATCGACTTCAACAACTCATCAAAAAAATCATATACCATGATGAAACATGATTTATTTCGGGGATGCAGAGCTGGTTCAAATTCACAAATCAAGTAATATAATTTATCACATCAACAAAAGCAGAGTTAAGAACCACATGATTATCTCAATAGATGCAGAAAAAGCATTTGAGAAGATCCAACACCCCTTTATGATGAAGGGCTGGACAAACTAGGAATCCATGGAACATTCCTCAATATAATGAAGGTTGTGTAGGACTAACCGCAGCCAGCACTATACTTAATGGCAAAAAGCTAACGCCACTTCATCAAAATTCAGGAACAAGATGTTCACTCTCTCCACTTCTCTTCAATTTAGTATTAGAATGCCTAGCTACAGCAATAAGAAAAGATGCAAACATAAAGGGGATCCAAAGAGGAAAAGATGAAGTAAAACTCTCCCTCTTTGCAAATGACATACTCCTGTCTTTAAAGAATCCCACAGACTCTATTCCCAAGTTCCTCGAGCTGACCTGACACTTTGGCAAAGTAGCAGGGTATAAAATCAACCCTCAAAAATCAATGGCCTTTCTGTATTCCAACAATGAGAAGAGCACAGCTGAAATCAGGAAAACAGCTCCTTTTGCAATAGCCCCACCAAAATAAAATACCTAGGAGTTAACTAAAGATGTGAAGAGGAGGTCATGAGGATCACAGTACAAAAGCCTGTGAGCAACTCACAAGACGATATGTTGGAAATGATCTTACAACTTGAGAAGGAGGGGGATAGGGGAGTGAATGTGGGAGAACAATGAGGGAGGGTGTACCATGTTTGACAAGAAATGTACTCACTACCTTACATATGTAACTGTAACCCCTCTGTACATCACCTTGGCAATAAATTTTTTTTAAAGGAAGGACATATAAGATGAAAACTTTAACAACCTAAAAAAGGAAATTAAAGCATAACTTAGGAAGTGGGAAACCCTTTCCTGCTCCTGGATTGGGAGGATTACCAGCATGAAAATGGCAATACTTCCAAAGGCTATGTACAAATTCAATGCAACACCTATAAATATCCCAACCTCATTCTTCAAGAAAATAGAAGAAGCAACCCAAAAATTCATATGGAACAATAAAAGACCCTGAATAGCAAAAACGATCTTTAACAGAAAGAACAGTGTTGGAGGAATATCAATATCAAATTTCAAGCTCTACTACAAAGCCATAGTAATCAAACCAGCTTGGTACTGCACAAGAACAGACATGAGGACCAATGGAATAATACTGAAGACCCAAGAATGAACCCACAGACCTATAGGCACCTAATCTTCGATATGGGATCTAAAAATATAGAATGGAAGAAAGACAGCATCTTCAGTAAATATTGCTGGCAAAACTGGCTAAACACCTATAGAAAACTAAAGTTAGATCCTTATATATCAACCTGAACCAGAATCAACTCCAAATGGATCGAAGACCTCGAAGTCAAAGCAGACACCTTAAAAACATTATAGGAAGGAATAGGAGAAGCTCTAGGGCTCCTTGGCACAGGCAGAAATTTTCTTAATAAAGATCCAGAAGCACATCAAATCAAAGTTTGCACAAATGGGATTGCAGAGCTCCTGCATGGCAAAGGACATAGCTAGCTAGCAAGATCAATAGAAAGCCCACAGATTGGGAGAAGATCTTCACTAGCCATACAACGGACAAGGTTCTCATATCTAAAATATACTTAGAACTCAAAAAATTAAGTCCCTTAACAACAAATCTTCAAAGAAACAACTGCCTGATTAATAAGTGGGCTAAAGACTTAAAGAGAAACTACTTTGAAGAGGAAATAAGAATGACCAATAGACACATGAAGAAATGCTGAACTTCTCTAGCCATAAAAGAAATCCAAATCAAAACAACGTTGAGATTCTACCTAAACCAAGTAAGAATGGCTATAATCAAGAAATCTAATAAAAACAGTTGCTCAAGAGGATGTGGCCAAAAGGGAACTGTATAGTATTATTGGTGGGGGTGCAAACATGTTCAACCACTTTGGAAAGCATTACGGATGTTTCTCAAAAGACTCCACATAGAGCTCCCCTATGACCTAGCAATCCCACTTTTGGGCATTTACCCGAATGATCACAAACAAGACCATATTAAAGCTACCAGCACAACTATGTTTATCGCAGCATTATTCATTATAGCTAAATATGGAACCAACCCAGATGCTCCTCAGTAGATGAATGGATCAATAAAATGTGATATATATATAATCTATGTGTGTGTATATATATATATATATGTGTGTGTGTGTGTGTGTGTGTGTGTATATATATATATATATATATAATGGAATTCTATGCCTCCATCAGAAAGAATGACAATGCCCCATTTGTGAGGAGATGAAAAGACTTGGAAAAAATTAAATTAAGTAAAATAAGGCAGACCCAAATAAACATATATCTCATGGTTTCCCTTATTTGCAATAACTAGTATATGTCTGGGACAAGCTGAAAAGGTCAAAGGTATGTACATATCACCATGTAAGATGATGCTAAGTGAAATGAACCCCAAGGTAGGGACACACTTGTTTTTTCTTGCTTGCTGTTGTTTTTAAAGTATTTAAAATGTACTGATTTTTTTTGTTTCTCTTGTATGTCCTTTCTACTCAGTATAACCCCTGTTTCCACTGTATTTGATGTCAGTACCCTGCATCTTGTATATACATTTTTTTCATTTGGGGAAGGGAAGGGAAATAACAAAATACTGAAATGAGGATTCAGATTGACCCGTTTTAACAATGAGATGTACAAGATACTATGTTGAAAACAAACTTTACAAATTGGGTGGGGGAGAGAGCAGTTGGGGAGATGAGGAGTTAATGGATGGTAGGGAAAAAACAAAAGAGGAGGTAACGATGCTTGATAGGAAATGTACTCATTACCTTACTCATGTAACTGTAATTTCTTTGTACAGTATTTTTACAATAAAAACACATAAAAATGAAATATGGGAAATTTGCCTTACAGGATAAATGCTATAAGCCCACAGAGTACACATGTGTGGCCCTGCCATCTTACCCATTGATGTCTTTCCCCTGTTGCTCAATGCTTTCTCACATTTGTTTCCCTTGTTTCCCTCACACCACTTCTCATGTGTACATTTTTTTCTTTTTCTCCCTGTACGAGTCAACTGTGGGCCTGTTGCTCAACCTACAAACAACCCATGCCTACAACCCCTCCACGCATGTACCATAATTTCACCCTTCATAGGTCTCCTCAGTCTGCCTCTATCGCCTATCAGTGCATGAAGAACAACTTGTCCTCCCCTTCCTTATAGCTCTGTACTTGACCTTGGCCATAAAAAGGCAGTTTATTCTGGTTCTTTGAGTCTTCAATTCTGAAGGCTGTCATGTCAAAGAAGACTTTGCTTAAATAAATGTTTGTTTCTTTTGTAAAACTGGTTTCTTTTTTCAAAGAACTGGCCATGGTTTTTATGATGACTGGGGAAAGGTAGCACATTTTTTTTTCTATTACTACAGTTTATTTCATAAACTAAAAAACTAACCATTAGCATATTATTATTAATGAATCTCCATACTGCATTCAGATTTTACCAGTTCTTTTTCATGAAAACCTTTTTATCATTCCAGGTTAATGTCCAGACTGCATATAACTAACACAGTAATTTACATCACAATCTTGTTATCAGTGAAGGTAACATTAACTATTCTTACAGATATAAATTTTGAAAAGATGTATTATGTAACATGATTTTGTTACATCACAATTTAATACCATTCTTGTGTTTAATAACAATGCTGTACTTTACCCTATTTCCTCCCACAGCATTAAAAAAGCTTTTATTATTAAACCAAATTTTCTCTTGACTCTAATTATAATTCCAGAATATCTTACCTTTTTTTGCTAAATGATCTTTAGTGGACACTGTTTCCTAATGCTTGGTTTTAATTTCCTTTTTTCATACTTTTGAGCAGGTAATGATCTATAAATGTACCCTTTCTTACAATAAAACATAGTCACCACGCCTGGTTTATTTTTGTTTCTTTTGTGTGAAAATATTTTCTTAATCCATTACTTTTACAAATCAGACCATTGCTAATGATGCTTTCTACAACTCTACTACTGCCCACTGGAGTATGTATGAATCCTATTTTCTACTTGTGCCAGCCATGTTTACTAGAATTGTCTCACTACTCTAATGTAAGCTCATCATCTAAGCTCAGGATCTAGCCAAACCTCCCTACAGCTCTTCCCCAAGAAGAGGATGAAACAGAACTCCAGAGAAATGTCACTCCAACCATGTCATGATGGACCATTGTTGGAAAGGGTGAGAAATGAGACAAACATGGAATAGGTGGGAAACATTCTATGTAAACACATTTTGCTGCATGTAGCAGCCTCCTTTCCTTTGTTTATTCCCATTCTTACTTTTCCTTTCAATTTATATAGTAATTTAAAGTGTGTTCTTCATTGTTCCCTCTTTTCTCCCAAAGTCTCTTCCCAGAAACAACTGTTTGAATGAATCTTAGGGGATTTTTTTTGTTTGTGTTTAACATTACAGTCCCTATTTCAATAAGGTTATAAAATAAATAAAGTATAATAGGATGTTTTATATGTGTTCACATATACAGACAATCATTTGACTTAAATGTCACTATTAATTCAAATGAAATAACGTATCTGTCACATGTTCACAACCTTTGTTTGAAACTCACCTGTATGACTCCTCCCCCAACTTTGTATTCCCTGGAGATGACAAGAATAATAATGCATACATAGTGAAGACTTGGGGTTGAGTAAAATAATGGCTTCAGTTATCCAATTTTCCTCCTCAAGTTTCCTGGAAGGGCACCCTCAAGCTTCAGTCCTGAATATAACACTATTTTGATCTCCATTTCAGAGCAAAGCTTGGCTTGTTCTCAGTCCTGGTTCTACATTCCTGACTTGGGTGCTCATAAAGGCTGATGAGTGGGAGTGGATTTTTCTAAACACAGAAGAAAGAATAAATAAATCTGTCAGGAGAGAAAAAATACAATCTATTAGAGGTTTTGATCATCCTATTTGTCATGGAGAAATAGCAGATGCATTAATGCACACAGTACTTATAATTCAGAGATCATCGTTATACCAAATGACAAACGATGTTACTATAATTTACCATTTGTCTTTTTCACATAGTTAAAAAACCATAATTACAAAAAAATCACGATAACTTGCCAATTAAACAGACTCACTCACCCACAGATGAAGCATGCATCTTTGCATTTTTCAAATTATGTTGGGGTGGGAGAGGAGGGTAAGAACTACAGAGTGTAATACAGTGATTTATTGGGAAGCCTGGATAGGTACACATTAAAGTAAAGTAATTTCACCTCTTTCTAGGACACCTGAGCCACCTGGAATATTTTTCCAGGTTTAAAAATCCTTTGTTTTGGGGCTGGGAAGGTGGCTCAGTGGTAGAGCGCTTGCCTTGCAAGCATGAGGCCCTGAGTTTGATTCCTCAGCACCATGTAAGCAAAAAGAAAAAAGCCAGAAGTGGCGCTGTGACTCAAGTGTTAGAGCTCTATCCCTGAGCTGAAGAGCTGAGGGACAGCGCCCAGGCCCAGAGTTCAGGCCCCATGACCAGACCCAAAAAAAAAATCCTTTATTTTTCTCTTCACTATAATCTCATAATCTCATTTATAAGGACAACCAACGGCACTTTTCTTTTCCCTTTATTGTACTACAGAAAAGCGATCTAGTATGGGTAAAGGAAATGGGTTCATCTTATATTCTATAAAGAAAAAATTGAATTATAAATTGCATAAAACCCCATTTTGGAAAGATAGGATGAGATAAGGCATTTCTGTATGGAAATAGGGTAGAAACAGAAGAAAGTTCTAAGATGTGGCTACATATAGCCAATATGGGGTGTAAAACATCCTAGGAGACGGACTAGTCAGAGCAAGTCAAGCCTTAGCTGACATCTAGCACAGAGGAGGAGAGCAAGGTGACAACAGTCTCACTGGCCTTTCCAATCTAGGTGACTTAATGACCCAGAAAGATGAAAGGATCTGAGTTTGGCTTGTGCCTGTGTTTACACAAATTTGCAGACCCTCTGGGTCAGATATTGGTGGGAAAGCTTCCATTTGCTTGTGGCAGACCAGTCCCTTTATGTGTAAGAAACTGCTTCATTTGTTCATAGAGTATAAAATGAGAACCTTTTTTATTTTCCTCCTTATACAAACAGTGGGGGCAATCCTGACTGGCTTTGTGCTTTCATTGCAGGCTGTAGTGGAGAGTGAGATCTGGCACAGTGGCTGAGATCACAGGCAGTAATGTCATTCTTTTCCATCCTCCTTACTGTTGTAGTCATAGTACATTTCACCTAATTTTTTTTTTTTACTTTTTCACTCAAATGACTGCACTCATATGACTCATTCATAAGTTATTGTGAGAAGTCACTAACTGAATCCCCTACCAGTGATAGTACTTAGAAAGAGTTACGTGTTATTTGCTGAATATGGCACAATATTTCTTATTCTTCTTTGTGTTGAAATGGAGGAATGCCCAATCTGCTGCCCATCTCTTAAAGATGGATCTGAATTACAGAGAACCATTGCAGTGTGGGAGTTAGCAATAATGTGCTCTTGCCGTCTGTTGGAATGTGAGAGGTGCCAGCTACGATTATTGAATAAGACTAATTAATTGGAAAATGAATAAAACACAAAAAACAAAATCTTTGTTTGTGAACAAAATTACATTTTAGCCAAAGCTTTAACACTAAAATCCTCCCAAATCTTCTTTTTTTTGTATTTTATCACCTACAGCAAAAAAATATCCACTTCTTCAACGCTGATGGAAGTGGAAATTATTATCTAAGCACAGAGTGCCCGCATATGAGATTGGAAAATTCCCATTTGTACCTGCTATATCTTGCATTACAGAGCAGTTTGAATTTCCCTTGGGAAGAGGTACAATGCAGACTCAGTTTAAAACTTGGGAAAGTTAGCCAAAACATGCACATTTGTTTCCTTTTTAATTTGTTCAAACTGCATCATCAATGCAACCAAAATCCCTGTGCAGTTGGTACTGGACTAGTTAATTAGCAAGCATAAATAAATATGTGAGAGAAAATAAATTAGCTCTTTTGAATGTATTTTAGCATGGTCTAGATAATATTCAAAGTGACAGATTTTCCATTTCTAAACAAAGAGGTGATGATTTGGATAGATGGATGGATGGATGGATTGATGATCCTATCTACTTGTATTTCGCCAATTCTTTCTTACATTAAAAAGAAGCAATATTCAAGATACAGAACACCTGAATCAAATACAGTGAAAACAGGGATATACCATGGGGGAAGAACTTACAAAAGAAACAAAAGAATCACATAGTGCATTATAAGTAGTAATTTGGGGAGGAGAAGGTATATATTGGAATACTTAAATGGGGATGCAAGTTGACCCATTGTGATAATGAGATACACAGGACACTATGTTGAAAATGAACTTTACAATGTCGGCGGGGGGAGGGTAGAGAGGGAGGAGTTGGAGAAGGAAATGAAGGTAGGGGAAAATCATAGGAGGAGGTAACAATGCTCGATAGGAAATGTACTAATTAACTGTAAACCCTCTATACAGTATTTTTACAATAAAATATATTTTTTTTAAAAGAAGCAATATTACCTCACCTCTTAGGGGTATTCCAAAACAGGGAGGTTGGGAGGATATTTACATTGTGAAGGTCTGAGGCAAAATGGTTTAAGACAGATATTTCAAGTTAAAAAATCAATTGTCATGGAGTCTGGTTCATGAAATTGTAATTTAGGATTATTAGGATTCTACACTGACATAAGACCTTGAAGAATGTGAAGAATAGTAGAGACTACATAGAAGAACTCATGAACAAATCACATACCTCACAAACTGGTTTCAGGAATTTTCTGAAGCAACAGGGAAGTTATATATTGACGTGTAGCATTCTTGTTTTAACAAGTGTTTCCTAGGACAAATAGTGAAGCTACATGAATACAAGCAGCCATAGTTTTCCATCCTGACAGCCAAGGTCAGTTAAGTAGTTTTGCCATTAAACCAGTACTCTAGATTCTCCTTTTTGGCTCTAATATCACCTAAACACACACACACACACACACACACACACACACACCATTCTCTTTTCTCCTCTCTCCTTTCTAATGTCCCCCATCTCTTACAATTGTTCAGCCGTGGAGGCAAGCAATTCAAAGTTTTGACTCTTCAGAACTTGTCTGGGAGCTATTTCTGATCTATCTGTGCCAAACTTCCCCAGGGAATTTTGTTTCCTCATGCAATCCTTCATGTTTAACTTATCTTTCCAAGACACATGTACAGCTAGGTTTGTGGGTCCTCAGACCAGGAAACTGGAAATAAGTAATAATCCCATTTTGCTCAAGTTGATTCAAGTCAGATATTACCTAAACACCTCCACATGCTTTCCACCGAACCAGGCGAAATATAAGATGTAAATATTTGTAATTATTATATAAGGAGTTTGGAGCTACATTTTGCTAGTAATAAGCAATAATGTTTGAAATATTTAAGTACAATTCAAGGGAAATTTTTAATTAAAAATGACTCATCAACTTCAGAATGGAACGTGATGAAAAGGAGAAGTTGAGTGACATGTTATATTACTGCAGCATTAGACCAAAGAGATGGTACAAAAGCAGAGAATGAGAACCACTGGGCTAGAAAGAGGCACAGCTGGCAAGCTCAGTCTGTGAGACTGCTTAATTAGCAGCTTTAGAAAATTACATTTGAATTCAAACAGGAAGTCTCTGCCATAATTAGAAGGACATACAGGAAGTGGGAACTGCAGAGTCTTTGTGAAATATGGTAGGGAGATAGTATTTTTATTGAGTTTCTGTGGTTCCTTCATCCTCATGTATAGGTAGCCATTCTTTTAGATTTTCACTATGCTGTTATTTGTCTTACATTTGTATTCTAGATAGAATGGGTGAGGTTGGGCCTCAATAACAAGCATCCCCAAATCACTGTAACTGAACACATCACACATACATTTCACCCTCACGCAAATGCCAGCACAGACCAGCCAGTGGATATTATTCAAGGTATAGACTACTGGAGGTAGTCTGAGCTGCCAAATGCAATTGTATGTGGTAGGGAAAGAGATTATTGTGCAGTAGCTCTCAAGCTCCCATCTGAAAGTAATTTCTATTCAAATGTCTTTTGCCAAAGGTAGTTATATGATCACACATAACTTCAAAAGGGAAAGAAAGGTCAATTCTACCATGCACTCAGATAAAAAAGACCTGAACATAGTATTTAACCAATAGTCATAATGGAGACTACAGCTTCCAGACATCAACATAGATTTGAACATTAGACGTATTTACTCTAAAATTGCAACTCTAACAACACATGCTTGATAGCCTGGTACCTGTGATGATTTTGGTCTGGCTTGTTTCCTCTGCTCCTTACACTTAGAGCTGACATATCACCAATGCTTAACACATTAACACACCTTTTCAATAACTATGTATTAAATAAATGTATGTTTGTTCAATTAGTACCCCAAGACAGTTCTCCTCTGTGATGCTCCACAAAGTTCTTTCATCGAGTATGCACACACAAACCAGGCACCAGTGGCTCACACCTGTAATCCTAGCTACTCCAAAGGCTGAGACCTGAAGATTGTGGTTCAAAGCCAGTCCAAGCAGGAAAGTCCATGCAACTCTTATTTCCAATAAACCACCAAAAAAAATCCACAAGTGTTGCTGTTGCTCAAATGGTAGAACATCACATTGAGCAAAAAGAACCTCAGGGTCAGCACCCAGACCCAGATTCAAGGCCCAGGAATGGCAAAAAAGGAAAAGGAAGACATACAGTATAAGAACACTAAGTCTTTAATAGTTGACTGATTTAAAGCCTAATTGATAAATAAAGGAATAAATAATAGATATATGAATGGATAGAAAAATAGTAACTACATTGAAGATAGATATATTGCTAGATTGTAGATATAGGTGATAGATACATACATACATATATAATATACATATATACATACATACATATATACATACATACATAGACAGATCTAATTGGTATATATAGGATGAGCAATTCTTGGTCCCTCACAGAATAGCTTATTTTTTAATCAAAAACACTGTTCAACAAGAAATAAACTCATTACCTTATTTATGTAACTATAACTCCTCTGAACATCACTTCTACAATACAACAAAATATTATTATATATTTTATATTATATATTATTATGTTATTATATTTAAAAAATAAAAGCACACTGCCTACTCCTCCCAATCAGCTTTGTCACACAGAATAATTTGGGAGACTGTTAGGTACAAATGACATTTGGCTAGGACCATTTGAGGACAGTCATTAATATTGCTAACTGGCCCATGTGTTAAATTTGGCCCAACAAGACCACCAGATGCATCCTCCCAGGCAACCCAGAGGCCCTTCTGATATTTCCTTCAGGCCAAGCATACTGCATCTGCTTCCATTCAGGCAGCCTGGCTCTTTGGCTCAAGTTAGAACATTCATTCAATGGCAAGAACTTTCTCCTAGTGAGACTCCATTTCATAAAAAATGAATGAGGCTGAGGGGTTGAGTCCTGCAACTAGATCTGACCGACAGACGGTGCCCTTCTAATGATGACAGGGGACAGCCAATTGTAAGATGAACTAGACCTGCTTGTGAGTTAACTGAATCCAACAGAAATTATGCATGTGTGTGTCACTATCTTGTGTCTAACTTGCTATTTCAAACACTTGAGATATGAGATCTAGAGTAATGATGAAGCAAGGTGTCCCTTAGCAAAGATGTGATAATAGATATGGATGGTGTGTAATCAGAGAAAGACACACATTCCTCTCTGTAGTCAAAGGTTAACTTAATAATATTCTAGGCTTTGACCACAAGAATCAAAGGCAACATTTTGTTATTTGTGTTGGTAGCCATTTTGTTCTCTAGAAACGGAAACAAAAGCTGACAAATTTGTATCTGACAGTTGATAAAGTTAAGACTTGAACCTCTGATTTTGAAGATCATGTTAAATTCTACATGAGACATTGACATCTAATTCAATTCCAAAGAAGGAGAGCTAAAATGTGATCTATAAATAGGAATAAGGAACATTTTTGTACAGTGCTCAGTTGGTACACAAAAACTTTATTAACTCATCCTAAATAATATCTCATCTAACCTTCACAGTAACCTTGCAGCTTAGGTACTTCCACAAATACATTCCACAAATGCATTCCACAAATACCTTCTCACATTACAAATAAGAAAATATGCACAGAGGATAGGAGTACCTCTGCCAAATATACAGAACTAAATGAATAAGTGGGGATATGAACTGAGCTGAGGAGAGCCTTGCTTTTTGCCCACTACATGGTCCCAAAATGTGGCCAGGCTTTTTATCAGAGAGAGTTATTGATGATTTTGTAATTGGCTTGAAGCAAGTTTCAAAATTCCTACAGGAAAATCTTTCTGCTCATTGTTCTCAAAACCTAGAAAAGAAAGGCTTTAAAGTTCCCCTTTATCTTTTAAGTAGATGGATAAATGATAATCTATTATTTAAACAGATGGATGGACACACTGATAAAATCTATATATCAATATTTTTAAACTTCAGCTCAAAATAAGAAGCACATGGAAAAAGGAAGAGGTGATAGGTGTGGTGGGATGCTATATAGGGACCTGGAGAGATGCTATGCTCTTCCACAGGGAGACTGCATGATTAATAGCTTGCACATGAAGGGACAAGTATCATGGCAATTGCCTTGCACAAGTTTGCCACAGAAATTACAACAGTATTCGCTTCAAGAAATTATATAGACTTAGCTATATTCCATCTGACCATTGTGATCAAAGGACCAAAGGATAAGAATTGTATGTTCACAAATGTGTAGTAGTCTTTTCTGAAAGAATCCTCAAGAAGGTAAAAGCACTCTTATCACAAAAAGCATTAAATCTTTTATCTATTGTGACAAATAAAAGCTTAGAGTCTAAATTTAATTTGATTTGAAATAAAGGAATAAGTAATTCTTGAAAGTAAAAGCCTTTTTGATTATAAATAATATGTAACATAATACAAATATATGCACACAATTATATTATTATAAACTACTATAAAATTTTAAGTAAATATAAAGTATGTATGCATATAATTTGTAATACATAAAGTTATATAATTTAAGTTTTATAATACTTAAAATATATTTATGTTTGGTAAATTACATTATACTTAAATTTGCTTGATGAATTTATTTTTATTTTTATCTAATTGATAAATTATATTTAAATGTATTTAAACTGTTATAATTTCATACTTAAATTGTTTTACATACATGATATATACTTAAAATATACTTAAAATTCTGCAGCTTAAATATGTGATACTAGTTCATATATCTGAGAAATGACTCCCTCCTTTTTCCTCTAACACACATACACAAACAAAATGGAAGAAAAGTAGGAAAAGGAACAAAGCAAGAACCAGTTTTACTGGCAGATGAAAAAACGAATACAAACTGTTTTTCCAAGTAATAGAATCAAATGTTTAGTTTAGCAGGAGTCTGTTGTGTATGTAATTTTTCCATTAAGATTTTCATAGACAGAGAACTGATAATCACTTTTGCAGTGAATACTGACGAGGTGCTCTTGCTTGGTTGAAGGGATGGAAAATGAATATGTGCATTTAAAATTTTTATGATTACACTTTTTCGCCAAGGGAGGAGGATGACTATACTTTTCATGACTGCTTTAATGCAATTCGTTCCACTTAGAGGAGCTGACACGTTGGAATATGATGAGTAAAAGTGTGAAGAATGCTTCTGGAGTAATTGAAATTCAAGCAACAATAACAATGAGCATTGTCAAGTCCTTTACAGCTCCTAAAAACAAATCTCCTTCCTTCTTTCTGGAAAAAAAATCACATATTATAGAACATCATGACCTGACCTAACAGTAAAAAGTGAAATGAAAAGTTATTTCACCTGAGTGTGTCTGCCTTTGTATCAAGCATCTGCTAAAGTACATGCAACTTTAACTGCACCATTTCTTCTCTCCACTTCCTCTTGTTATAAAAGCACAGAATTTTAGAGCTGAATGTTGTATTTTAGAAGTAATTTTGCAGCCAATTCCCATTTTGGAGATGAGGAGATAAAGACACTAAGAAGTAAAATAACTATGAGTGTATAGTTAAGTGATGACAAAACAGAACTGAGTTCAGAGCTTCTGAATGTTTCTAGTAGCGCCAGTGAGGAGAAGGCTTGAGGAGCAGGGGGAAATAGCTGAGGGCCATAAAGTGAGGACTTCAGAATCAGTTATTCTAAGGAATAACAGGAAAAACTGAGACAGAACCACAGCTGACAAAAGATCCTGGGCTACAGTGAACAAATCCACTGTGATATTTTTAGTCAATACTGTTTGAATCACAACAGCTATTTACAACAGCTAGCTCAAATTAAAGCAAGTATTTACATCTTTATGTAATCAAGAGCTAAGATTCAGAAATTACTTCAAGTATACCTTTTCTCTGTTGTACAAAATGACTACCAGCACTTTCTCTACAGCTTTACTTAGCCTACTTTCTTGGTCTCACCCTTGCTTGCACATATCATCTTTCAGGCAGAGACAAGGAGAATCTCGTGCAACCCCATATTTATATCCCTCCTCCTAATTCCAATTTTCAAAAACAAGGCATGCCATCCATCCAGTGTTCACATAGTAATCACAGTAAAACAATAAAAAGTGTAAAAACAGTAAATTTGCTCTGCTACATTCGTCTACCAACCCTGACACAAGATATTGTTAGTAAAATTGGCTAAAGTTGGGTCACATTTCTTTCAATTCTGTAACTGTTGGGATACAGGAGAAATTTATAGTTCACTGGCAGCAAAAGGTAGAATAAGAGCATCATAAAGGGATGGGACCATATAATTGGAAGACACATGCTAAGAATAAAATAGCTTCAGTCTTCCCTTAGTGGCCAATGAACACATCCACCCTCCTTCTAAAATATTCTATTCCACCTAAGAAATCATAAATGTCCATATATAATTTAAATTATGCTCAATACTTCCCAAAGGGTTATAGCCCAAAGTCAATACCACATGCCACATACTAGTTTCATGTCATGAATACTTTGAGCTTCAAAGCAAAAGGATATTCATTCAGTTTTATGCCTAGTGAAATAACATTTCAACATTCTGTGGTCAACAAAGAGAACAAATGACCAACAACATCATCCAAAACTTGCAGATTTTAAAATGGAAGGGAAACAAGACAACAACCTCAAATACACCCATGTAGAAAACAGACTTTACACAACAGTCTTGGACAAAAAGAGTATCTCTCTGTTCTTCTGAGACTAAAACAACTCTGGTCAGTTAGTCTTGCAGCTCCACTTCTATTCTTTGATACCTTTTCCTAGGTGGCCAGGCAGGACAGGCACATGGAAATAAGTTACATACCAAAAGGTGTGTTTTTTAAAATCACTTTAGGGGCTCAGTTCCTACAGGTATAATTATATAAATCTTTGGCTTCCTTACAATATTAGGAAATATATCTTTATTTGCAAAATTGTATTTCCCTGGCAATATCACTACTTTAAAACCTCAGTCAAATTCAAGACAATTATATTCCTATGAATTACCAGTATGAATCAGGGCAAACATTTTTAAAGGTAAAGATCCACATGTATGAATATCTACCTGGTAAATTGTTTCCCACAGCAAGATTTTGATGCTTAACAGTAATGAATGCCATAGAGTATCTCCCAAAATCGTTGACTAGGACTGAAACCCTCCTTACTCTATTGCTAGTAGTTTTGGCAAGCAATGACTTTCAAATGCATTCTTCTCTAGACTCTGCCATCAACTAAAAAGAGGTTCATGTTTCCTGGTTTTAGGGGAACAAATAATGTGCACAGCCCCTTTCCAAATGCAGACAGCTCAGAAGAAGCAACTCAGATTTATAACTTCATATAGAGTTGACTGATAGATTGTTGTTGCATCATTCGAGACTGCAAACCTGCTTCCTGTTTTTCCACCACAGATGTGAATTCTGAAAGCATTCTCACAAAAAAACAAACTTTCCTACTCAACAAATACCTGCCTCTGTATCTTCTTCTCAGGAAACCCAGCCTGTGTCAAGTAGCACAAAAGTGGTCAAAATAAGAAATACTTTACAGATATCAAATACAGTGACAAAAGGAAATAAATCAAAGGAAAAAGGAAAAAAAACCACAAACAGTACAGTAAAAGACCTTATGTTTCTCTTTCTTGGAGTTCATTTCAATAAGCATCACTTTAAACAGTTATATGCGCATAGCTATTGAGCCCTTGTGATCCTCTCCTAAGAATATACTCCTTTGGTCTCACTGTGTGAATGTTTAGAATGCTGTTTAATTATTACCCTTTGCCATTGTATTTGATTTCTGTACACTTTGACTTGTATAGAAGTCTATCTAATTTGGGGAGAGGAAGAAGCACAGAAATGGTGGGAAAAAGAGTGAACAAACTCAGTAGTGAACTAGACACAATGTTGAAAAGGAACTATACAACTTGATGGGGAGGGGAGATGGGAGAAGAAAAACTGGGAGAGAGTGAAGGAGTGACACTGTTCAAAAGAAGAAATAAAACTCTCCCTCTTTGCAGATGACATGATCTTGTATTTAAAGAATCCCATAGACTCCACTCCCAAATTACTCAAGCTGATTCAAAACT
>NW_012267268.1:7555495-7594614 GCF_000151885.1 Dipodomys ordii | reverse complement strand
CAAAGGAGGAGGCTGCAATGCTTGGTAAGAAATGTACGCATTATCCTGCCCATGTAATTGTAACCCCTCTGTACAGTATGTTCACAAATAAAATTAAATTAAATTAAAAAAAATAAATGTACTCAGGACCCGACCTATGTAACTATAACCCCTTTGTACATCACCCTTACAATAAATTTTTAAAGACTCTATAATGGGGTTTTGGAACTAAATTAAATGACCTGAAGGCTGGCAGGCTGGAGAGCTGATAATGGGAATGCTGTTCTGCCACCTTTGGCTCACACCTATAATCTTGGCTATTCACAAGGCTGAGGTGTTGAGGATAATGATACAAAGTCAAACTCTAAACTTGGCAGACAAATCTAAGACACTCTTCTCCAATTAACCACACAAAAAAGCTGAAACTGGACATGTGGCTGAAGTAGTAGAACACCAGACAAAAGTAAGAAAGCCTAGTGAGACATGATCATCTTCATAGATGTAGAAAAACCATTTGACAGGATTCTGCACCTTTATGGCAAAAGCTAAAGAAAGTTAGGGATCCATAAAACATTCTTCAATATAATAAAGGCTGTTTGTGACAAACCTACAGCCAGCATATACTACTATTAAAACACTTTCCCCTAAAATCAAGAATGAGACAAGGATCCCACTCTCCCCACTGCTCTTCAATATAGTACTGGAATTCCTAGCAAGAAGAATAAGTCAAGAGACAAATATAAAGGAGATCCAAATAAGGAAGGAAGAAGTAAAACTCTACCTCTTTGCAGATGACATGATCCTGTACTTAAAGAACTCTATAGATTCCTCTCTCAAGTCACTTGAGGTGATCTGAAACTTTGGCAAATTAGCAGGATATAAAATTAACCCAACAGGGCTGGGAAGGTGGCTCAGTGGTAGAGTGCTTGCCTTGCATGCATGAAGCTCTGGGTTCAATTCGTCAGCACCACATAAGCAGAAAAAAAAATCTCAAGTGGTTCTGTATCTTAAGTGGTAGAGCTAGCCCTTGAGCTGGAGAGCTGAGGAACAACACCCAGGCCAAGAGTTCAGCCTCCACAACTTACAAAAAAAAGAAAAAAATTAACCCAACAAAATCAGTAGCCTTCTGTATGCCAACAATGAAAAGAGTGAAGCTGAAATCAGGAAAACATCTCCATTTGTAATAGCCTCAAAAAATAAAAACCTAGGAATTAACTTAGCCAAGGATGTGAAGGACCTCTATGAAGAAAACTTTAAAAGCCTGAAAAAGGAAATTGAAGTAGATTTATGGAAGTGGAAAAACCTTCTATGCTTCTGGATTGGGAGGATTAACGCCACGAAAATGGCAATACTGCCAAAAGCTATCTACAAATTCAATACAATATCCACTAAAATCCCAACAACTTTTTTCAATAACATAAAGGAAGCAATCCAAAAATTCATATGGAATAATAGAAGATTCCAAAAAGCAAAAACAATCCTTAGCAGGAAAAACTGTGCTGGAAGAATCTCAATGCCAAACTTCAAACTCTATAACAAATCCATAGTAATAATAATTATATATTTAAAAAATGCTTGGTACTGGCACAAGAACAGGCCTGATGACCAAGAGAATAGAAGAAAAGACCTAGAAATGAACTCACAGACCATAGCCACCTAATATTTGATGAAAACAAAAAATATAGGATGGAAGAAACATAGCCTTTTCAACAAATGGCACTGGCAGAATTGGCTATACATATGCAGAAAACTGAAGGTAGATCTTTATATATCACCCAGTACCAGAATCAATTCCAAATGGATCAAAGACTTCAATGTAAGACCAGATACCCTGAAAATATTACAAGAAGGGATAGGGGAAACACTGAAGTTCCTTGGCCTGGGCCAAAACTTCCTAAGATCAAGAAGCACAACAAATCAAAGAAAGACTATATAAATGAGATTTCATCAACTTGAAGAGTTTCTGCATGGAAAAGGACATAGCTAACAACAAGATAAATAGAAATCCCATAGAATGGGAGATCTTTACTAGCTATGCATCAGACAAGGATCTCATATCTAAAATATATTTAGAGCTCAAAAAATTAACCCCCCCCAAAAAACAAATCCTCAAAGAAACAACCCAATTAATAAATGGGCTAAAGACCTAAAGAGAGATTTCTCAAAAGAAGAAATAAGAATGGCCAACAAACACATGAAGAGATGTTCAACATCTTTGGCCATAAAAAATGCAAATCAAAACAATATTGAGATTCCACCACACCCCATTTAGAATGGCTAGTATCAAAAAACCTATAACAGTAACAGATGCTTGTAGGAATGTGGCCAAAAGAGAATACTATTACACTGTTGGTGGGAGTATAACTGGTTCAGCCACTGTGGAAAGCAGTATTGAGGTTCTTCAAAAGACTCAACATAAGGCTTCCCTATGACCCAGCAATCCCACTCCTGGACATCTACTTGACCACAACCAAGACCACACTAAAGCCACCATCATAACCAATTCATTGCAGCATTTTTTACCATAGCCAAGATATGGAATCAACCCAGATACCTCTAGATGGATGAATGGATCAAGAAAATGTGTCATATTTGCACAATGGAATTCTATGCTTCCATCAGAAAAATGGCATTGCTCCATTCATAAGAAAATGGAAAGACTTGGAAAAATTATATTAAGCAAGGTAAGCTAAATTCAAAGAATACATGATTTTCCTCATTTGTAACAATTACAATTTGTCTATAAATCTACAAGTAAATCCAATGGAGAGTAAAAGCCAAAAAGTTAAATAAAAAATACACTTGGATATGATTAATTAAATAGCAGTCTAGACATTCACACAGTGAGACCAAAGGAAGATATTCTTAGGAGAGGGTCACAAGTTCTCAATACCTATCTTGCACATGATTATATAAAATGATGCTTATAAAAATGAACTTCAAGAAAGGGAAATAAAAGGTTTTAGTTTTACTTCTTGTGTTTTTTTCTAGTTTTTTTCCACTTTTGTCACTGTTCATGATTCCTGTACCTTTTGTCTTGTGCATATTTATCTGATTGGGGGAATAGAAACATAACAATAGTGGAACAAAGGGTGAACCAATTCTGCGGTGATACTCAGTAGACACTATGTTGGAAATTAAAACTTGAAAAGAGTAGGGTTGGGGAGGAAAAAACTGGGAGACAATGAGGGAAGAGACACAAAAAGAAAAGTACTCAATACCTGAATTATGTAGCTTTAACCACTCTGTGCGTCACATTACAATACTTTATTTTTTAAAAGGAATGTAAAGGTTGAAAAGAAAAAAATAATAAAATAAAATAAAAGCACAACAACCTGCAAATTTATTTACAAGATTCAAATTGAAGAACTTGAACAAACTCAAGTTCAGCAACACTGCTGGAGATCTATACCATATGAGGAAAAAGAAAAGCTCAAGAAACAACTCATTCCAGGAAAAAAGCTCAGAAAGATAAGAAGACAAGACAAGAAGCCCGAAGAAGGAGAGGATTGCTTCTGATAGAGGGGGATTCTGTTAGGGGATTGGGGGGTTGATTGTTGTTTCTTTTTGCAATATAGAATTAAAGCAATTGAAAATTATTAGAATACAAATATCTAATACTTTTATACACAGAATGACTACAAAAGAAAGCCTAGTGAGAGTGCAAGGCCCTGAGTTCAAGCCCAATTGTAAGCACAAAACTAATAAACAAGCAAAAACAAAAGAAACAAATAAACCAAAACTAAACATCCTCCCTGCTTATAAACTAGGACAGAATACCAAGAAAAGAGAAGGCACTACTATATACAACATAACAGATGACTAAGAAATATTTGAGAATTAGCAATTATGAGGAATATGGAGATGGGTAGATATTGCTATGGATAGTGAACACTTTGGAAATAGATGATGATAAAACGAAGAAGATTAACATCCAGCTAAGACCAGAAGTTATCCTTAAAGGAATATCAAAAGATCTTAGCTGGATATACTAGAACATTCCATAATCCCAGTTTTGAGGATTGAGACAGAATGTTCAAGTAAAACCAGGCCACATAATGGGCATCTGTTTCAAAAATGATCAAATGGATAATAAATCATTATTTTATTGCATAAGGCAATATTTTCTAAAACAAGTGTTTATTAGCAAAATTTTAGAACATAATATGAGAGTTTCTCCTGATAACTACAGCCTTTGTAGATTAGTCTAGGGTTGAGAATTTCTAAAACATGATTGGCAATGAAGAACATGGTCCTAAACTCTTTCACAAAACTTCTTTTGACAAGTGAAACCTAGATTCCATCTTTTAGAATCTAGGAAGCTTATGACTATGTAAAAAAGAAAACCAGAATGAGCCTGAGGAGTGTTGCATATCTTCCTTGGTACAGAAGAAAATGTCATGAAGCTTCATGTACTCTCAAAGGAAGGTAACAGCTAAAGAAGTCACATTTGACAGTGCAGGTGACAGAAATAGCTAAGTTGCCAACTCACAGCCAGAAAAGTTGTTGACCATATGAATACCAGATCTTGAAAGCAGAGCCAAGTCAACTCTTCTGATAACCGTCCACTTAGCTGACATCTGATGGTAGTTGCCTAGTAGTGTTCTGCTAAGGCCTTCACAGATCCCTGAATCATATCATAAACAAAATAAAACAAATAATTGTGAGTTGTTCACAACTATATATCGAAATTGGTTATCCAGGGCTAGGAATGTTGTAGAATTTGTTACCAGAAGTGGGATGCTATTGTAAGTCAAGTCTGAAACCTATAGCATTTACTTTAAAATTGGGAGGTTGGACAAAAGCTGATAGGGCTGTGGGAGACTCGGTAGAAACATGAAGATCTTAAAGACATTATTGAAGGGTAAAGATCATGGTATTAATGTCTTGACCTTGACCCTTAACTTCACCCTAGGCGGGTACTTCTGTGGGTAGGCTCTAATCAACTTCAGACAAGAGTCAATATCATCTCTTAAGAGTGGAGGGGGAGCCGGGAGCCGGTGGCTCATGCCTGTCATCCTAGCTACTCAGGGGGCTGAGATCTGATGATCACTGTTCAAAGCCAGGCCAGGCTGAAAAGTCCATGAGACTCTGAACTCCAATAAACCACTAGAAAACCAGAAGTGGTGTTGTGGCTCAAGCAGTAGAGAACTCACCTTGAGCTCAAGAGTGCAGGGATAGCACCCAGGCCCAGAGTTTAAGCCACATGACCGACCAAAAAAAAAAAAAAGAGTGGAGAGAGAGCTTCATTATGGAGCTTCCTACTATATCATCATGGGAATGCTTTTGAATTTGAACATTTTTTTCTTTTGGTAACCAGCCATTTTTCTATTTAGAATCAGCATTCTTGAGTTTTTATACTAGAGAGCCAGCATCTGAAAAAAAGACATTTTCATTTATGTATTTTCCTTTTCTTGTTTTATGAGAAGAGTTGAAGGAGATTTACATAAAACTGTAGCTAGTAGATACTCTAGTCCTACACTCATGGCAACTTAGAGAGGCTTTGTTAACAATTGTAGCAGCTGTCAACAGTGCAGCTATGTGCTGTATACGTAATGGTATATAGTGTCTAATAGCAAAGACACTAGGTTTTAATCTTTCTCTGTTCTTCCCAATAGATAGAGAGAGGACATGTACTTTTCCAGTCTGCACTCAGTTTTCTCAGCTATTAAGTGGGGCAACAATGATCTACTTATTTCATTAGGCTTTTGTGAAGATTAAATGAGTAAATTTAGCACTACATAACACAATTCCTGACACTTAGTGCTACTTATTATTAGAAACTATTACCAACTGTGTCCAGTCTCTATATTAAAAGCTTTAAATTAATACATTGCCTACAAACTCACAAATATACAAACAACAAATATGTAGCCTTGGAGGATTATGCACCCTGCCTAGTGGCTTAACTAGAAAACAGCAAGATTTCAAACTTCAGGCTATCTGATTTTCAAGTTCATAGTTTCCTCCAATGACATGATATGTTTCCAGTTGCTTGCCAAGTACTTTGCAAAAGCAAAAAGAAATATTACGTGCAACTCTTGCTCTTGTGGGCCTTAAAACTGCAGGAGTCAGTCAGGGTTGCCAGCAAAGTACTCAGCTTGCTGGATCACTGTAGAGCAGGAGAGAGGAGCAGCCATAAGGAAGTTGGTTCCATCCAAAGTGCTAAATTTTGAATATTAAGGAAAATGATTGTCCTGAGTTTCCCTGAGGAACTGTGAGTCAAGTACTGAGACTCCATCAGACAAAGGGCCCAGGTTATCTCCCCGCAGAGACCCAATGTTTGATCTCAGTTTGCTTTGATTCTGAAGTTATAATGGAAGGTTGCTATCAGGGCTGCCCAAGAAATGTCTGGCATGGAAGGTTGACTCCCCTGAATAAATTGTAGTGATTAGGGTATGAACAGGCTTGGAGACCTCTAAAGTCTTTTCCATTTTAATGGGCCTTCATAGAAAACGGGCTCTCTTTTGTAACCTTGACCTTCCTTATGACATTTAATTCCACATTTTTAATGATTTCCTGGGTAACTTTATATGTACAAAAAATGACACATTTGGAAATGAAAACAATGTAATACTTATGATCTCTTCCAAATTACCTTCTGACACATCTTTTATTGTCATTAATACCAACTTTTATTATTTTATTATTATGCATGTCTAACAATCAGCAATTATTCTGCCTTCATTCCTTCAGGATAATTTTTGGTACTGTTGAGTTTTCTTAATCTCAATCTCTCTCTCTCTCTCTCTCTGTCTCTCTCTATCTCTGTCTCTCTCTCCTTCCCTGTCTCGCCCTCCCTATTCCTCTCTCTCTCTCTCTCAACTACAATAACCATCTACACAATCACACACTATTTTCTAATAAAACTCCCTCTTATACTTCAGATCTATTCTATCTCCTATGTTAAAATTAATCATTCAAAAATACACTTCAGCAGTGAAAAAGAAAAATACTCACTGCAAAGTAGAGACCTCTGGCACACACTTTTGTATTCATGTGATGAGGGCTCAGGTCACCACATTTGCCATGTGAATGTCATGGCTCCTCATATGTGACTGACTTTCACCCTAGTTATGAAACAATCACCAGACACACCCAGACTTTTTTTAAGTCTTTGCAATAAACTTTAAGACTGTCAAAGTCCTGAAAAACAAGTAATGACTGAAAACCTTACAAACCAGAGGAAACTGGAAAGTCATGACAGATAAATTCCATGGACTGTTCCAGATTTGACGTTGACTGAATAGAGGACATTAGTGGAAAATCTGGTGAAAACCAAGTCAAGAATTTAGTTAATAGTAATACAACAATGCCAATTTCTTAGCTTTGACAAAGAGCCATATACTGTTATAACAATGGGAAGAACTAGAGAAGAGGTATAAAAAAATGCTCTAGTCACCCTTTATACCTTTTTGGTAAGTCTCGAATTATTCCAGAATGACAGTTTGTTTAAAAATTCTCCTTTGAGGCTGGGAAGGTGGCTTAGTGGTAGAGTGCTTGCCTTGCATGAATAAGGCTCTGGGTTCGATTCCTCAGCACCACATAAAGCAGAAAAAGACTGAAGTGGTGCTGTGGCTCAAGTGGCAGAGCGCTAGCCTTGAGCTAAAGAGCTGAGGGACAGCCCCCAGGCCCAGAGTTCAGGTCCCACAACCAAAAAAAAGGAAAGAGAGAAAGAAAAGAAAGAGAGAGAGAGAGAGAGAGAGAGAGAGAAAGAAATTCTCCTTGGGAAAAACACTTCAATTGTTCAAATCCACAAGCATAGCCCAACCATCTATGCCCCACTGCTCCCTCTTCCTGTCTCCACTGTGGGCAGAATCATGTCACTTGCCTCCAGAGATGTCCATATTCTAGTCTCTGGACCCTGGGAGGATGTTTCTGTGATTGTTGTTACGCACTGAGATGCAGAGAGTATCCTAAATTAGGGACATTCTAATCCTATAAATCCCTAAAGGAAGGAAACTGTCTCTGCCTAAAATCTGGCTAAAGAGGAAATATGAGTGATACTGAGCAAGAAAAGGATATCATGGCCAGACATTGTTGCTGACACTGGCATATTCCCACTCTCCCCCTTTCCCCAAGCCAAGACCAGAAGAGACTTTCAGAACTTTAGGGAATCTTTCACAATCAACAGCCAACAAGGAGATAAGGAACTGGTTCCTTCAGTTGAAGGAATTGGATTTTTCTAACAGCCTGAGCTTGAAAAGCATTTTCTTCCTAAACTTTTTGATAAGAGCCTATACCATCAAATAGCTTGGCTTTGGCTTTGTGAAATGCAGAGTAGAGACACCAGCCCAACCAACCTGGACTTCGGACCTAGAGAAACATGAGATAATAAATGGTGCTGCTACAGTGGTTAAATCAGTGGTAATTTGTTACAGCAGCAATAGAAAGCTAATTCATCCTCCTCCTCTGTATACAAACTCTCTGCCTCCTTCAAATATGCCAAACATGTCAAGCACTCTCTGAAAAAATAAATGTGAGTCCTGTTTTTTTCTCTATTTCTATTCCCTCTGCCTGACTTGCTTTTTCATAATATCAAATGATGAAGTACATTCTTTTTCAACCAATGTAGTCTTTTCCATCTTGTTTTTAATGTTCCTGTCACTCTTTAGATACATAGGGAAGATTGCCTTTCATAGTTTATCTCCATATGAATAAATCATTTCCCCTCCTAGGCTGTAAGTCCTTATATGGCCATGGTCTTACTTTATCCATTATGATAAATTCATGTGTGTGTGCATGCGTGTGTTTGTGCATGCTTGTATATGTGTGTGCATGCACGTGCACATGCATGTGTGTCCAGAAGCTTACTGTGGCTTTGTAAATTCCCCTGATCTTCTCTGCTTCTCTCTACTTTTCAGTCTTGCCCACCAGCCTCTGATATATACTTAGGTTTCAGTGTGTATTTGGTAAATACCAATTGCAAGTAAAATAGTGTGCAGTATCTTAAGCATGGTTATTAAACAGGGATGGTGATTCTAGTAGTGCTGAAGGTAGTAGAGAGGGGAGGAGGAGGCAGAGGAGGAGTAGGAGGTAGACAAAGAGGAGGAAGTGGAAATGGAGAAGGAAAATTCAGAGAATACATCAACCTCTATTTGAATATACAAAATTAAGGAAAATAACTTCAGTTATGGTTGATAATCCCCCAAAATAATGACTTCCAACTTAGTCAATTTGCCCCAAAGAATAGTTGCTAATACCTGGAGATATTTTTATTGTTATGATGAGGAGGGAGATTTTAACATATATTTGGTAGAGATCAGAGATATTACTAATTAGACTATAATGCACTGGGCAACAGCCACCAAGTAGGTGTAGCCTACCACAGTGTGGAGACTGAGGAATCATATTGTAAACCATAGTGCCCAGTGGTGCATGGGGTATAGGGTCCTAGCTAAGTTTTGGAGTATAGACAAGAATATGTTCAATTGAACAATAATCAAACAGTTCTTGGCAATGCTACACTCTTACCCAGAGGACTTCTCTGCCTTGTCTAGATATGTTAATTTTTCAGTGCTTAAAATTAAAATATTTTCTTGAAATATAAATTAGGATCTTTTCCTAAACAACTAATCCCTAGGATGAGATTATGTCCCCAAAACAAACCTAAATAAAGCTCTTAGCACACTATCTAAATAACAACCAACACTATCACCTATTAAACAGTCCCTGTGCATTGTCTCTATCCTTTAAATGCCAGCCCTCATTTGCACAAATGGCCAACTTCTGTCCTGATAATATTTATCTTGTCAAGTTATGAAATATTGCTGGAAAGTTGTTTTGCATATCCTGGGGCATTTGAGCCTGAGAGAACATTCAAGCCCAGGGAAGGGTCTGTTTGCCTCATTCCACTTCACTGGAGGCAAAGTAAGGTTTGCCAAGTTTTGTTTTTCTCTCCAATTTTTCTAAATAAATAAATTCTCCTAAATCTTCCTAAATTCCAATATACCACTTTTCAAGCTGTTTGTGAGCTAAGACAGCTAAACAAGAGAAATTTAGTTAGGGGAAAAACATAGCTTTTAAGATCAGAAGCTAGTAAACTACTTTCACATGAGAAATTCAATTTAATCTGAAAGAAAAACAAATCCATCAATGTCCACTCAACTTGCTGGAACACCAAGGGGACATTTCGCTTCTTCTTAGTTGTATCTGCATATTAAATGTTATTTGGGTACCTCTGTTCCTGAAACACTTACTTTAAGGTATACCTTGCAGTTAAACTTTGCATTCTTTTTATTAAACTATATATGTGTACATTTTTTTCAAATTCTTCTTTGATTTTTGACTTTTTTTGTTGGTCATGGGACTTGAACTCTGGGCTCAGGCGCTGTCCCTGTGCTCTTCAGCTCAAGGTGAGCACTCTACCACTTGAGCCGCAGCGCCACTTCCAAGAGACATTTTCTTTACAATGAAAGGGATATGTTTTCCTTTTGAAAAAGACAGCAATGTCAGAAAATCAGGCCAGTGTTACCAGGTGAGCTGTATGATTTCTGTGTTAATTTGGAGGACCTTCACTTCCATGATGGCCTGCTGGAAATTCTGCCACAGACAAATCCCTCATCAAAGCCCAGCCATATCATGTGCTGGTGGCACAAACTGGGAATCCTAACTTCTGAAAGCTGAGATCTGAAAATTGTAACTCAATGCCAGAAGTATCTGTTAAACTCTTAACTCCAATTGATTAACAAAATAGCCAGAAGTGGAGGGACGGCTCAAATGGAAGAGTGTTAGCTTTGAGTAATAAAGCCAAGTGAGAGGCTAATAGTGTGAGTTTACACCTTGCACATCACACACACACACACACACACACACACACACACACACACACACACACACACAAGCCAGTCATGTTTAAAAGATAATAGTCTAATAGAAATACAGTATTAGGGAGAAGTAATTCACTGACATTTCATGAGAAGACCAACTTTAATACCTTACCATTAGTCTAACAATTTCTTACAGATAAAAGGTTGTTGAGACCACAGTGCAGTTTAAGTACTTCCTCTGTTGCAGAAATCTCAGCAGAGCTTCAAGAGCACAAAACATTTGACTTCCCCTTGTTCCAGAAAAAAAGTGTCTTGTCAAACATTTGTGGGAGCAGAGTATTTCCCATTCATGGACACTTTTGACTGCATTTTACAGACTCAAAAATCCAGATTCATAGTTTTTATACCTTCACCAGGTTCACACAATTAGTAAAAGGAAGAGTGCAGATTTGTACTTGGGTGTGTCAAGCTCTGAAATTCTTGACTCATTTTCTCTTGGTATGTTGACTGAGAGCCACCAGCCTACCAGCCGCAATACTAAGGCCAGCAGCACTTTTGCCCTAACATACAAGAAAGTTTAAAAAAGCAAAATGTTTTATCTTTTTTTTCTTTTTTTCCAACTAAAATGATTACAAATGTAGGTTGGTATTTGATTTTCAAATATAAAGATATAATGGGCTCAAACTTTGAAAAGTTTTAGACTTTCGTACCCTGACACCAATGGCTCATGCCTTATAATCCTACCTACTCACGAGACTGAGAATCATGGCTGACAGCAGCTGGGGCAGAGGAATCAGACTCTGTCTACAACTAAGCAAGGAAAAATTGGGAAATGGAGGTGTAGCTAAAGTGTTAGAGTGCCAGCCTTGAGCCAAAGAGCCAAACCAGAGCTTTAGGCCCAGAGCTCAAGCCCCACTATCAGCATAGGTGTGCATGCATACATGCACCACACAACCACAACACACACACATACACATATACACAAGCATTTTACACTTTCTTAAAATGGAGATGGAAGCTCCTTTGATGAAATTTCACATATGTGGTGAATCAGACTCTTTGTACATGCAATGTGAGGGCATGGCTGTTTGCTGTTTTTGTGATTGTTTCCTATTCAAGGTACAGACATGATGGTGACCTAGCAACTGCTTAGTCCTCAGCCCTGAGCTAGGATTTGGCTCTTCCCCACTTCATCTGGCCACACAGTGTTGCAAAGAATTACATAAAATCTTAAACAATCCTTGAAGATGTCCAGAGATAGAGAAAATATGCTCAGCTCTAACCTTCCTCCTATATGTAACAGGCCAAGATTGAAACTTTGCCAAACCCTTATGTGCCCAGAAAGCCAGAAAAATCAGCCACGGTGACTGAGAAAACCCTACAAATGCACTCAGTAAAGAGTCATATTTTAACTCTATGCCTGTTTTATTCTCTCAAGAGTTAGCATCAGCTAAATAAAATTTTGATTGTGAAGCATTGTGCTCACAAACTGACATGTTTAATTGAAACCCCTTTGTATAACTATAATAATAAAAATAATAAATGTTCCCACATAAGTTAGATCTAAAATATAATCATACAAGAAAACTCATACAGGGCCATATGCATACCTACATGACCAAACTGACTAAAATGTGACATTTGCAGGGGTAGGATTCCATGGTGTGACCCCTTTGGACAATTATCAAACAGTTTAACAAAAGGAAAACCAAGAGCAGAGACATGTCTTTCTGAAGTGGGGGAGAGGTTGAGGGGAAGGAGTAGATGAATGGAAAGAGGAATGGTGGGAAATATAACCATTATACTCAATGTAATGCTCATATACATCTGACTTTTAGAATATTTCAGAATGCTCAGAGCCTCAGACATGCTGTATCTTTCTCTCTCCATTCCTGACATGTTTATTTCACTTGACAGCCAAGTACATAAAAAGCTTGGCTAAGAATCACCTGGGACTCCAACTCCTCAATGTTCTTCCCCATGAGTTGTCTCAGAGATGAAGGAAGTTTGTCAAAACAGCTGCTTGTTTTCTAATCAGCAAACTGTCCCAAGTCCCTTGAATAAAGTAAGAGTCCACACTTCAGTAGGCAGCCATTAAGGGGACCCTGGGTAGTTCTACTACTGGAAGCCACATCTTTATCATTTCTAACTCCTTTCTATGATTGTGAGATACTACTTATATCTAATTAATAAAACATGGTAGAAATATAGAATGCCACTGCTGAGATTGGTTTACAAAAGGATGGAGTGTTTGTCAGGTGCATTCACTCTCCCATTTGACAGTAGACAATGACTAAATATGAGCACTCTTTTTGGAGGACACATACTGAGGAACTGAAGGAGGCCTGTGGCCAACAGCCTTAAGTGTAACTGAAACCCTCAATCCCACATCCTACCAGAAACTGAATCCTTCCCACAGCCATCCAAGCAAGCATGAAAGTAGGGCCTCCCACAATCTAGTTCTCATGTGAGGCCACAGAGCCCATGGATACTTCAAGGTAACCTTGTGAGAGCACTGAATCAGAGACAGCTACATCATCTATGTTCAGATCCCTGACCCACAGAACCTGTGAGATTATATTGCTATCATAGGTCCCTAAACTTGGGAGTGGGGGACGGACAGTTCACCACACAGCAATACAGAATGAATAAACAATTCTACAAATATTCTCAAGAGGCTAACTAGACAAACAAAAGAACTTCCTTAAAATAAGGCTTCCCTCACACTAAAAAACAACCCTGGATATGAATAAGCTTATCTTCATAATCCAGTCCATTGGGTCTGTTTTTCTGAGGCTTATTTCTTACAGTAAGAACTCAGTTAAGAACTCAACCTTATTTAAATACAGAGTCCTTTGCTCACTAACTTTATGACTTTGGTAAAGTTACTTAGCTCTCCTGCATCTCCATTTCCTCATAAGGATAATAGGAAAAATAATGGTACCTACTCCAAATACTTACCTTTTTATTAGGTGAGTTTATGTTAGTATTATAAATATATAACATAGTTCTTTTTATATAGTAGAGGTAAAATAGATTTTTGAATGCAGAAATAGGTATGACTTAATCCATGTATTCATTTAAACATACTGTAATCTATTTGTGGCCATGGGGCCCCGCTCATGCTGTTTTTATTTTTATCATATCAAACGATGTAACAGAGAGACAGCTAAAGAATGTTTTTAGATCTTTTGATGGACACTTTTTATTTCTCTTAATTTTTCTATACTTGAGATTAGCATCAACTGGTTATCAAAAGGGGTTTCATTTTCACATTTCTACATATGTCTACCTTGATCACCCTCAACCTATCTCTCTCCCTCTTTCCAAATCAATGTCAACAAATTTCATTGTTCTATTTTCAACACACATAGAAAAGAGCATAATTTTACTATTTTGACACACAATATTGATCTATTAAATATCTAGGCTGTGTATGTTTATTTGAATTCTTTTAAATTTAAGTTTTGGGTTCTACTATCTGCTTGAATTCTTGGTAATCTGTGAGTTTTATAAAATGATTGATATTTTCCTTTAATTGCCTCCAACTAAGATAAATGAAAGATTTTTTTTTCCTTCAGTGAAATCTATCAGAATCCAGCTGTACTTGGCTTATGACTAAGACTCTGAATCTTGACAGAACAGGAATATTCTTTAGAAGAGAGAATTTATAAGAGGCCATGTTTGGATACTTCTCTATAAGACATATCATAAAGGAAACCTGTAATTCATCAGCAGAGAATCCCCAGGGATAGAGAGTAAATGTGGCTTTGTGTACTGTGATTTCCATTTCCAATCCCAACTGCAGATGCCTGCTGCTTCACATACTCATCACACTGATTGGTAATCACAGATCAACTTAACCGTCTGTTACTTCTAGAGATCAGTGGTTTTCAAAGTAGCATAATACTGGAAGTGTCTCATCATCTGACAATTTGCTAAATATGAAATTGATGGAGTCCTACCCCACACCTAGTGAATCAACACCTCAAGATCTGGGGCAAGCAATCTGTGTGTTAACAGTATCTCCAAATGTGACTTAAAGTTGGAGAATGACTGCCATAGAACATAAGTTTGTGGAGAGCAATGGTATTGGATCAGCCCACCTGGGATTTCTAGTATCCCATTCTTAATCTAAGGTTAGCATTCAGTACATGTTAGCTAACATAGCTAGAGAAAGATCTGGCTTTTGAATCTTGTATATGTTGATATGGGCCTTCTGGTTCATACAGAAAGTAGGATTATTACCTGTTAGGATCTGTCTCAAAAAAAAAAAAAAAAAGCAAGTACAGGAAAGACCTGAGACTAACAAATTCATGATTTCACTTCAAACATCAAATATTTGCTTTAGAGATCTTTCTAACTATACCAGGCAATCTGGGGACCCTTATAATATGACCTTCCTGTCAGAATCTATTCCTCAGTACCCAAGTGACTATATTCCTACTGAAAATCAGCCATACTTGCTCATATCTATATCAATACCTGGCACACATTTTAGAACAGTGATAACACAGAACAGATACTTCTTCATTAACAAGTATTGTTGGCATGCTAACATTTATACTGAATGATTTGTTATGCCATCCTTGTCAAAGCTGGTCCTAAAGACAATTTGTTTGAAAAAAATTCCAAACTATTCAGAGGCAGATTCCAGGAGCCAGATTTTCACCAGAGCCTATTTTTTTTATTTTTTCTCTCTTTTCTTGCTTTCTCCTAAGCAGGAGCATATCTCCAGTTCCAATTCTTTTAAGATCTTGCTCTAATCTGTCATCAAAGATGTGGAGCGCCAACTATTATGACAGATTGTTAGCTTTAAAACTGACCTTTAAAAAAATCAAAATTCTTTAAGGCCAAAAGACCTTAAAGAGAATGATGCATATAAATCACTGTTTCTTATTCTTATCCTTATTCTTATTTTTGTAAATATAGCCACACACTGATGGCTCACATCTGTAATCGTAGCTATTCAGGAGGCTGAGATTTGAGGATTGTGGTTCTAATCCAGCTGGGCTAAGGGAGTCTGTGAGACTCTTATCTCCAAGTATGCACTAGAAAGTGGAGTTGTGGCTCAAAATGGTAGAGCAAAAACATACAGTGACTAGGCCCTGAGTTCATACCCCACAACTGACTAGATATATATATCTGACACTACTATATATCTTATACATTATTTTGTTATTAAGGAGACATACAGAAGGGTTATAATCTATAATGAGGTAATAAGTACAATTCTTCTTGAACAATGTTACTTACCCCTTTCTTTGTTCTCCCCCATTTTCATTCTCCTGTCCCTGCCCACAGGTTTCATAGTTCATTTTAAACATAGTGTATATTGAATATTTTTAAATGACCAGATACTTTTGATGATAGTCATTATTTTAGGTGCTTGTGATAGATTACTGAACAGAAGACATGAAGACGTCTACCCTTAAGGATATTAAACTTAGCAAGTGTAGGGAAGCAGACAAGGAAGAACAGATATATAAACAGAGCTCTTAAAGAGTATTTTAAAAGGTGATGAGGGCTTCAAAAAGTACCAGCAGAATGAATGGGATGATAATGCTGGAATGATGTGCAGGCTGTGGACTTACAGGTCAGGGCTAACGATGATGCCTAGAGGGTTCTCAAAATCCCTTATTCTATTTTTCCAAGTTCACCTTCTTTATTATTCCATCAAGTCTCCTGGCTTCAGATATAATTTATATGCAAATGATGGTAAGATTTATACTTCCTGTCTAGTGTTCTTTCCTCCATGTACCCAGTTACATACACACAAAGCCTCCTGGCTGATGTCTCTACCTGAACATCTAAATAGGAATTTCCAGATTAATTTATCCAAAGCTTCTGTGTCATTACCCCAAGTCATATTCACGCCATGTTATCCTACAGTCTTTACTGTCTCTATTAATGGTCATTCTCTCCTGCTTATTGCTCAAGCCAAAGTCCTAAGAAGTTTTCTTAGCTTCCTCTTTCTCTGATATCTCCTCAAGGGACTCAACAGTAAATCCTATCATCTTTGCCTTCAAAACTTCACCCAGCATCTAATCCTAACCACCACAGTCTCATCAGTTCTTACATTATCTTAGCTGATGCTTGGATCATCACAATTATCCCCTGGAAATAATTTCCTTTGCTTTTGAAACTATCTATACCACAGCAGCCCAAAACAATTCAGTTACACCAAAGTCAGGCCACATCCTTCTCAGCCACATCTGCTCCTCTCCTCACTCCTCATAAAGCCACAGGCTTTGCTCTGGCCTGTGATATACCCTTTGGGTATCTCTCTGATCTCATCTCTTTCTGCCTTCCACCTCACTCACTTTTCTACAAATACCCTCTGTTTTGCAGTCCTGAGAATTTCCAGACACAATCCCACCTTCATACTTCTGCACTTGCCTTTCTCTCTGCTATGTATATTGTCCCCCCACAAATCAAAAAACTTCATCTCTTCCACATCCCAGGGCTTAATTTATTGCTGTCTTCAGTGTGAAGCCTTCCTGAACATGGTGCGAAAGGTATCCCTCCTGCCGACCCACACAGCCTGCTTTCTTGTGCCCCATAATATTTATGTATAGGCATCCAGCTTTGTACATACTTCACCTATTAACTTATTATTCAACACATCCCTTCCAAAATAGCATCCTTATTAGGGAAGTCTCATTCATCTAAGTTCTTCACTGCTTTACCCTGTTGCTGTCAGGAATTCTTGGAACTCAATGGGCCCTTTCCCTTCACATCTGATGCTCTACTCATGAAAGGGGAAACAAGTCGTACATTAAGAAACTCTATACTTGCTATTACTTAATGCTCATTACTCACTGGACAAGTGGCTCAGTGTTACACAGGAGAAAACTGAACCTTTCAGAAATACAATGACTTGTCCGAGATCACAAATCTCCTAGCAGTTAGACCTTGACTTGCATATCATAGTGGAAAACTCACGTGGTTTTTGCTCTAGGATGTGATAGCACTAATTCCTTTATTCTAAGGAATAGTAGCACATCCTTGTGATAACACTGTTTTCAATAGTTTCTGTAACTGAAACCCTGCTGACCCTGCAAAGATTGACCCTACCAGGGTTCCCAGTTCCAAGAAACAGTAAACAGCTCACCTAGAATCCCATCTTCCATATGCAACATAACCACATCCAATGTGCTTTTTTATGCTGAACCACTACTCCTGCCCTAAATCATCCCAAGACCAGGTACCAGAAGACTAGAGACAGTCTTCCCTTCCTTCTGAAATTATACAAACTAGTCAATGCTAATCCAGTTTACCTTGATTTCTTCTTTCCTTCCTAGGGAAACCAGAATAAGCTAGGCTATTATTTCCCTCCACACTCTCTTGTCTGAGCACACTGGTTCTTCTGCCTGTGGACCCATGACATGACTTATGTCCTTCTTGTGTTGCTGTAACAAATCAGCATCTCCTGATCTGCTCTCCTCAACATACTTGAATAGTAAAACCTGCACTCTAAGCCATGACTGGATGGTGAAGGGTGTAGATATCTTGTCCTAACAGGAAGGCTAAAATACTTAAGAAAAGAAAGACACTATATATGAACTACACATTTAATCCTTCCTGGAAACAAGGTATATGGGAGGTCTTGGGAGCCCATTTGGTAGACAGTAGACAGCAGAGAGCCAGAAAATAGAACAGGGTAGAAAAGTCAGGAACTGGCCATGGAAAACAGGGGCATATGTCACAGTCGTGGATACAGAAGAACAGAGGAGAAGAAATAGCATTCCTCAAGCATCTCCTGAAAGTTACCACAGTGTTATATAGGAAGCTTTCCATTCTCTTTTAAAGTCTCAAGAGAACCCTGATGAAAAAGTATTGCCATTGCCATTGCCATCTTACAAGAACTGAAGCCAAGAGTTTTAGCACTTGAGTAACTGGTTCTAGTTCATGAAGAAGACACCAGAGATAGACCTGATTTCTCTGTCAGTATTTTCCTTTTCACTCCAAGGTCTAGAGCCACTGTTGAACAAGAGGTTAACTGGATTTATTGATAGGATTATCGTTTGCTGTCTTCTAAGTTTCTTTTGTCTTTGAAAATGAACTTCTACTCCTTTATTTCCCTTTGACTGGGGTAATCTTAGTTTCAAGAAACCTAAAATTCATCTCTCTGTCTGCCTAACCCCCTTATTAGTGCCTTTCTCTTTGCTAATGGACCTCAGGTCTTATACCACACTGTTGAATGCACAGACATAGTTAGGAACTGTCTTAAGAGGAAACTTCTTTTGACATATTACATTGGAGTGATTGATTGGCTCCTCCAGAGACGATGTTGGCTCCACTGTCTTTCCAGAGTTAGATAAACCTAAGTAGTTTAATATGAAATGACTTTCTGTGTCCAGTCTCCTTATCAGCAGTCTACAATCCACTTTCATTTGAAGACATTCTCCTGCACTTTAATAATGTGAATATATTTATTAGGGAATGGGACTCGTAGAGTCCCATAAATTGATAAGGATACAAGCACAAAAAGGCTAATCCAAACAAACAGGGAGGCTTTGAATATTAAGGAGAACACACTCTGTTGAGCTCCATATAGGAGCATTGGTCAATGTGGCTTCTGTGTCTAGGAATAGCTGTATGTTGGTAAGAATGCGACCCTGGGCCAGGTTCCGTGTTTGCTCTCACTTTCATTGAATCTGTGGAGATTATAATGAGGATTGCCTTTTATGGTTCTTGTCAGGTACAACTAAGATACCATAAAGCACCCGGCACTGTCTTCTGTTAACACAATGGAAAATGGGGTTTCCCTGTCTGCCTTTAAGTCATGCCTGCATCATGGTGTGATAAGCCAATTTCTAAACCTCTCTATGATTTCCATCCATCAGTATAGGTGAAGTGGGGAGAAATACAGTAAGTAATCACCTTACAGGATTGTTATGAAAAGACAATACATATAAATCACCTGGACCTTCTACATAACCCACTACATTTTTTCATGTTTAACTGAGATACAATTCACATCAAACTAAGATGTGCTATTTTTAAATTTTAAATTACGTTCTTTTTAGCATATTTATAGTAGTATGCAACTTTACTCTCCAATTCCAAAATATTTCCATCATTTCAAAAAGTACATTCTATATTTCCCAATTTCCTTTTCTATCTAGCCGCTAGTAAACAATAATCTACCTCTTATTTCTGTGGAGTTATCTGTTCTGAATATTTCATGTAAGTAGAATCATACAATATGTGGCCTTTTGTGCTGTATTTAGTTAGCATAAATGTTTTAAGATACATCTATGTGGTAGCATGAAGCAGTCATTCATTTGCTTTTTAATGGCTGAATACTAATCCATGATAGTTTAACGACATTGTTTAACCATTCATTACTTGATGGAAATTTAGACTTGTTAACATTTTTGTTGTTCCAAATTTTACTTATTCTTTTTTTCCTTATCAAATAGTATTAGCTTCATTGTTGCAAATCATGTATCACACCTCGCACTCACACTTACTTCTTTTATTTCTTTAAGCCTTGTTACAAGGCTTACTTCAAACTTGTGATCCTTCTTGACTCAGCCCCAAGAGCTAGGATTACAGGCATGCATGATCATCCCAGGCCTCATATTCTCATTAAGTATTAGATTTGATTGCAATTTTGAAATTGGGAAATATGAATTTCTCCAAATGTGTTAATTTCCAAAATTATTTTTGAGTATACATAGTCCCTTTAATTTGCATAAGAATTTTAGGATTAGTACCAATTTCCACAAATAAGGCAATTGAGATTCTGATAGGAAAGCATTGTGTATACAAACTTGTTTTGGATTTACATCATCTTAATAATATTAGGTCTTCTAATCAGTGACTTTCTATTTAGGGTTTAATTCATTAATAGTTCATTGACATTGCTTATTAGAGTTAATAGTTGTGTAAGGGTTGTATTCTTTAGGATTTTCTGTGCATAAGATCATATCATCATCTCTGTAGTTTTTGTAATTCTTTTTTTTTTTTTTGGTCAGCTGTGGGTCTTGAACTCTGGGTCTGAGTGCTGTCCCTCAGCATTTCAGCTCAAAGGCTAGCACTCTACCACTTGAGCCACAGCACCACTTCCAGTTTTCTGGTGGTTAATTGAAGCTAAGAGTCTCACAGACTTTCTTGCCCAGGCTGGTTTGAACCATGATCCTTAGATCTCAGACCTCTGAGTAGCTAAGATTACAGGCATGAGCCACCAGCACCTGGTTATCTCTGTAATTTTATGTGATCTTTTCTAATGTGAATGCACTTAGTTATTGTTTTCTCTTGACTAGCTTTCAGGACTAAAACACTAATATTCTGAATAATTATGGTGAGATTGGACATTTTTGTCTTACTCTTGGTTTTTTGAGGAAAGTTTTCAGTTTTGCATTATTACATATGATGTTAGCTATAGGTTTGCATAGTTGCCCTTTGTCAAGTTGAGAAAGTTCCTTTCTAATTCTAGTTTGTTGAACACTAAAATCATTTATTTTGGTCTTGGTCATTTTTTTCTCTTTCAATTGAGGTACTCATGTAGTTTGGGTCTATTATTAGCATGTATAGTACATTGATTGACTTTTATGTAGTGAAAACTGTAATCTTGAAAAAAATCCCATTTAGACATGATTATAGTCCTTCTAGATTATAGTCCTTCTTCTTAGATATAGTTTGGTAATATCTTACATGCTGTTAGATACAGTTTGGTAGTATTTTTCCTAAGGGATATTATTCTGTAGCTTTCATTTCTTTGTCTGACTTGAATATTAGGGTAATATTGGCCCTGGAAAAGGAACTGGGAATCATTTCTTTCTAGTCTGTATTTTGAAATAATTTGAAATAATTGATGTTAATTATTCTACCAATGTTTGGTTGAATGCACCAGTAAATCTATTTATATTCAGGCTTTTATTGTTGCAAGAGTTTCAATTAGTAATTCAATCTCTTGTATAATTATACTATATTCTATTAAATACAGTGATGGTTTGCTTTCCTCCAGATAAACTACAAGATCCCTGGTCTGATCAAAACAGCTGAAGACAGCAAAGTTATAAGCACTTCACTAGACATTAGATGATCTAATATCTACCCCCAATCTCTACACAGATGGAACCACTTCAGGATTGTTAGCAACATCTACCAATGCATATTAATGTAGTCTATGTGAGGGATTTACAGAAGTGAACTCACAGTACCTACTCTTTTCAGTCTGATTTATTTTATCCAAAACACTTGGAAAGGAAGATCCAAGTGTTCATACTTTTACAAGAAGTTACGGTTTAATTATTAATTTCTATACAATACAATTGAAGGTGCCATGATTTATTTCTTCTCTTTACTGATGATGGGATTTGGGCTTTTGTGTTTCCCAAGTTGCTTCTTTAATAAGTTAGATTTCCACATTCATTCCTATGCAGATCTTACGATAAACATATGCAATACTTTTCCTGGAACAAATATGTAGAAATGGAATTACCTTGTCATAGGAAGTATACAATTTCAGCCAAGTTTTCAAAATAATTTTACTAGGTTATTCTTCCACAACCTGTACTTTAGCACTCTGGGCACTACAACCTGTAGTATCATCAGTCTTTTTTTGTAGTCATGCTAGTGGTCATATAGATACATTCCACTTTTGTTTTAGTTGACATTTTCCTCATAGTCAGTGAGATTGATTGGGCATCATTTCAAGTATGTAAAATGTTTTTGAAGACTGCTTAGTTTTCTATTTTCTATTATTTTCTCCTCAGTCCACAGGAGGATTTTGTGTACACTGAATAAAGACCTTTTTAAGTTGTATATAATAAATATAACATTCCCACTGTTTCAATGCTTTCTGTGACATCTTTTGATGCAAAGGAGTTATTGAGCATAAACTTCACTTGGTGAATTTCTCAATACATTCTTCATTGTTGGAAGTATCAGCATACTGTTTCAGAAATATTTGTGTATCTTACCATCATAAGGATAATGAGCTTTTTGATAATGAGGTTTTGTTATTAGAGCTCTTAAATGTACGGTTAATTTTATCACAAATTACATCACTTCAATGTACTCCACTTGCTTTACCTGCTTTGTGTCTGTTGTGAGGTAGGAGTCAATGTTCATTTTTTTTTAATTTAATTTAATTTTATTTGTGAACATACTGTACAGAGGGGTTACAATTACATGGGCGGGATAATGCATACATTTCTTACCAAGAATTGCAGCCTCCTCCTTTGTTTACCCTTCACATCCCTTCCCAGCCTCCCCCCTCCCCCCAATCCCAATCCTTCTCCTTCCCCCCCTTACCCCCCACCGACATTGTAAAGCTCGTTTTGTGCATGACAACTTGTACTTCTCATTGTTGCAACAGGTCCACCTGTATCCTTAAAATGTTCATTTTTTAACTGATATCTATAATGATATTTAGCAGCCCTATCACCATGCTTTTTTGTGTGTGTGACATTCTACTTTAACTACTTTCTTTTTTCTTTTTTCCCCTTCCCATCCCTTCACCATGCTTTTAAAATGTTTTCACTCTCTACTGAAAAGCCACCATTATTATAAAAATGTGTACACATATCTAAAATACTACAGTGAAACTACTTGGTGCTATTAATACATATTATAAAATGAATGACAAAGCCAAGCACTGATGGCTCATGCCTGTAATCTGAGCTACTGAGGAGGCTGAAATCTGAAGCTTGAGGTTCAAAGCTAGCCTAGGCAGGGAAATCTGTAAGACTAGTATCTTCAATTAACTATGAAAAAAGCTAGTCAGACACTGGTGGCTCATGCCTATAATCTTAGCTACTCAAGAGGCTAAAATCTGAGCATCATGGTTCAAAGCCATACTGGGCAGGCAAGTCTGTGAAACTCTTATTTCCAATTAACCACCAAAAAACATAAATGGAGCTGTGGCTCTGAGTTCAAGCCCCACAACTGACAAAAAAATGCCACAAGTGAAGCTCTGGTTAAGTGATAGAGCATTAGTCTTGAGCAAAAAGGGATCAGGTACAGTACCCTGTCCCTGAGTTCAAGCCCTATGATTGACATAATAATGACAGGAAAATGAAACAGTCTTTGATGAGGGGATATTGATCAATGGGGCAGGCTTATGAGGAGAGTGAATGAGTGTGAATCTTGTTGATATAGTATATATACATGTATGAAAATAGAATGATAAAATCTGCTGAAATAGTGTTAAGAAATGGGAGTTGGTCAGGGGCCAGTGGCTTACACCTGTAGTTCTAGCTACTCAGGAGTCTAAGATCTGAGGGTTTCAGTTTGAAGCCAGCCCAGGCAGGAAATTCTACGAGACTCTTGTCTACAATTAATCACTAAAACTGCAAAGCTATGGTTCAAGTACTAGAGCTCTAGACTTGAGGAAAAAAATGTTCAAAGATACCACCCAGGCCCTGAGTTCAAGCCCCAGGACTTGCACAAAAGAAAAAGGAAATGGGAGTTGGATAAGGGAGGGATGATGTTAATCAGGATACATTGTACACATGTATAGAAATATCACAATGAACCCTCTGCCCTCCTAATACAACCAAAGGGCTGATGGATGGCTCATGTGGTAGAGCACTTGCCTAGCAAGCACAAGGCATTGATGTCAATCTCCAAAACCACCAAATAATAAAGATAATTTTTACAGTATATTGGCATGATAAAAAGTAGAAAAAGAAACATATACATGTGTGTGGTCTGTTTTTGAGTCTCTGCTCTATGAGATTATTCTGTTTGTGTACATTTTCATTAGTATTAAGCTCTTTAGGACAATATCTGATGGTACCTTTTTATTCTTTAAGAATATACATTACACTGGGGTCTCATGGCTCATGCATGCATATCCTAGCTACTCAGGAGGCTCAGATGTGAGGATCACAGTTTGAAGCCAGCTGGGACAGAAAAGTCTTGGAGACTCTTATCTCCAATAAACTACTTGAAAAATCCAGAAGTGGTGCTGTGGCTCAATGATAGAGCATGGTAGAATGCTAGCCTTGAGCATAAAGTGGCTCAAGGACAGCTCCCAGGCCCCAGAACTGGCAAAACAAAAAGGAAAAAGAAAAAATATATACCTTAGAAAGAGAGAAGTGGTAATATCCAAAAAGAAATATAGTCTTTACCTGACTTACTTAACTGTAATTTTTTTGTACATCACTTTTATAATAATAAAAATAAATAAATAAAATAATTTACCCTTAGAAAAGCAGAGCTAAAGTTCAACAAAATGCCACCACCCTTTCAAGTGGTGGGTTGGTCAAGGGAGAAGGGGAAGAAAAATTAAGAGGAAACAAGGGGAGAATGCAGTCAATAATTTAATGTATATCCTACAAAATTACAAAGAATGAGGGAAGGAGTTGGTTGGGAGAGATGGATGAGAATGTTGAAAGGGTTGACATTGATCAAGATGAATTGTACTGTATTCCAAAATTGCCTTGTTTACGGCAAATCCTTTGTACAGCTAGTGAAAAGTTTATTTTTTTCAAGAATATACCTAATTTAACATTGATTTTTTACATTTATATATGGATTTTAGAATTAGTGCTTTTATTTCCAGAGGAACACTTGCCAGAATTATTAGATTTTTGCATTAATAGATTAAATTAAGGAAAACTGACAGGTTTAACCTTTTAATCACACAATCCATGAACATGCCATAGCCTCACAAGTCTATTTTATGTTCTTCTTTAATAGTATCATAAAGTTTGCTTCTCTGTGGATTTTGGATGTCACTGATGAGATTTTCTTGGGGGAATGGATGTTGCTTGAAAACTTCTCAATGCTACTTTATAAAATGATTTATTCCTCTAAACCATGAGTGGAATACTTTTCTAATATTTTTTAAAATTCAGGAATCTTTCAAAATATGTTTATGTCTCCTAATCATTCAATCCTAGATTCTATTGACCATTTTCTCTACGTAAAGTTGTAGTGCATGTGAACAATAAAAATTTACTTTATTATAATCAAAATCTTACAGACTTTCGTTTTCTTACCTTATAGACTTGTCTGAGAATTCTAGTAGATAGTTAGATAGAGAGAGCACACTTCCTACTCTTCTCAGATCTTACCAATAAAATGTTAGCTAGTCTGGGTGCCAATGGCTCATACCTTTAATCCTAGTTTCCCAGGAGGCTAAGAACTGAGGATCTGAATAAACAAGGGATGATGGCAGAGGAGAAGCTGGAGGCTAACCAAGCTCTTGAATAGAAAACAGTTTAGTGTTCCAGTGAACAATCCTAAACTAGAGAATCACACCAAGTATGCAATCACAGTACAGAGAGTTTGGCCAGAGAGGAAAAATCCAGGCAGCTTGTTCAAGAAGTCAGACCTGAGCACTTGCAGGTGTTTGTGGTTGCTGCAGCAGCAGCGACTGCAGCGGCCCCCATATCAACAGAGAGAGCCCAGGACAAAGGCATCAGACTCAGTGCGTGAGCAGATTCTACTTGCCATCAGCAAGAACTGACAAGGAGCAGAAATCTTCATCCTGGTGATCACAGATCAGGGATGGCCCAAAAACCAAGAGGCTGGAGTGAGTACAACCCAAGATATCCTTCCTCCTTCTTACCAAGAGGTGGTGGGAAGGAAACTCCCTCCCCACCACCAGAGAAGATCTCCATCTTTGATACTGACAAAGACTGTCTGGACCAGCTACCTCCACCTCAGGCCTTGGAAAAAAAAATAATAGGAGCCATTCAGCAGGTCACAGGAACCTGAAATGACCTGCCAGGCTCAGGTCCACCCAGGGGATAGTCGCCCTTCCCAGGCAGAGGAAGGTCTACCCCGGAAGACTGACTTTCTTCACTAGGTAAACAGAGCCAGAAGCTGCCCCACCCCACTGCAGCCTAGGCCCGCAGTCTCAGCAGCAGGAGGGGTAAAAGACAAATACTTGAAACTCAAAAATCCTAAGAATGGCTCCAGGCTGGGCTCTTGTCTCAGGAGATAGCCCCTCAGGGAAAAGCTACTGATTGCTGATAAGCCTCAACCCTACCCAGAACCTAGCCTCATCCCAGCAACTCCAGCTGGAGGAAACAGCCATCTCCCTCTTTTGTGATACTCAAAGCAGATCTCCCTCCCATTGAACTAGCCTGGGAGGAGGATCACAAAGTCCTGGGTAAAGCACAGCATTTCTTTGCCCTATCGAACAAACTGACTTAAGAAACCAATCAAGCCACAGGAAAACCAAACACTACAAGCAAACCAGAGACTCCACCAAGAGACTGGTATGGACACAGGGGAGATACAAGATCTTCCCTCCACCCCAAAAAGAAATCATATAAATCATTTTTCTACCTAATATTTTAATTTTAAAAAAATTATGTATATTTTCTTTCTTTCATGAATTTAACATTGTGTGTGTGTGAGAGAGAGAAAGAGAGAGTGTTTTTTAACATCTTTTAAACTTTCGGTCCTTTTATTTTTGTGTGTGACTTAATTGCTGTTCTGCTCAACCCCAAATATTTACCCATCAATGAATATTAGACCTTATCCCTCATTCTGTACATACTTAATTCAGAAATTTATTATTTAATTCACAACCTCTTAGGCTTAACTTCTTTAATAGTAGTATTATTTCTTTATACCTATATAAGTATTACATTTTTAAAATTTTTATTTTTCCTTTTTATATCTCTCCTCTCATCCTATCCTTTTCTTCTCTAAATATTATTTCTTTATATTTACATAATTTTAAGTGTTTCATTTTTAAATTTAAATTTTTGTTTTTTTCATTTTGCTCAGTTTTTTTAATCTCTCTCCTTTCATTCTGTCCTATAGTTAATAGTCTAGGAAATTTATTGAACAGGATTCTAGCAGAGAACTTCCCAAACATGCAAAAAGATAGGCCTATTCAGATACAAGAAGTGTTTAGAACCCCAAATAGACCAGACCAGATATCTCACCATCACATTGTATTCTGCACAGGACCAATTCAGACCAAGGAAAGGATCCTTAAAACTGTCAAGGAGAAAAGACCAATCACTGTAAAGGGAAAACAATAAGAATAACCTGAGATTTCTCAGCAGAGACAATTAAAGCAAGAGCCTGGAATGATATATGCCACGCCCTGAAGACAAACAACTATCAACCATGGATACTGTACCCAGCTAAACTCTCCTTCATAACTGAAGGTCAAATAAAAACCTTCCATAGCAAAGAAAAACTGAAACAATATATCTCTACCAAACGAGCCCTACAAAAGACACTTAAAGATGTCCTGCATATAGAAGACCAACAAGAACACAATAAAGGCCAGGAAACCACACCCAAACTGAGAATCCAAGAACCATAGGAAGAACTCAGTTTTCACAGTCCCCAAGAAGGTGGATAACATGGCAGGAACTACCAAACACCTCTCAGTCCTCTCAATATTAATGGACTTAACTCTCCAATTAAGCTATATAGAATGTCTAGTTGGATTAAAAAGCAATATCCTTCTCTCTGCTGCCTTCAAGCATCACACCTTGTCCATAAAAACAAATATATTTTGAAAGTGAAAGGCTGGAAAAAAAATCTACCAGGCAAACTGCCCAAATAAACAGGCAGGAGTTGCAATCCTAATCAGATAAAATAGACTTCAAATTAAAATTAGTGAAACGAGATGAAGGATTGGTTGTTTGTTAATTTTTTGTGTTCAAAGTATATTTTAGATATGAGAACCTTATCCATTGTATGGCTAGTGAAGATCCTCTCCCAATATGTGGGCTTTTTATTGATCTTGCTAGCTTATGTTCTTTGCCATGCTGAAGCTCTGCAGCTTTATGCATTCCCATTTGTCCAACCTTTCTTTGATTTGTTTTGTTTCTGGGTCTCTATTAAGAAAATTTTGGCCTGTGCCAAGGAGACTTAGGGTTTCCCCTTTATTTCCTGTAGTGTTTTTAGGGGTCTGCTTTGACTCCAAGGTCTTTGATCCATTTGGAGTTAATTCTAGTACAGGGTGATATATAAGAATCTAGCTTTAGATTTCTACAGGTGATTAACCAATTTTGCCAGCACCATTTACTGAAGAAGCTGTCTTTCTTCCATTTCTTCTATTGTTTTAGCTGTCTTAACAAGGATTAGGTAGCTATAGGTCTGGGGGTTCATTTCTGAGTTTTCAATTCTATTCCATTGGTCCTGAGGTCTGTTCTTGTGCCAGTACCAAGCTGTTTTGATTACAATGGCTTTGTAGTAGTTTGAAATTTGGTGTTACTATTCCTTCAGCACTGTTCTTTCTATTAAAGATCATTTTTGCTATTTGAGGTCATTTATTGCTCCATACGAATTTTTGGATTGCTGCTTCTATTTCATTGAAGAATGAGGTTGGAATATTGATAGGTATAACATTGAATTTGTAGATATCCTTGGTATGTATTGCCATTTACAGGAGGTTGATCATTCCAATCCAGGAGCATGGGAAGTTTTTCCACTTCGTAAGTTCTGCTTTGATTTACTTTTTCAAGGTTTTAAAGTTTTCATCGTATAGGTCCTTCATTTCTTTAGTTAATTCTTAGTTATGTTTTTTTTGTGGTGCTATTACAAAAGGTGTTGCTTTCCTGATTTCAGCTGAGCTCTTCTCATTGTTAGCATACAGAAAAGCCATTGATTTTTGGGGGTTAATTTTATACCCTGCTACTTTGCCAAAGTTTTGAATCAGCTTGAGTAATTGGGAGTGGAGTCTATGGGATTCTTTAAATACAAGATCATACCATCTGCAAAAAGGGAGAGTTTTACTTCAGCCTTCCCTATTTGGATCCCCTTTATGTTTGCATCTTGTCTTATTGCTGAATGTAGGCATTCTAATACTAAACTGAAGAGAAGTGGAGAGAGTAGACATACTTATCTAATTTCTGAGTTTAGATAAATGGCTTAATTTTGTTCTCCATTAAGTATAATGCTGGCAGTAGGTTTGTCATATTTAGCCTTTGTTGTATTGAGGAATGCTTCATGGATTTCTAGTTTTTCCAGAGCCTTCATCATAAAGGGGTGTTGGATCTTGTCAAATACTTTTTCTACATCTATTTTGATAACCATGTGGTTCTTATCCTTGCTCTTGTTGATATGATGAATTACAGTAATTGATTTGCGTATATTGAACCAGCTTTGCATCCCTGAAAGGAACCTTGTTTGATAGGGTTGTATGATTGTTTGGATGAATTGTTCACATCGATTGGCCAAAATTTTGTTGAGAAGTTTTTCATCAATGTTCATCAAAGAAATGGGTCTATAGTTCTCTTTCTTTGATGAGTCCCTGCCTGGTTTGGGGATGAGGGTTATGATGGCTTCATAGAAAGAGTTCGGTAGTGAACTTTCTCTTTCATTTTCATTGAAGAGTTGGCGGAGTATTGGTGTGAACTCTGCTTTGAATGCCTTGAAGAATTCCGATGTAAATCCATCAGGTCCTGGGCTTTTCTTAGATGGGAAGTCTCTTATTGCTGTTTCTATTTCAATGCTTGATATGGGCCTGTTAAAATGGCTTAACTCATCTTCGTTTAGTTTCAGCATGTCGATGTTTGCTAGGAAAAGGTCCATTTCTGTCAAGTTCTCAAACTTATTAGCATAAAGATTTGAGAAGTATTCCCTTATAATGTTCTGAATTTTGGTTGTTTCTGTGGTGATGTTTCCATTCTCATCTATGAGCTTATTTGGGTGTGTTCTCTTCTTTTTCTGATAAGATTTGCTAAGGGTCTGTCAGTTTTGTGAATTTTTTCAAAGAACCAACTGTTTGTTTTGTTCATTCTTTGTATGGTTTTTTAAATTATAATTCATTTATTTCTGATATAATTCTTATTATTTCTTTCTATCTACTGGATTGGGGTTTAGCTTGCTGCTCTTTTTCAAGGATGTTCAGATGTCTCATTAAATTGTTGATTTCAGATCTCTCCAATTTGTTGATGTAGGTATTCAGAGCTATCAACTTGGCTCTGAGTACTGCCTTTGCTGTGTCCCAGAGGAGCTGGTAATTTCTGTATTCATTTTTGTTGAATAGCATGAACATTTGAATTTCCTTTCTAATCTTTGCCATGACCCACTTGTGATTCAACAGTGTGTTGTTCAGCCCCGTGTATTACAGGATTTCTTTGGTGGCTTTTGGTGTTGAGTTCTAATTTTATTTGCTTGTGGTCTGAGAGAATGCAAGACATAACTTTAACGTTTCTGAATTTGGATATGTTTTCTTTGTGACCTAAAATGTGGTATATTTTGGAAAATGTTCCATGTGCTGCTGAGAAGAACGAACGTGTATTCTAATGCTGCTGGGTGAAATATTCAGTAGCTGTGTATAAATCTATTTGATCTATGCAGTTGTTTAGATCTGGGGTTTCTCTGTTGAGTTTTTGCCAGGTTGATCTATCTAGTGGGGATAGTGGTGTGTTAAAGCCCCCAATAATGAATGTCTTTGGATCTATGTGAGATTTGAGGGAATGTAGTGGTTCTTGGATGAATTTGGGTGCTCCATTGGCTGATGAATAGATATTGAGAATTGCAGTATCCTCCTGAAGGACAGATTCCTTAATTGATTTGTAGTGTCCTTCTTTATCTCTTCTCACTCACTAATTTTAATTTGAAGTCTATTCTATCTGATATTAGGATTGCAACTCCCGCCTGTTTGTGGGGGCCATTTGCTTGGTAGGTTTTTCTTGTGTTTCTCCAGCCTTTTCTTCCCATTTGTTATGAAAATGACACCAATTGTTTGCTGGAACACCATTTTAAGGCAAGCATCAAGCAGAATCCTGTAGCTGCACAGTCACAATGCCTGCAGATAAATCTAGTTCAACAGATACAATCTATTCAACATTATACAACTATGGATTGAAAAGGGTAAGAACATCAAAGAGGGATACAACAGACCAGAGATTAATAGGATTAGGGAGAGTTGTGGGGGAAAATAGGATTAGAGGGATGTGAAGAGGTAAAAAGAAAGAGTGAATTTAACCAAGTCCTATTCTCAGCAAGGAAATATATAGAACAGAATTAAAGGTGAGAGATAAAGGAACAAGAAAAAAAGACAAAACAAAAATTTAAATTTAAAAATGAAACACTTAAAAATTATGTAAGTATAAAGAAATAATATTGAGAGAAGAAAGGATAGAATGTGAGGAGGAGACATATAAAAAGGAAAAATAAAAAATTTAAAATAAAAAAATTTAAAATGTAATATTTATAAATTATATAGTTATAAAGAAATAATACTACTATTAAAGAAGTTAAGCCTAAGAGGTTATGAATTGAATAATAAATTTCTGAATTAAGTGTGTACAGAATGAGGGATAAGGTCTAATATTCAATGATAGGTATATATCTGGGGATGAGCAGAACAGCAGTTAAGTCACACAATAAAAAAAAGAATCAGAAGGTTAAAAGAAATTGTTTTAAAAGAACACATGCACACACACACATACACCTAAAATAAAAAATATGAAAGAAAAGAAATTGAAAACACTTTAAAGAAATAAGTAGAAATAAGTGTTCTTTGATTTTTTTGGGGGGGGGAGGTGAGGAAGATCTTGTATCTCCCCTGTGTCCCTGCCAGTCTCTTGGTGGAGTCTCTGGTTTGCTTGTAGTGTTTGGTTTTCCTGTGGTTTTATTGGTTTCTTAAGTCAGTTTGTTCGATAGGGCAAAAAAATGCTCTGCCTTACCTAGGACTTTGTGATCCTCCTCCCAGGCTAGTTCAGTGGGAGGGAGATCTGCTTTGAGTATCACAAAAGAGGGAGATAGCTGTTTCTCTAGCTGGAGTTACTGGGATGAGGCTAGGTTCTGGGTAGGGTTGAGGCCTATCAGCAATCAGTAGCTTTTCTCTGAGGGGCTATCTCCTGAGACACTTATAGAGCCCAGCCTAGAGCCATTCTCAGGATTTTTTTTCCACTTCCAGGTTTTTTTGGGGTTTTTTTTTGTTTGTTTGTTTTAATTGTCAAAATACTGTACAAAGGGGTTACAATTACATGGGCAAGATAATAAGTACATTTCTTATTTGCAATAACCAGTATATGTCTGAGTCAAGCAGAAAAGGTCAGATAAGTTGATGTTAGGGAAATGAACCCTAAGATATGTATTCAAATGTTTTCTTTTCTTTCAGGTGATTGTTTCTAACACATTTATAAGATTATTTCTCAGGATTTTTGTTTACTGAGTTTCAATTATTTGTCTTTTAACCCTCCTGCTGCTGAGACTGCGGGCCTAGGCTGCAGTGGGCTTCTGGCTCTGTTTACCTAGTGAAGAAAGTCAGTCCTCTGGGGTGGACCTCCTTCTGCCTGGGAAGGGCGACTTTCCCCTGGGTGGACCTGAGCCTGGCAGGTCATTTCAGGTTCCTGTGACCTGCTGAATGGTTCCTATTATTTTTTTCAAGGCCGGAGTTGGAGGTAGCTGGTCCAGACAGTCTTTGTCAGTATCAAAGATGGAAATCTTTTTTGGTGGTGTGGGAGGGGCTACCTTCCCACAGCTGTTCTGTGAGGAGTGAGGATGTCTTGGGTCTACCCTTCCTCTTGGTTTTTAGGCCATCCATTGTCTGTGACCATCAGGATGAAGATTTCTGCTCCTTGCCAGTTCTTGCTGGTGGTGAGTAGAATCCATGCATACACCATGTCTGTTGCCTTTGTCCTGGCTTTCTCTATTGATATGGTGGCCAAGGCAGCAACCACCACCGCTGCCACTAGGGACACTGGCAAGTGCTCAGGTCTGACTCCTTGAACAAGCTGCCTGGATTTTTCCTCTCTGGCCAAACTCTCTGTACTGTGCTTGTACATTTGTGATTCTCTAGCCTAGATCTGTTCATTGGAACACTAAAACTGCTTTCTATGCAAGAGCTTGTTTAGCCTCCAGCTTCATCTCCACCATCTTCCTCCGGACCTCTATGGGAGATTTTTATAAGTTTATTTCATTACTTGCTTCTCTAGTTTAACTATTATCAGAGATTATACTTTGAAAGATTTAAATCCTTTGAAGATTGTTGAAAAATTGCTTTATGGTTCAGAATTTCTTCAGTTATAAGAAGGACAATAAATTTCTGTAGGTTTTCAAGTTGTCTGTAAACTTGAATCTGTCAACATTTTTATCAAGTAATGACAGAGGCTGTTAAATTTTCTCACTTTGAATATAAATTTGTTAATTTTTAATACTAGTTCTGCTTTCTACATCCAGAAATTTTATGCCAATTGTATATAAATTTAGGACTTTTAAGTATTCTTGATAGATTGATAGTTTCTTCCTTATGAATGTCACCTGCCTCTCTAGTAATACTTCATTTCATAAAATCTGTTTTGCCCAATGTTGATAGTCATACTAACATGACTTTAGCTAGGGTTCAAAGCCCACCTCTCACTTCTGCCTTTTATTTTCAAGCTTTTATTATCTTTGTATTCAAGCTGAGTCTCTTGTGAGAGAGTAGTTTTTGTTTAGTTCATGCTTACATTTATTCTCTTTTATTTGGAATATTTACATTACATTTAATGAAGTTTATAATATATTAGAGTTTATTTCTATAATTTTACTAGATTTGTCTCTTTGTGTCTTGTATTTTATGAAGTATATTTTCTAATAACCTGTCTTCCTTCTCTTCAGCCATTTGTTCAGTTTTTATTTCAGTTAGCTTATTCTCTTTTTAATCTCTTTCTCTCTCTCTCTTTCTCTCGCTCTCTCTCTGTTTATATGTATCATGTCATGTGTATTTGTTACTCGTGATTGAATTCATTGCTACACCTCCAAACTTTTGCTTTTTGTTGTTTTTCACACAGAATCTAACTTTTATCTTTGCCTCTACTGGCCTGGAACCATGATCCTCCTGCATTCATCTCCCCAGTGGTCTGACATCACAAGAGATGAACCACCACACCTGGCTTGTTTTTGAGAAAAGGTCTCATTAAGTTTTATTGTGCTGACCATCAATTCTGACCCTCCTCTGTCCATCTCCTGTGTAGCTGAGATTATAGTCTCAGGCTACTCACCCAGCCCATTATGTATTTCTTAGATGAGGTTTTTCTTTTTAAATGTTTGGTTTTTTAAACAGATTTTATTTTTCTGAAAACATTTTAGTTTTATTTATTTTATTTTGACCATCTTAAGTTACTTTAACATCTCTTGTTTTTCATGGATTTATTTTCTTTTATGTTATGCTCAGTAATTCTTTACATTATGTTTTTCTAAGAAATGAGGCCTTGTTTTATTAGCTGCACAGTGCCATTGTCAAATAAAACAGTAATTCTTCCATCATTTAATGGCTGCTGATAGGGTAATTATCCTTTTTTATGAAAAATATTAACAGAATTGGACTGTTTGATGAAGCAATCATTCTTCAGGAAGGATGTGTGGGCCCTGGCACTCAGCTACTTAAGGAATTAGCTTAAGCCATTATAGATTGATATAATTTTCACTAGGTCTCAGTGTTTATGAAAGATAGTCTATTGTTATTATTGGTGGTACTGGTATATACCTTTACCATTGGTTATGCATCTTGCCAGATCCCAACTTCATTTTGGAGAGTTTAACCAGAGCTCAATAGGTCCAAACTCAGTTTGGGGTCATTCCAGGCCTTTTATTTATTGAGTTTTTACACACATTTCACATAATGAGCCTTTGGTAGCTGTCCAGTAGCTAAGCAAAAGCTGGGCACAACAGAAGTGTGGGATATTGTGTACAGGAAGAACACCAGGAAAGGAACAGAAGCTACGGACAGAAAATTCATATAGAATCAATTTCTAAACGGTCTTGAGAACCACATGGGGAATCTGGGGTTTATCCTATCTTATAAAAGCCCAGAAAGTTATCAAAGCTGATTTCTGGCCACTGTTTATAATTCTCCCCAACTATGGGCCAATACCATAGTACTTCAGGTCAGCTCCTCTACAAAGAACTAAATTGGTTCAGTGTACAAAGAGGAAAGTTTTATAAAAAGTTCTTTTGAAGTTTGGTCCCAATGGTAGACAGCTTCCTATGACAGAAGATGATTTTCTCCAGATACATTCCCAAAATTATATGACTTAAACTTGAAGAAGAGTCAAAGAAGAATCAGTAATTGTTTTCTAAATGTTGAAACACAAAATTCATTATTCCCCTTTTGCTATGTAGATGCATTCTCAAACACACCTATTTGCAAAGACCAACATTATTCAACAATACCAAAATGTCGAGGAACTACACACCTTGTTCTGAAATTTAAGATGTGTTTAATTTCTACAAGTTAATTGTTTTTGTTTATTTTACTGTTTTTTGAGGTTGGAGGTGTCCCTTTTATACTTTAGACATTTACAAGTTTTTGTCTTATATTGATTGGATTAGAAACCTCAAAAAGTCATTTTAGCCTACTGGACATTCTTTCAAGTTACAATGGTATAAATGAATTTTAATTGTTTCTGAGAACATGTATTTAAATAAAGAGATACTTTTAAAATTTTTCAGAAATATATATGAGACAAGATGTTTCTTTCACTGAAAGCAAATTAGTTGCTCATCAAATTACCAACATTTGTCATATGTGATATAAGAGTAATTGGTGCTCCACAGTGACAAGCTGTACACTTGCTTGGGGATGATGATGATGAACTCTAGCAAAATATCTGTACTCTCAAATATCTTCACAATGAAGAGAAAGTCCTATATAAATGCTAATGATGAAAACAGAGAATTTTAGAAATCTGAGTTGAACCTTAAAGACTTCTTTCTCTACCCATCTCCAAGAAGAATGTGTTCTAGGAACTGTAACAATACCCCCAATACCTCATCTATAGTAAGAACATTTTGCTGGACACTAATTATGATCTCAGAACTTTGTATCTAATTATCTGAGAGAGAAAATAAATGTTTGCTGAATAAGCACGTTATATTTTCCAATAGACTGTGGGTTATGCAAGACCAGGCTAATGTCATTTCTTTATTTCATAGGGGTTAATATGTGACTGAAGGACATATTTTCTGATTGATCATGCCGATGCAAGCCCAGGTACCTATACTTTGAGGATAATAACAGTGAGTTGGGGAAGGAGCAGTAATGCCCAAGGCAAGTGTGACAATTTCCTCTTCCCTAGTGAATGATTCATTTCTGTAAGTCTGCCTTGTTTCCTCTGTAAGAATTGGGCTATGTTGTCAAAATCATTTTTGTTGTATAAATTATTCTGAGTCCAGTTCAAAATTCTACATAAAGGGAAATTGTAAGAATAATGTTCATAGCTGATTTCTCCTTCATCCACTTTTTTCTGGTTGCTTGCTAAAAGACCACACACATACACACACACACACACACACACACACTCACACACACACCACCACCACCACCACCACATACCACACACCACACGCCACATGCTTCCCTTGCTCAGGGAAAGTGCCTTTCTGCATGAAGAAATCAATACAACACAAAGAACCCAAAAGTGGATGGGAGATGACTATTGACTCAGTCAGGTCTGGAGGAGATACCACCTCCTGGCTTCTAGCTCCTGATTCCTATTATTTCCATTCAAAGAAGTTCAAAACAGGAAGTCCTTAGCTACTCCAACCCAAAACATTAGAGGCTAACCAGACCTGTCCTGTCTTGAGCAATTCAAGGTATTCTAGCTCAGAACAACACCAAAGGCTTATGTCAACTAGTCTTGGGGATAAACCTCTTAGTATATGAACTTTGAGGGGAAAACCACATTGAAAGCCACCTAGCTTCAAAGCCAATCTATAGCAGAGGAGGATGGTGCATGAATCTCCCTGGAAGAATTAAATGTCACCCTGTTCTTTCCATCTGATACACTGTGTGTTGCTTTGCTGATTCCATTTTCTGTTTTATATTGTTTCCCATGGGAGGTTTTGCTTCCCCAAGATAGAATATTGGGAGACGAGAGAAGGTTATGAGAAGAGAAGGGAGTGAAAAACTGAAAGCCTGGAGGTGCTGAAGACAAGTTCATCTGCTTTCTTTGCCAAAATGCTATAAAACTAATGCTGGAAATACCTAGTGCTTCTCCTCATTGTGCCTTTACATTTTGCTTTAGGTAAAAAGGCAGTGGGATATTCTTTAGTGAAATGAAGTTTAGATGTTTATATCCTTTTGTAACACAACATAATGTAGATAATGATTTGTACAAGGTTAAGGTTCTCATAATAGAGCCAAAGACTTGTAGGGCTGACAATAGTTTTCCAGTGTAAAATAACTTGCTCAAGATTTTAAAAATTTGTGTAGCATTTAGTATCTTGTTGTAATCATAGGAGCTCCTTGCTGGACATACAATAAAACTGTTCCCTTAACCTATAGGACCAGATTAGTTCTACTCTGTCCCCCTCTACCAGTGCATTCTTAACCTCTCTTTCTCACATGATGGAGTTACTGATGATTATTATTGACAACAGCCAACAAACATTATTGGGTATTACAATAAATTCTTTATACATATTGTTTAGCTTCTATGGATTAGGTATAATCACTATTATAGTTTTATATATTCTGATTTAATCATCATTATTGTGCCTAAACTATAGGAATGAAGGCTAAGGATTCAAGATCTTCATGAATTAGCATCAAAGAATGTAACTGTATAAAAAGTCCACTTGTTATTTTTCTGGAAGGAGGGCCATTTAGCTAGCAGTTCTGGAGATGGAAGGACAGGTGACCACATTGGCTCAGCTATGGAAAAGATGCATGGAAGAACAAGGGTAGCATCACAGCAATGAGAAGGATGGGTAAGAGGAAGAGATCTGTTTCTAAAATTGAAGCCAGACATAAAGGGGATCCAAATAGCGAAAGATGAAGTAAAACTCTCCCTCTTTGCAGATGACATGATGGTATATTTAAAGAATCCCACGAACTCCACTCCCAAATTACTCAAGGTGATTCAAAACTTTGGCAAAGTAGCAGGGTATAAAATTAACCCTCAAAAATCAATGGCTTTTCTGTATGCCAACAATGAGAAAAGTGTGGCTGAAATTAGAAAAGCAACTCCATTTGTAATAGCCCCACAAAAAATAAAATACCTAGGAATTAATTTAACCAAAGAAGTGAAGGACCTCTATGATGAAAACTTTAAAAACCTGAAAAAGGAAATCAAAACAGAACTTAGAAAGTGGCAAAAAAAAAACAAACCCATGCTCCTGGACTGGAAAGATCAACACAAATTCAATGCCATACCTATCAATATTTCAACTTCATTCTTCAAGAAAATAGAAGAGGCAATCCAGAAATTCATATGGAACAATAAAAGACCCCAAATAGCATAAACAATCCTCAACAGAAAGAACAGTGCTGGAGGAATATGGTTACCAAACTTCAAACTCAACTACAAAGCCATAGTAATCAACACAACTTGATACTGGCACAAGAACAGATCTCAGGACCAATGGAATAGAATTGAAAACCCAGAAATGAACGTACAGACCTATAGCCATCTAATCTTGGATAAGGGAGCTAAATCCCACTTTGGGGCATTTACTCAAATGATCACAAACAAGACCACACTAAAGCTA
>NW_012267268.1:7536174-7554840 GCF_000151885.1 Dipodomys ordii | reverse complement strand
GGAAACAAAGGAGGAGGCAACAATGCTTGATAAGAAATGTACTCATTATCTTGCCCATGTAATTGTAACCCCTCTGTACAGTATTTTCACAATAAAAACAATTAAAAAATAAAATGGAAGCCAGAGAGAGACAGTGAATGCTGAGGCTCAGGTTTTTATAACAACTCTCGGTAGAACTAACCAATGTACCTCCTGAGAAATAGCACACTCCTTTCTGAGGGCAACCTCACAATTGACTTAAGGACCCTTCGCTAGGTCCCACCTCCAAAGATCCTATATACTTTCCTAATGCTGCTACAATGGGAACAAAACTCCCAACAAATAAACATTGAAGGATAAACTACAGTCAAACTCAAGCATTGTACCATGTACTTGCTCTTCCCAATCACAAGTTTGGGCTTCTACTGCTGTTTCCTTCATCTTCTTAGATTCAAATTTCTCTCTTCTATACATCCTACTGACTCCTTGTAATTATAACAGAATATGAAAATTATACATATGTAAGTAGCAAGAAGTTTAAGCTGGCAAGTACCTGAGCAGGCATTGCTGAAGCAGAAATTCCTCATTTATCTTTTAGAATGTGAAACCCAGATAGAATCCACTCCTTATCCAGGACAATGATCAGTTCTCACAGTGTCAGAGTCTCATGTGCAAGCCTTCATTCTACAGTATTCAGCCACAATTCATTTTCACCTGTAACCTCTAGCACATTTCTTTAAAATATTACCCCCTTGTGATTCACATTCTCCAGTGGTACCAAAGAAAGGCAGTGCCTTAGAAAGACAATAATGAATAAACATAAAGAGAGCTGTCCTCCTTACCTTAACTTTGGGAATACAGCATATTCAGGTCTGCTTGCAACCCTGAATTAAATCAGTATTTCATTCCATTATCTTCAATGGGATTCTCAGTGCCCTTCCTAGGATAATTTAATTCCTCCTACTTCTCAAATTAAATGATACCTGAAAGGTTTAGCTTATGAACAGCCCTTATTTTGCTGGAGGAGGTCTTCCTTCAGGCACAAGGGGCACACATCTTTTACTATTAGTGAAGACCATTAACTTCAATATAATGTGGTCTCTTTGACATCTACTATAGTCCTGATACTCTCAGAACCCTTCACGCAGTTCACTTCAACAGCGCTGGATAAATAAAAGCAGAACATCCGTAATGCTTGAGCATGTGTTTGAGAAAGTACATTGATGAACATGATGGGCATTGGAAATCTATCAGGTTGTCCAATTTATAGAAATCTTTTACTATTTTTGCTGACATTTTTAGTACAATAATAATGGAGAGACAATCCAAATATTCTCCATGTAAACAAAAGTCCGAAGGAATCCAGATATAAACAATATTATCTGTAATAATACTGGCTAAAGCTTGGCACTGGTGGTTCATGAATGTAATCCCAGCTACTCAGGAGGCTGAGATATGAGGATCAAGGTTCAAAGTCAACCTGGGCATGAAAGTTGGTGAGACTCTTATCTCCAATTAACCACCAGAAAGTCAGAAGTGGCACTTTGGTAGAGGTAGAGTGCTCACCTTGAGCTGAAGAGCTCAGGGACAGCGCCCAGGCCCAGAGGTGAAGGCCCATGAAAACAATAATAATAACAATAATAATGGCTGATATTTATTGAATATTAGGTATTCTTTGAAGTTTGTCATCAGTATTTCTTAATTTATTTGGGCAATTTTTGTTTGCATAAATGGATTGTACAAAGGAGTTTAATTGTGATGTTTATATATATATACGTTTATCAAATATATATATACTTAAATATATAAATATATATATACTTTTATCTGCCTAATTTAATATAATGAAGTAAGCAACGTGTGTAAAAGCACATGCTAATAAGCAACAGATCTTGATTTACTCCAGAAAGGACTTGGCTTTTTCTGAGAACCTACAAACATATTGCCCTGTGGAGATGGAACATTACACCCCCACATTCCATCATAGTTTTTCAACTAAGCAAGACTAAAAGAGCCCAATTGTAAGAGGAATATTAGCCATATATAAATTTATTTGTATATATTGGCTTCATGATATTTCTGAGTATAGAATTGTACACACACACACGTACACACACACACACACACACACACACAGATGCACACAAAGATACACACAAATACATTGAGACATCAGAAAATTATCAATGAATCACTTTAAACTCTTTCTTTTTCTTTTTTTGGTGCCAGTCCTGGAGTTGAACTCAGGGCAAGGACTCTGTTTCCGAGCTTTTGTGTTCATGACTGGCACTGTACCACTTGAGCTACAATTCCACTTCTGGTTTTTATGGTGTTTAATTGGAAATAAGAGTCTCAAGGATTTTTCCTCTTATTGATGTGCATGGAATGAATTAGCAATGTTGAAAATTTTCAGATGCTTATTGCTCATTTGAATCTTCCTGGAGGTCCTAATGAGTTAAAAACAGAGAAAAGACCCATTAAAAATTCAAGTTCACATTAACATGCATAGTTGATAAGGCTCCCACAACTTAGGTGTGGAGTCCTTTGTTAAACCTGGATTGAAAAATGGGGGTTATACTTGAAACAAAAGTGAAGTTTGCTTCCAAATCTAACCTGTTTCAGGCATTATTTGTATGTGTGGTGGGGGTGGAGGGGAAGTCTATGAAATGTTGAATTAACTAACCACAATAATATTTATTTATGTATTTATGCTGGCCCTGGGGCTCAAACTGTGAGCCTTTTTTTTTTGTCAGTCATGGGGCTTGAACTTTGGGCCTGAGCACTCTTCAGCTCTTCAGCTCACCGCGAACGATCTACCACTTGAGCTACAATACCACTTCCGGTTTTCTGGTGTTTTTTATTGGAGATAAGAGTTTCCCGGACTTTTCCTGCCCGGGCTGGCTTTGAACCATGATCCTCAGATCTCAGCCTCCGGAGTAGCTAGGATTACAGGCATTAATTGGAAACAAGAGTCTCATGGACTTTCCTGCCCAGGCTGGCTTCAAACCATGATTTTCAGATCTCAGCCTCCTGAGTAGGTAGGGTTACAGGCGTGAGCCATGGGCATCCTGTTAAGTAAACTAAATTTGCAGTCGAAGAAAAGAGCAACATGTGTTATTCAGGCAAGGAAAAGGTTTATTTGCAGGCTGCCTCTGGTCAAGTTGGAAGCCCACACAGCAGGAATAAAAGGGTCAAACCACAGCTGGGCCAGGACTTATCAAGGCCAGGGGTGGAAGAAGGTGTGGCCACATGGGATTTGGATGTGACCTCAGGGATGGGGGAGGTGACTGCCTCCAAGTGTGTTGGTTACCTAGGTGACACGGGTACTGGGCGGAGAGTTAACCAAGAGGAGGGAGGAGTCTGCTTCACCTTCCCAGGGTGAACCTTACACATCCAACAAAAAACACAATCTTAATCACAACCCATATGTTGAGCACCAAAAGGGGGAGCCTACAGGGGGCACTAGTTCTTTTTGTTAAAAGGAGAGCAGGCCTTGACTTCTGCATCCTGATTTGAACAGACAACTGGACTTTCTAAATAACTTACGGTGCACACAGAGGAAGAGAGCAGGTGGAGCATGTATCTTGCTTTTGAGATAATTTCTAAAATGGAATGTTTTACATCAGAATGAGGAAATCCCTCCTTCTCCACAGATGAGGGGAAAGATTAGAGAAGGTTGTTGACTTTGGTAAAATAGAAATTTGAAAAGGAAGATGGCACAGAGCTTATAACAGTAAGATGAGACTTCAGGAATACATAATATCCAGGAAGAGCAGGCTCCACCAGCTTTTACAGGAGATTTATGCACATGTGTTCTAAAAAGAAAGCAACTGTTGAGTAGACTCTTAGAAGGTATTGTAAGGTAAGAAGACACGTTGACTAAGCTGATGAGTTAGAAAAGCTCATTCTTTTAGACAAAGACTAGAATAGGAAAATATTGCTGAGAGTCAACCGGTGCTCAGGCAACACACAAAATCACAAAGATTTATTCCCAAGAGAGCATGGCCAAAATGGGAGACAAGAGGGATCTTCAGAAACATATGCCATCATCCAATCAATATACACACTCCTACTTCAGGGAAATCTCAAAAGGCTGCACAAATGTGTGGATCAGAACCCAACATGTAGGGAAGATGGAGCCCTGACAGGATTCAACTAGGGAAGAGCCTTCTTAATCAAATTTTGATTAAGCAAACAGACACCACCATTGCATGGGCTGCAGTCCTGTGCAGAGCTGCTGATTTGATAGTCAGGCTCTATAACCAGAAATACTTGAGAGCAGAACTATGCTTACTATTTTTTTCCATAGGAGGCCTTGGCTCTGTTGGCCATGAATGACATTTGCTAAAAGGATTTCTCGACAACCTCATTATAACCTTCCTTTGATCACACTATAACAATTTCTTCTCCTTTCAACCTTGTTCAATCATGTCTCCATTTTTTCCTACTACAGACTCCCCAATTCCCCTTCTTTTCTTCTCTTTAAAATCCCCTTCTCTACTGGGCATCAGTGGCTCATGCCTGTAATCCTAGCTGCTGTTTAAGCCAGCCTGGGTAGGAAAGTTCATGAGACTCTTACCTTCAATTAAGCACCAAAAGCCAGAAATGGAGCTGTGGCTCAAGTGGTAGAGTGCTCACTTTGAGCAAAATCCTCAGTTACAGTACCTAGACCCTGAATTCAAGTCCTATAAACAGAAAAATATTTATTATATGTATGCATTATATATATATATATCTCTTTGCTTCTGTGTCTCATGCTGAGAGAAATATATAGACATTACAGCATCTTCCAGCAGTACCTGTGATGCCCCACCCCACATCCCTAAACAAATATTTACACTGCTCTGAACAATATGAATGACATGGGGAGAGAGCACACCCAGAGGCAGGTATATCCTGTCTTTGGAAATCAAGAGAAAGAAAAGAACATCTGGGAATTGAGCAAGAAAGCACATAAAATAAAACCATAATACTGTTGCAAGTGAGAGAAAGGTCAATGGATTTCAAAATGTCAAATGACAAAAGGATAATTTCCCTTCCAGTTCTCAGTTAGCATAGCTTAACTGTTGCCAAGTCTTCAACGTTTCCCACTTCCTGCACAATTTCAGTCTCTGAGAAGCAATTTATTAGCAGTTTATTCAAGTTGGTATTAATATCCTCATAAATGTCAATCAGCTCCTTAAGTGATGTGAAATTTTTTGTAGATAGATCATATCTTGGGCATAATCATTGTGCATTGATTCAAGTCTACATGGTCTCAAAGCCCTGCTGAGAGATGGTGTAGAAGGTAAGGTTGCTGGGATTGAGGGTGGCTAGTGAGTACTAAATATTTCTCAATATTTCCTGCCCACTGAATATTTATGGATAATACAAATGTCCAGATCACAAATGATGGTAGTTCTCTGGATATTTAACAAAACTCTTATTAAGTTTCTATGTTTAGAAGACATTGTGAAATATATGTGTGCACTCTCTCTCTCATATACACACATCTATCTCTCTATATACAGAGAGACAGGGGCATACACAGAGAAAGAGAAAGAGAGCACTTTTCTACAACTTTAGAATAAATGTATTGTAAAAGCAAAGAACATTATAGAAACTAGATAAAATTTGCATTAACATCATATTATAATCACTAATAATTTTTAAAATGAAAGTACTCATGTGTAGGAACTTGGCCTGTGTTATTTTAGTTTTGGCATGGTTACCACTATGCATATTTTGGAGCTTCTTAGGGATGAGGGAATTGTGGCTCATTTAAGTTACAGAATACATCTGAGGCAACACAACAATGGAAGAGTGGGGCTGGAAAGGTGGCTCAGTGGTAGAGCGCTTGCCTTGCATGCTTGAGGCCCTGGGTTCGATTCCTCAGCACCACATAAAAGCAAAAAGAAAAAAGCCAGAATGGTTCTGTGGCTCAAGTGGTAGAGCGCTAGCCTTGAGCTGAAGAGCTGAGGGACAGTACCCAGGACCAGAATTCAGGGCCCACGACCAGCCTCAAAACACACACACACACACACACACACACACACAAACACACAAACAATGGAAGATTACAGTCAAGGCTTTAACTCACTACTGTCTGTAGATTCAAACTTCACATTTTTCCATCACATATTGATGTCTATTGAATATCAATAAATCAATGCTCACATATCATATTTCCAAGGTAAGCCAGCACCAGAAAGCAATCCATATTAAAAACAATAGAATGCAGATTCTCTCAAATTTTACCTAATTTTCTTTTCAATATGACACATTGTCCTGTCCCTTTAGAAATTAAGTTCATGCAATATACTTGACTGGTTTATTATGTACACACTTCCTTTTCTTCTATTGTCTTTTGATATTCTACTCCTAGCATTAATAGGTTTGATCATTCTTAAAACTTAGCATGTATCAAATATAATCCCTTCTGCTCTCTGTGATATCTGTGCAAGGCCATGTGCTAGATTCAGTGGGGTGAGGAAATGTGAAGAAGGAAGTTTCTCAGCCTGCATGGTCACTCTGTGCCAAGGGTGTCCTCCAGGTCTAAGGGAGAACAGAGGGTACTGGGTATCTATAGAAGACTTGGAGCATTTCACAAAACATAGTCCTTAAACAACCCTAAAAAGAATGTGGGAGCAGCATGATGTTCACTGTGAGTTAGTTGACTGAATGCTACATATACACCAAGTGTGTGATGTGTCTGGAAAAAGTGGGAAGATTTGTCCCACTACAATAAAGGAATATGAAGAAGTGTGATGGATGTATGGTTTGTTCTATCATTATTGTAATAATGAAATACCTTTGACTGGGATATTTACTAAGGGTAGGAATTCATCTCCAAGTTGTGGAAGCTGGGAAATCCAAGACTTGGGCACTGAAACATTCAGTTTTTGGTTAGACCCTTCTCTTTGTCTCCAAAATGGCAGCTCTTATTGTGTCCTCACATGCTGGAAGGCAACAAATGTACAAATGCTGCATTTCCACTCTCTTTTTATAAGGCATCTGATCTCATTTGTCTAGTTACCCCATAGAGGACCCATATCTTAATATCATCACAATGGGTTTAAGTTTGAACATATGAATCTTGGATGGTTTCAATATTCAGATCTTAGCAGTAGAAATTGGAGTTAAAAGGCTCTGTTGACCCAGATTCTAGAGGGAATAAATTCTATGCTATGAAGTTGAGATTTATATTCTTTAAGAAATGAACTTCGGGAAAATTTTTGGTTAAAGAACTGTGACGTAATTAGACCTATATTTTAGATTTACACAGAAACAGCAGAGGAATTAAGACTGTATTTTACCAATAGCATGTGGTTAGAGATGGTTTCATTTGGAAGGGATGGTTTAGGTTTCTCTTTCTATCTTACTTTGTTCAAGAATGTACATAGAAATAAGCCTCTTTAGGATGGAAGAAGTTAAAAGGGATGAATATCTTACTTTTCTCTGGTACAAGAAATTGTACATTAATCCCTTTTTTTCTTGGAAAATAGTAAGTAGAGCTAAGTAAACAGAACCCTTAACAATTCATCTAAAATACTGAAAAGTGTCTTTTAGAAATAAAATGGAAGTCTCTTTGGAATAACTGAGCAACATCAACTACGATCCTTTAAAAAAAAAAAGAGGGATTTTCAGAAACCAAATATTTTTAAATAACGTCTTTTTTTTTTTTTGGTCAGTGCTGGGGCTTGAACTCAGGGCCTGGGCACTGTCCTTGAGCCTCTTTGTGTTCAAGGCTAGCACTCTACCACTTGAGCCACAGCACCACTTCTGGCTTTTTCTGAGTAGTTTATTGGAGATAAGCATCTCATGGACTTTCCTTTCTTGGGTTGCCTTCAAATCATGATCCTCAGATCTCAGCCTCCTGAGTAGGTAGGATTACAGGTGTAAGCCACCAACACCTGGCAAAAGCAACTCTTAATATGGTACTTGTATCACAGTCATTCAGCCCTAATACACTTTATACAGTACATTCACATGTGGTATGTAGGTATATGTATATATGTGTGTATGTGTGTGTGTGTGTTTGTGCATGTGTATATATGTGTGTATATGTTATATACACACATATATTCTTATACATATATACTATATAATCTATAGTTTTACTAAATTTTATAATATTTTTAAAATTTGAATTTAAAGTACTTAGAATTGCATGCACCAATATTATAGATTAAACACAATTCCATGCATGCCCACAGAGTTCATATACAAGGGGTTGCAACATGAATGGATAGGATATATTAAAACAATTTTGAAGCAAGCTTTTTAAATAATCCAGATTTGTGACATTAAGCCCTTCCTTTTCACAAGAAGGGTGTTTAGCAATCCAGCAACTCATATAAAGCAACTCAAATTTGAATGTAGAAAACTGCAAGGCAAATCATTAGCATCATAATGGGTTTCAGCCTGAGAATTGGTGGAGAAAACAAAATTTTTCACTCAGTCTAAACTTCCCTCAGGAAAAGAAAAACAGAATCTACAACAAAGGTTCAATTTAGATTAATGGGATTAATAACAACAAAAGCATCAACAATAACAATTATAACATCATCAATTAGCCAATTTAAGGTAGGGGAGCATAAAGCACGCAGTTTTTAAGTGTCTTTGGTTCTATGAGATACAGAGCAGGGCTAAGGCATAGACAATAACAGAAATACCAGCACTGAGATTGTCTGTGGATCAGGATAAAGTCCTTTCACTTATCATCCCATTTGATGTGCAGGGAAGCCAAGTGGGAAGGCAAAGAGGTCATGCAAATTTCTCTGGGGGTTGCCTCAAGGTGCCCAGCAATGAATATTGCCTTTACTCAAGGAACAGCTGTTTGCTCTTGAGCATTTCCTCATTCCCAGGTACTAAGAAGGTAGCATTTTTATGGCTCCTTTAAACAGCTGGTATCTGAGCTCTCACTACATTGTAGATATCTTCAACACCAGGTAGGCTCAGCGCACATTGTGCCAGGCTCGTGCCATGACTTTTACTTTCATGCTTACATCATGAATCGGCCAGCAATAAAGGGCCAGGTCCCTTGCCTGGAGATAGTTGAGGTGGATCCAGCAAAACCAACTCAGATTTATCTCTGCAGAAAGCCAAACTATCTAAGAAACCACTTCTTGTTGACCCCTTTCTTATAAGTTTTTGCAAACACTGGTTCCTCCTAAAAGTCATTGGAGGGTTGTAGAAAAAAAAAACTTACTAAAAATCTGCAGAAAAGCTACGATGCAAACTTTGCTCTATCCAATCCTAACACAGTTTTAGTTAATAAGATTAATGTAATCTAAGTTACATTCTGGGATACTCTTAGTAATTCACAAAAACTAGAATATGTAACAGTTTGTTGATTCAAAAGCTGGTGTTTATGGATCAGTGCACTCGTCCTCAAAGGCAAATTCAAGACAACCAGCACCATAATGATCTTAGGGGTAATGCACCATATTTATGGAGTCATAATCTCTGATGGTGATGACCCTTACTTGCAATTTTTAAATAGGCACACCAAATGATTATGCAGCATTGAAATTTTAAGATGCTTTGCTTTATAGAACTTATCCTGAGCCAGAAGCCATTGGCTCCAATCTGTAAGGATAGCAGCTTGGAAGGCTAGGAATGAGCAGGAAGGTTTCATTTCAAGCCCAATTCTGTCAGGAAAGCTCACGAGACCCCTCCTCAACCTAGAGTTGGGCTGGCATGCCACTTTCTTCCCAAGCTACATCAGAAACTAAGATGGAAGATCACTGTTAAAGGCAACCTTGAGAAGAAAAAGTCCACATTCTGTCTTCACAGAAAGAAAACGTGATAGAACAATTCCAGCAAGGATAGGTAGGTTCAGATGTGTGCCCCAGTGATTAGGGAAACCCTATATTAAGCAAAACAACCAATGTAAAAACAGAACTGGAGGCATAACTCAGCAGTACTGTACCAGCCTAGCAAGTGTAAGGCCTTGAGTTCAATGCTTAGTTTCACAATAAACAAATGATCCTGAAATTCCACACTCCTAAAAAAATATATCCACAGGGCTCATAGGGTGTCTAGGGCTGTATAAGGTAGGTACAACGCCATCCATATTCTCACTAAGATGAGGAAGTCACAGGTGTCCGAGTCTATCTCTTCACAAGGAGTCAAATGTGAAGGCAAAGCTTCTGGAATCAGTACCATAAAATAAGAAGGTTTTACACTATTGCAGGGCTTTTTAGATAGGGTATAAAGATTCACAAGCAACCACAATAGCTGAATTCTGATACATGAATTCAGGGAAAATCCTTTATGTGGGTCAAAAGAAGCCCAGGGAAGTTTGCATACTGTCCTGCAAATTCCATTAAATACCTGTACTTGCTTTAACTATGGCCCATTCTCAGACACACTAAAGCAGGTGAAAAGAGGTCTAGGAAAAACTTTCAGGGCAAGAGTCCTAGCTCTCTGTTCCTTCCCTGGCAAGTTGCCCTATCATCCAGAGGGACTTGTGGACAACGTCTGTGGGGTGGTAGTACACACAGAGGCATCACTACCAGGATGTAGGTAAGGCTTTGTGCGATCTGAGGGTGGCACTGTGTGCTGATCCTATAATTTATTCACCTGCTCCTTCATCTCTTCTCTCACCAGAGACAGCTCAGGCTTCTATTCAAAAGGAAGAATGGACAGAAGCTTGTGAGTGAGAAACATTTCACCTAATTCATCAATGTTAAATATGTCAAAAATCAAACTTTCTTATGCACTGTTATAAATCACTCTACCTAAAACAATAGGAAATGTGTTATTTGAATGCAGCACCAATTGCTATGAATTCTGAGCAACCAAGACAAAGTCAAGTACAAGCCTTGGAGGGAGATATAAATTCATGATACTTTTTGAAGACCCATAAATTTTTTTAAAAAATAAGCAAGACAGGCCTAACATGTTGGAAAACCAAACAAAACACGATTAGACAATAGAAAAGATATATATATATATATATATAGTCCAATAGCTTTTCCAGTGAATCCATGAATAAGTTCTGAGATTGCCACATTTATTGCTGTGGTAATAATTCAAAAACAGTCTGCCTTACGACATCATAAAAAAATTCAAAAGGAGAGAAGGCCTTGCAGAACTATCTGACCTTATCATTACAAACTGTCCAAAACCTCCACATAAGCTGGCTGCACCTTTCAACTCAATTAATTCAAATTGAAAATAGAAAGGAATGGCCAAGTGTTTGACTATTTGGCACAATGAAATCTCAATAAGCAAATTAGTGTGATTTTCCTAAGATAGCTATCAATAGTCCTGAGATATTCAGGTCAAGAACAAAGTGCACTCTAAATAGAACATTTGGAGAAGCTTAAATGAGTTCTTGATATCAGTGTGGAATGTTGTGGTCCACTCTAATTATGTTAACAAAATGAAAGATGATTTAGAGAAAAATGTCCACAAAAATAAATTTCAACTGTTTTGATTTCTGTACTCCTTGTCTGTATATAAGTTTATCTGATTTGGGGAGGGAAACACAGAAATGGTGGAACAAAGAGTCAATCAATTCAGCAGTGATACTAACTAGACACTATGTTAGAAATGAACTTTCCGGGGAGGGTCAGTAGGGGAAAACTGGGAGAAAAAGAGGGAGGGGATGACACTTTTCAAAAAGACACGTACTTATTGCCTGACTTAGATATCTGTAACCCTTCGTACACCACCTTTACAATAAAACTTAAATAAAATGAGTTACTAGAATTGTATATTTTTTTAAAAAAGATGTATAGGGATTTCTTTGTCAGTGACAGTAGGAAAACATTAAATTTCTACTTTACATCCTTTTAAGTCCTTCAGTTGTATAGAACTTATCTTTGTCATAGTTCATCAGAAAATCCTCTGAGTTTCCTGGGCCAGGTCATTTTTATGCTCCTGTTTAAGTTTATTCACTTGGTCAAAACAAAATTGAATGACTTATTAATTATGATTCTATTTTTCTCATTCAACCTATTTTGTGAAGTTTTTATATCTCATTGCATTTTTATACCAGAAACCAAAGGATGTTTGTTAATGTATATATGCAAATACATACACAATTATTTTATAAAAATACTAATGCTATCACCTCTGATGATGAAAAACAAATAAGTTCATTTTTTCCAGAAAATTTTAAAACATTTGTGGGAAGAAAATTCTGTCATGATTGTGTGTGTATCCTAGCTCTAAATATTCTATCCTTTCTCATTTTTTTACTAGCATGCCAAATGTTTTGTTCATATTTTGCTAATAGAGAATAAATAGCAAAGCTCTCCCACCTCTTCCTTAAAACCATGAACTTCTACTTGTTTAATACAATTTTGCACAAAATCTCCTTATGTATATGTACATACAGAAAGATACAGAGGGACAGATAACAAAAGAACCACTTAAATTTCATACAGTAGTCAGAATGACCTTCAAAATAAAAATACTCTATATATAATAAAAAAATAAAATAAATATGCAAATAAAAATGTTCTAGCCCTACTCCAAAGTTGTTTCTTACCTCAATGTTACTATTCTTTTTCTTATTTGCCCATTATACTTTTCTCTGCTCCTCGGACATAAAAAAGAAACAAAACTCTTGTCAGCTCTGGGTCCCAGACATGGATCTTCTTCCTCAGGTTGCTACTTGTTTTCTATTCACAAAATTAAGGTTTTAATACAAATTCTACTCCTCAGAATCCCCTGTGAAACTATATATCCATCTTAGCTGAGGAGATCTTCCTGGAGTTCTATCAACTTATATTGTCTATTTCCTTCACAGTTCTACAGTTGCCTAGTTGGTTGTTTTGTTGTTGTTGTTGTTGTTTTCTCTCTGATTTTCCAACAAATGATCATAGTAGTGGTGCTTATAACATATCACCATCTGTCCTGGCACGGAGTAGATGCTCAATAAAAGTTTGGTGAAAATAAATAGATGAAAAATAAACTTATAATGATTTTATCTTCAAATCAATTGATTTTTTTGTCTATGAAAAAATGGATTCTGCACATAGTTCTATGTCATAGCTGTGGAATTGGAACTCTCCAAATCTTAGTTGGTGGAATGTAAATCAAGTATAGATGCCATTATGTTAAATAGATTTGAATTAATAGATATTATTTTTTAATTTCATATTACATGGCACAGACTTCTAGCATACAATTTTGTATCTGTTTCAATATACTTGTACAATATTATCTACATGTTAGCTGTCTTTGCATGAAACTAATATCAAAAGCATTTTAAATACACAAAAATTCATTTAAATTGCCCTCAACCAATAGCATAACAATTTACAAGGAGTCTAAGATTTTATTCTGCTAGTAAGACATCTTGACACTGTTTCATGGATACTGGCAGAAGACTCTCCTGGGCCAGAGGCAAAGGACATCACCTCTTCTCCTAGCAGGAACTGTGAGCTCCATGTCCATGTTTGCTATGGTTGGGTTTATATCATCCTCCAATTCACATATTGGCATCTTAAACAAGGGGTGGGAATGAACCCTGATGAATGAGTTGATAGCCATTCAAAATAGGCCCAGAGAATTCCCTCACTATGTCCACCATAGGGCTAGTGAGAAGGCACAACCATGAATCAAAGCAAATTACATGGGCAGGGTAATGAGTATATTTCTTTTTCTTATCAAGCATTGTTGCCTCCTCCTTCTTTTCCCCTTCCCATCCCTTCCCATCTCTCACTCCCACACACCCCCACCCCTCTACCCCCCCACCCCGGCCAAAGTTGTAAAGTTCGTTTTTCAACATAACAACTTGTACATCTTATTGTTGTAATGGGTCCACCTGTATCCTTATTTAATAGATTTGTTTTTTTCCCTTCCCCTCCAAAATAGCAAATATTATAAACAAGTGTTATCATTACCTGGAAACCTCATTTTAAGCCCTCCTACTAAAAATGGATGAAGGAAATAGCAGTGGGACTCAGTTTGAACTATTTTTGTTGATAATTGCCTCACATTAACAAAGATAATTTTTAATTACCTGGTCACCAGTATCTCCTCATTATAAATAAGAAAGTTTCTCATTACCGATTTATTTAATTATTATGGTTCTTTTCTTTCATCAACAAGTTCTAAATCCCTGCCATCTTCCCTGGGAGATTATAGCAATTCATTAATTGCCTTCAACATAAGAATTATTTTCAAAATGTTTTGTAAACATATTATCTTAGCTCAAATTGCTATAACAACATGACATTTATTTACAAAATAATGGAGTCACAAGTGGCACTGTACTCAAGTAGTAGAGCACCAGCCTTGAGCTGAAGAGCTTGGGGACAGTGCTCAGGCCCCGAGTTCAAGGCCCATGACCGACAAAAAAAAAAATCTGAAACAAAATAATGGAGTCTCGGATGCGCAAAATCAAGGTGGCAGTTTGGTCAGGTTCTGGCAGGGCCTTTCCTTATGGCTTGCCGAAGGCCTCTTTGATTCCATATCCTTACAAGATGAAGAGTGAATGCTCAGCTATCATTTCCTCTTATTTTAAGGTACTGGGGTTTGAGCTTACACCCTAGTGATCATTCAGTTCACTTACTTGGCTAGCACTCTACCAGTCAAGTTATGCATCTAGCCTTCACAGTCTCTCTTATTAAACCACTAATTCTGTCTTGTAAGTCCCACCCTCATGATCTCATCTGAACCTATTATCCCACAAAATGGCCTGCACCTGGGGAGACAGGCGTTGACACATGAAGTTCAGAAGGCAACATTTATACATAAATGTTCAGCGCTAACATTTATATATAAAAAGCTTATAGTACAAATACGACATGTGTTGTTTTGAAAATAATTAAAGTTGAATCCTGTGCTTGAATTACAGCAGAGAAGATACAAGAAAATACTAACCCAGGCAGGCAGCAATTGTCTGTGGTAACTAAGTCTGGAACCACAAGTAGGTTCTATCACATTGCAGCCATGCCTCCTACATGTAGTCCAGAGAATGCAACACATGACTTCTACTATAAGTAGGACCTCAGATCAAAATCTAGATGAACTGATCTCAAATCAATTCCACAGGACTTCTGGGTAGTTTCTTTGTGGCATTGGATGGCTTTTGACCCATTCTGGTATATTTCTTCTTCTATTTAAACACATATTTGCTTGGATAAGCACTAAGGTCCCTTCAAACCAATGCCTAGAGATGCATTACATGTGATCCTATGTTGTTTTTATGGTTACTGAACTATTTTTCTTTTCAAGAATTAAGACACCCCATCAGGATACTCCAAAGAAGAAATCTACATCTCTAGAAACCTATCAGTTAATCTACAGGAATACTTCTTCAGTTCCTAGTTGTTCCTGATAGACCTTTCCATTGAAGCTGCATCCTGAGAATCCCTTCATCTGTAAGAATAAAAGTACAGTCCTTTACAGAAAGAATGAAGTGAAAAAATATATCCAAAGCACCCTACAGGGCTGTTCTCTCCATGGAAGGAGGGTTTGGGATTTATGCAAACCTGGACTCCAGACACCTTATTTACCACAAGTTCAATTTTTAATCTCGCTATAGCATATTTTACTCTTCTGCATTATGAAATTTACAGACTCTATTGAAGAGCAAAATATCAATAAAAATAATCATGTAAGTACGTGTAGAGTAATATATGTGGAAAGTGCTAGTTACCTTTTAAATGTTGAACCCAAACTAAAATTAGGAAGGTCTAGAAAGCTTTAGAAGCAATTTCTGAGAAACAGAAGGGAAGAAGGAGAAGATGGCATTCCAGGCTTAAAAAAAAATATTATCAATGCTCTGTGAAGCCTGGGAAGTTCAAATGAGTAAAAGATAGTGAAATGAATGGGAAGAAGCAAGGGGGTATTGGAGTCAGCTGAGTATGGTTCTTATCAGTGGAGCAAAAATAATTGAAATAATAATAAGTATGCCAAGAGAACACAGGACATCAGGACTACCCCTGGCAACTAACACAACTAGAAAAGAGGAAGGTCAATTAGAAAATTATTGCAGAAACTAGATGAAATATAAAACATTATAAGAGATGTATGACACTAAGAAATCTTGAAACTACAAAGTTTAGCATGGGTCTTGTAGAGAGTGAGAAGGTTTTGCTGGTGTGTTAGCTTCTGATCACCATACAAAAACAGCATAGCCCATGTTCTGGTGACCGTCTGTTGGTGAATGACAAGATAGAGGAGGAATAGAGAAAAGAATGAAGGAAAGAAGGGAAGGAGGAAAGGAGGGAGGAAAGTATAAAAGCTATGGAGGCTAAGCAGGCTTGCTCCTGCAACAATTTTCTCTCAGAACCACCTTAATTCCTTCTTCTTTTTTTTGTCAGTCATGGGTCTTGAACTCTGGACCTGGACACTGTCCCTCTCACTTCTTCAGCTCAAGGCTAGCACTCTACCACTTGAGCCACAGTGCTACTTCTGGTTTTCTGGTGGTTTATTGGAGATAAGAGTCTCATGGCCTTTCCTGCCCAGGCTGGCTTTAAACCATGATCCTCATATCTCAGCCTCCTGAGTAGCTAGGATTGCAGGCATGAGCCACCAGTGCCTGGCTCTTAATTCCTTGTTAAATCAAGAGCTGCAGTATCCTTCCTCTCTGTCCTTCCTCCCTTAAAATTTCTACCACCTTTCACATTTACTAGCCTGGGAACCAACCTTCCACTCAAACTGTATCTCAACCACAAAGGTAGCTATTGAATAAAGTGGAATAGGAAAAAGTAAGCCTCTCCTCTTTATTTTCTGGCAAGAAACCCATCATCAGGCACACTGATGATTCATCTCTGTGGTCCAGCTTAATTAACACCTAAGTTCTCTCTTTAATGAAGTAAAATAGACCTTAAGCATCAACATTACTGTACCAATGAAGACTTCAAATCAATATTTCTGTATGTGTCTATTTTCATCCTTGAAATATTTGTCAAGGAAATATAATTAACAAGCCCCCTGCAGGTTTCAGATGCTCATAATATCCCTCTAATTTTGAAGAAAGCAAAACTTCTTATAGCGTAGGAATCCACAGTCTCTGACACCCAGACTTGATGCTAATTCAGAGGTAATGAGGGCTTACAGCTTAATTCACCCAATCTGTTTTGCTCATCTGATTCTACCTAAATCTCTGCTATAGTCTCAGCACAGAAAAGAAAAAGAAGCTGGAGGGGATGTGGCCAAAAAGGAACACTACTGCACTGTTGGTGGGAGTGAACCATTCAACCACTCTGGAAAGCAGTACAGAGAGTCCTCAAAAGACTCCACATAGAGCTCCCCTATGACCCAGCAATCCCACTTCTGGACATTTACCCAAATGCTTACAAACAAGACCACACTAAAGCTACCAGCACAACTATGTTTATTGCAGCATTATTTACTATAGCTAAGATATGGAACCAACCCAGATGCCCCTCAGTAGATGAATGGATCAAGAAAATGTGATAGAATGGAATTCTATGCTTCTATCAGAAAGAATAATACTACCTCATTAATAAGAAAATGGAAAGGCTTGGAAAAAATTATATTAAGTGAAATAAGCCAGACCCAAAGAAACATAGGTCCCATGGTTTCCCTTATTTACAATAATTAGCAAATCTTAGGAGAGGAGCAGAATAACAGAATAGCTATGTACATATGACCATATAAGATGACACTAAGTAAAATGAATTCCAAGACATGGACACAAGAGGTTTTTCTTTGTTGTTATTGTTTTTAATATACTATGTGATATTTTGTTTCTTTTGTATGTTCTTCCCCCTATGGTATATATCCTATTGTCACTGTATTTGAATTTGCTACCCTGCTATTGTATATACATTTATTTGAATTAAAGAAGGGAAGGGGAACAACAGAATGGTGAGACAAAGAACAAGGAGGAAACCAATGCAACAGTGACATACACAAGACAATATGTTGGAAACGATTTGTACAACTTGGAGGTGATGGGGTGGAGGGAGGGAAAGCAGGAGAGAAATTAGGGAAGGGCTAACAAGTTTGACAAGAAATGGACTTAGGACCTTACTTATGAAACTTAACCCCTCTGTACCTCACCTGACAATTAAAAGAAAAAGACGATAAGGTAGAGCAAAGAAAGCAGGAAGTTTGGATTCATCAGTGTGCATCCATGTGTTTGTCCTGGCATTACTACAGGAAAACATAAGCTGGGAAGCAAAGCAAAGCAAATTCAAACCAATACCTTTGTGCACGGCCCCTCAGAAGCCCCTCATGGGGTAGAATCACATAAAGCTAGGCCCAGACTGCTCAGCAAAATGATGTGCCTCTATGGACTAACAGATCAAGAAAAATGTGGCACAATGAAGTTTCATTCATCTATTAGAAAGAACTATATCATATCCTTTTCAATGGAATGGAGAGATCTGGAGAAAAGCCATGTTAGGTGAAGCAAGTTAAGCCCAGAGACACAAAGGTTACATGGTTTTTCTCATATGTGAAAGTTAGAATTAACTCTAAACTTGCAAGTAAATATGTGGGATGGGAGGCAAATGTAGGCAAGTCTATTCACTGAAATATCATAAATTCAAGGGAGAGCTCAAATATTAACAAAATTCTTTTTTTCTATTAGTAAGTTTTTTTATTGTGAAAATATGGTACACATGGAAAGGTCATGGGTACATTTCTTATCAAGCATTGTTGCCTCCTCCTTTGTTTCCCCTTCCCATCCCTGTCCTTCCATTCCCTCCCTCCCCCCTCGCCCCGCCAGCCAAAGTTGTAAAGTTCTTTTTCCACATAATGACTTGT
>NW_012267268.1:7531641-7534859 GCF_000151885.1 Dipodomys ordii | reverse complement strand
TCACTGCTCAACTTATCAAGAGTGTAGAGAAAGAGAGTCACTGTGGGTTATTTGAAATATCTTCTTCCCATGTAGGATGATTACTGTGCAGAGACTGAAAGAAGGTAGCAAGTGAGATGGAGAAAGGGGAGCTCTACCCTTCACAGGATTGGATAAAGTTGATCATCTGAATCCACAGTGAATTCACCGTAAGAGTAGTGCCTCCCCTTTCCTACCTTGAAGAACACACACTGATCTGTATTGAAGGATCTATCTGTCTCTTATTTGTTTTTTCTTTGCAAGCTGAAATCTTGCTAATTCTTTTTATTTTTATGTACTTATTTATTTATTGGTCTTGGAGCTTGAATTCAGGGTCTGGACACTGTTCCTAAGGTTCTTTTGCTCAAGGCTAGTGCTCTACCACTTGAACCACAGTGTTGCTTCTGTCCTTTCTGATAGTTTATTGGAGATATGAGTGTCAGAGGCCTTTCTGCCTGGGCTGGATTTGAAAGTGATCCTCAGTGCTTGCTTCGGCAGCACATATACTAAAAATTGGAACGATACAGAGAAGATTAGCATGGCCCCTGCGTAAGGATGACACACAAATTCGTGAAGCGTTCCATATTTTTAAACAAGCTCTCACATAGAAAGCAGTTTTAGAGTTCCAGTGAACAGTCCTAAGCCAGAGAATCACACCAAGTGTACCATCACAGAATAGAGAGTTAGGCCAGAGAGGGAAAATCCAGGCAAGGAGACACATCCAAGCTCTTGCCAGCAGCCACCGTGGTGGCGGCAGTGGTGGCGGCGGCGACCACAGGGCACCATAACTGAGCCACAGAGAGTCCCGGATGAAGGAGCCAGACGCAGAGGACAAGCAGATTCTACTCAACACCAGCAAGAACCGACAAGGAGCGGACATCTTCATCCTGCAGTTCGCAGACCAGAGACGACCCAGGAACCAAGACTTGGCATGAGTAGAAGCCTGATGTCCTCACTCCTTCTCAGGGAGCAGAGGAGGGAAGGCCACCCCTCCCCCCCCGTACTGGCGATCTCTATCTTGGATACCGACAAAGCTCGGCGGAGCTGCTAGCTCCAACTCAGGCCTTGGAATAAAAATAGGGTCATTTAGCAGGTCACAAGAACTTAACAGTGTGACCTGCCAGACTCCGCTCCACCCAGGGAAAAGTCACCCAGTTCGGGCGCCAGCCCTAGGAGTGACTTCTTCATCGGGTAATCAGAGCTAGAGGCTGCCCCTCCCTTTAGCAGCCTGGACAATCAACTGAAATTCAGTAAACAGAATCTCTGAAAGTGGCTCCAGGTTGGGCTCTGTGAGTTTCTCACAAACTAGCCCCCCGGAAAAGCTACTGTTTGCTGAAAGGCCTCAACTCTACCCAGAACCTAGCCTCATCACAGCATCTCCAAACTTGAGGAAAAAGCCACCTCCCTCTTTTGTGATACTCAAAGCACACTGCCCTCCCATTGAACTAAATTGGGAGGAGGATGGAAAAATCCTGGATAAAGCAGAGCATTTTTCTACCTGTCCAAACAAATTGACTTAAGAAACCAACCAAGCCACAGGACCACAAGCAGACCAGAGAGTCCAACCAGAGGCTGATTACAGACACAAGGGAGATACAGGATTTTCTCCACCCCTCCAAAAAAATCAAAGAACTATTTTTTTCCTCTTCTTTTTTTTTATACCTTTTACAAAATTTTTTTTCTTTTCTAAAAATTTTTAATTTTTACCTTTTTTTGAAAAAAAAATGTTTTCTAGTAACTTTTTTCCCCTTATAATCTTTATTTTAGGGATACATGCGTGTGTGCATTTTTCGTTGTTTTTTTCTTCTTTAAAAAAAATTTTCTTTTTGTTTATTTGCTTAGCTCAACTGAACTTCTGATCTTTTTTCTTTCTTCCTTATCCTTCTCACCTTTTCCTCTCTTTTCTTCTTCTTTATGGGACTTAATTGTTGTTCTGCACATCCTCAGATAAACCCATAGTTGACTATTAGACCCTATCCCCCATTGTGTACACATTTAATCCACAAATTTATTACTCAATTCAAAACTTCTGAGACTTAAATTCCTTGATAGCAGTACTACCTCTCTATACCTATATATTATTTTAAGTATTTTTATTTTTAAGTTTTTCACATCTCATTTATATCCCTCCCCTTCTCTCATTATATTCACGTTCTTTGAATAGATTGTTCTTGATTCTGCATATTATTAACTTTTATTTTTGTATTTTTTCTGGTGTCTTTTTTTCCCTGTCTCTTTTTTCTTGTTTTCTCTCTCTCTACTTTCATGCTAGCTAACCTATTTCCTGCTTTGAGACTAGGACTTAGTTAAGTTAACTCTCCCTGTACCTTCCCACATCACTCTATTTCTATTTTTTACCCACATCTCTCCCTAACCCTAATAATTTCTGGTTTACCAAATTCTTCTTTGCGGTTCATAGCCCATTAATATATAGTTGTTTGATGTTGAATAGAGGTATCTGTTGGACTAGATTGTATCTGCAGACTATTGACTGTACAAATTCAGACTTTGATTGATGCTTGCCTTAAGTTAGTGTTTTAGCACAAAACTGGTGTTACTTTCATCCCAAATGGGCAGAGTAAGCCGGAAAACCACAAGAAAAATGGCAAGTCAGGGTAACTCCACTTCCACTCCTGATTATTAGGGGACAGAACAGATAATGAATAATCCAGAGGAGAGTTCCCAAATAGCTCTACAAACACTGCTGCCAAACATGATAAATGAAAAGATTGAAAATATACAAAGAACTCTGTATGAGCATGATAGGGAGAGAGAGGAGGCAATCCAAAGGTTTATACAGGAATATCATGAGCATGAGGAAGCTACTGAAAAACTGATACACGATTTGCGTGAACAGCTTGAGAATACTCAAAGAGAAAGGCAGGAATGGTGTGAACAGGCTGAGAACACTCAAAGAGAACTACAAGAATAGCATGAACGGGAGGAAGCTAAGCAAAAAGTAATACAGGAATTGAGAGAGCAGGATGAGAATACACAAAGATCACTAAAGGCATTCATGGGATCCATTAACAAAGAGCTGAAGGAAGTCAGGGGAACCACAAAGGGAATCCTGCATGGAACCCAACAGAAGGAATGGGAGTCCAAGGAAACCATAACCAATCAACTAAGTGATTTGAGAATAAACACTGAACACAAAATTAAGGAAGTAAAGAAGTCCATACAAGATCTAAAACAAAGCT
>NW_012267268.1:7491572-7529011 GCF_000151885.1 Dipodomys ordii | reverse complement strand
TATAAGATTATTTCTTTGTTGCTTTGTATGTCCCTCCCCCACAGTATAACCCCTGCTTTCACTGTATTTGATGTCGGTATAATTTGTGGAGGGGAAGGGAAAAAACAGATTGTTTAAATAGGGATACAGGTGGTCTCATTGCAACAATGAGATGTACAAGTCGTTATGTTGAAAAAGAACTTCACAACTTTGGTCAGGGGGTGGGGGGGAGGGTTGGTGGTGGAGGATTGGGTGAGGGAGGGGGAGGAGGGTGGGAAGGGATGGGAAGGGGAAACAAAGGAGGAGGCTACAATGCTTGATAAGAAATGTATGCATTGTCTTGCCCATGTAATTGTAACCCCTCTGAACAGTATTTTCACAATAAAAAAGAATTACAACTGTCTAAAGATGAAAAAGAGAAATAAAAAGAGCTCATTATTAAAAAAAAAAAAAAAAAAAACCTCAAGCACCACCATACATACTGAAGTCAATGCATCATGAGCATGCTCAGTGTTTCCTCCAAGGTGTCCCCTGGGGAATCATATATCCAAGGATAGCAAAGGTCTTCAACGTTCCCTTCCTGACATTTATCTTTATTTGTATAATGCATGACACCGTTTGGAGCATTTTGTACATATTGTAATTTATTCCTCCCACTCATGTTATAAGATTCCTAAAGCTTTTACATGGGCAAGATAATGAGTACATTTCTTATCAAGCATTGTAGACTCCTCCTTTGTCACTCTTCCCATCCTGCCCCCCTACCTCTCCCCCCCACCAAAGTTGTAAAGTTCATTTTTCGACATAATGACTTGTACATTTCATTGTTGCAATGGGTCCACCTGTATCCCTATTTAAACGATTTGTTTTTCCCTTCCCCTCCACAAATTATACCAACATCAAATACAGTGAAGGCAGGGGTCATACTGTGGGGGAGGGACATACAAAGCAACAAAGAAATCATCTATGAATATGTTAGAAACAATCACATGAAAGAAAAACCATTTGAGTCCTTATCTTGGGGTTCATTTCACCTAACATCAACTTATCTGAACTTTTCTGCTTGTCTCAGACATATACTAATTATTGCAAATAAGGGAAACAATGGGACCTATATTTTTTGGGCCTGGCTTACTTCACTTAATATAATTTTTTCCAAGTCTTTCCATTTCCAAACAAATGGGACAATGTCTTTCTTTCTGATGGAGGCATAGAATTCCATTGTGTATATATACCACGTTTTCTTGATCCATTCATCTACTGAGGGGCATCTGGGTTGGTTCCATATCTTAGCTATGGTAAATAATGCTGCAATAAACATAGTTGTGCTGGTAGCTCATCTTTCTTGTATAGATCTTCTTAATTTACTAAACTACCTAGGACCATTAGGCTGTTTCCATTTGCCCATTATTACAAATGGTATCTTAGAACATAATTTAGGATATAAATATTCATATTTCAGATTTCCTGTAGGGATACAAATCTAGAACTGGAATTACTGGATAAAGAATATCAACTTTAAGCACATGATACATATTGCTGCCAATATATACTTATTCATGGAAATTTTATCTTTTTGTTCTTCATTAAAAGAGTGAACATGCATTTCAGCTTGCATTGTCTTCCAAAATTGACTGCCCCTTGTCTCCTGCTGAAAATCTTTAGCAGATGTTTACAAAGGAGTGGCCTAAGGAATGCCTGGCAGCTCTTGCACAAAGTGGTCCATGCTCACCCCACAGCAAGATTCTTAGAAAAACAACCCTGTTCTGATGGACCACAAAGCTAGACAAAAGCTCCTTGCACTGATAAAGTCGGTTGTATCTCTCCTCCCTATCTGGAACATTGAAACAGCCTGGCTTTCCACCTGCGTTTGGGAGATACTCCACAGACTCTAAAATGATTTTTGAGGGAACAGAGTCAGTGGACATCACAGATGGGCACCATGGAGACAGGTGCTTACACTCCCAACCCTGAGAAATTTATGAGTTCTAGCTTTCTTCCTTCTCAGGGAAATGACATTCCAATTTCGTGCTTGCCTTAGTAGTGTCTTTGGAATCATTATCAAACAGAGGTCTAAGTAAGACCTGCCCTTAGAGCCCTTGTAGAAGAGAAAGTGAAGTCATTCCACCCATAGCTGATATGGGCTTGGAATCCTGAAATCCACAAGTCAACACATTTCCTAATGAAGTGTGTGTGTGTGTGTGTGTGTGTGTGTGTGTGTGTGTGTGTGTGTACCTGCTAGATAAATTTGGGTAAAGGGCATCCAAGTTCCTTAAAGCTTGGGAACAGTTGTTTTAAGTCCTATGTTGTTCATCAAGAACTGAATTTTCCTGGTTGCTAGATTGATTACATGTTTTTAATTTTTAAATTTATTGTAAAAGTGATGTACATAGAGGTTACAGTCAGGTAAACCCCCTCCCTCGTTCTTTCACAGTTTTTCCTCTCCCATCTTCCCTCCATTTTTTATCTCATTCCTTGTTATGGATCTGTTTAAGGTCTTTATCTTTTCTTGGTTCTGCTTTGGCAGCTCATATGCTTCTAGGAATTTTTCCAGATTTATCTAGATTTTCCAACTTCTTTGAGCATAGATTTTTTTAATGGTCCCTCATAATCTTTTGGATTTCTTGGATATTTGTTGTGATGTACATGCTTTTTCATCTCTAGTTTTGTTGATTTGGATCTTTTCTTCCTCCTCCTCCTCGTCTTCCTCCTCCTCCTCCTCCTTTCAGGTTAACTAGACGTGTGTAGCTCTTGAAACTCTGCATAAGCGGATTTCAATCCACCATCCTCTTCACAGACCAAAATTGACAGACAAACTCCTTTTCAGAATCTCAGGAATTCCCCTATTCTTTCCATACATAAACTGAGGAAGGTTGGGTTTATGTACCATCAAGGAAAATACATGAGTAGAGTCCCATCTGAATTATTAGCACAGTGTTAAACTAGGATATGGTTTTATTGTCTTAAAAGGAAAATATTTTATAAAGTTAGAATACTACCAAAGTAATATAGCTTCAAAATTACAAACTGTGCCACAGAAAGGCCTTCTGTGCTCCATCAATAGCTTTTTCTTTAAATCAATATCTCTTCCAAAGTAGAGTGAAGTTTATTAGATAGTATGTAACACATTCCCTTTCATAAAATGGTAAGGGGGTTTGTGATTGTGTGCTCAGTTGAACAAAGTTCACAAAAACATTTAAGAGGTACTTTGATCAATTCTGGGTATCAGCAGGGAATTTCGTATTGACTGTTGAGGTGTCTTGGTTGCCTTATTAGCATGCCAAAGAACTATTTTTAAATCTTGCTGAAAAACATGTCAAATGCTGAAGGGCATTACTTGAGACACCAAGTAAATGAAAAATCAACTCTTGAGCCCAAAACAAAATGAAACCTAGTATTAACAATTAACATATACAAGTTTTGAGAACTATTTTGTTTCTAGCTTTCCAGATAATACTTGTTACAAAATTGAACCTATTGCTCTGCTTTATTTTGAACAATGTTACTCACTTAAAGGGAGTACATCCTCCCCCCAGCTTTGAGGCTTTTTTTGTGACTTATTGCTGTTGGACTTTCAAGACAAAAAATAAACAAACAATGGAGGGGGGGCATGCACTTTGGGACCATCCTTGATTAGAACACTTTCATTTGCATCTTTACTTCCAATTTTCTTACACAACACTTGAGGTCTCCCATAGAAAATCATTTGAACTTTCTTCCCTCTTTCTTTCTTTCTTTTTTCTTTTTTTCCTCTCTTTTTTCCCTTCTCCTTCCTTCCATCCTTCCTTCCTTCCTTCTTTCTTTCAATTTGTGCAGGTTTGGGGGCTTGAACTCAGAGCCTAAATGCTATCCCTTAGCTTTTTCACTCAAGGCTAGCACTCTACCACTTGAGTCACAGCTCTACTCTTGGCTTTTTTGGGTGGTTAATTAGAAATAAATAGCTCATAGACTTTTCTACCTGGAATGGCTTTAAATTGCAATCCTGATCTCAGTCTCATGGGTGGCTCCTAATCTCAGCTTCCTAAATAGCTAGAATTACAGACATGATCCATCAGCATCCAAACTGAATTTTCTTTATTGTTTCTCTTTCCTTTTGTTTTTCCATTTTCTATAAAAAATTTGAAGCAGGCCAGGATAAATATAAAAGTCACAGAGACTTTCAGGTATAATTTTGTCCTACCTGATATTGAAATAGTATGGCTTACCACCTCCTAATCTACCCTGAACCCTACAACATATCTCATAGTGTAATAGACTCAATAATTTAAGTCATAAATCTTAGTATTTTCTCTTTCTTTCTCCAGGATAGATAGATAGATAGATAGATAGATAGATAGATAGATAGATAGATAGATAGATAACAGATAGATAGATGGATGGATGGATGGATAGATAGATAGATAGATAGATAGAAATATATTATGGTACACATAGATAAATCTTTATCACAGTTCACTTTCAGTCTTGTCTCCCCAGAGTGAGTGGCAACATGCATTAGAGCTTAACCCGAAGAACTTTCCATAGTTAATGTCAATTGTTATTTTACCATATCTTGACTTAAGGCTTAGGTTGATTATAAATTATTTGGGTTTGGGGTTGCAGTCATAAAGTATTTCACCCAATTCTGTGTACTTAGTAGGTATTAATGAAAAATTATATCCTCATTCTCTAGGTAAAATGGATTTATATATATAACAGATAATTTTTGCATAGTAAACATTCTCAGCTTGATGAGTGTTCTAGAACCAAAGCATGCTGAAAACATACAAATGTAAAATATCTCCATTTATTTTCTATTGAAATAAAATGAATTTAAGCCCCAAAGAGGTAAAACTATATTTTTTTTTTTAAAAAAAGAGGCCAGGGCTGGGAAGGTGGCTCAGTGGTAGAGCGCTTGCCTTGCAAGCATGAGGCCCTGAGTTTGATTCCTCAGCACCACATAAGCAGAAAGAAAAAAGCCGGAAGTGGCGCTGTGACTCAAGTGGTAGAGCGCTAGCCTTGTGCTGAAGAGCTGAGGAACAACGCCCAGGCCCAGAGTTCAGACCCCACGACCGGACCAAAAAAAAAAAAAGAGGCCAGTATGCATATAGGACTGATGTTGTAGGGAATAGGGGGAAAATAGAGATAAGAAAAATATCAGTATGGTCTTGTTTGTGATCATTTGGGTAAATGCCCAAAAGTGGGATTGCTGGGTCATAGGGGAGCTCTATGTGGAGTCTTTTGAGGAACCTCCATACTGCTTTCCAAAGTGGTTGAACAAGTTTACACTCCTACCAACAATGCAGTAGGGTTCCCTTGTGTCCACATCCCCTCCATCATCTGTTGTTATTAGAGTTCTTGATTATAGCCATTCTATTATGCTATAATTTGTGGAAGGGAAGGGAAAAAAACAAATTGTTTAAATAGTGACAGGTGAACCCATTGTACCAATGAGATGTACAAGATGTTATGCAGAAAATGACCTTTATAACTTTGGCGTGGGGTGGGGTGGGGGAGAGATGGTAAGGGATGGGAAGGGGAAACAAAGGAGGAGGCAAGAATGCACTCATTACCTTGCCCATGTAATTGTAACCCCTCTGTATGGTATTTACAAAATTAAAAAAAAAGAGAAAAATATCAGACCCTCCAGTGAAAAGTTAATACCAAGTTACATGGTCTGAATCTTCTTTAGCTTGGTCGTGTCTTTGTCTTGTAGAAAAATACATACATATTCATGAAATAATGAATTCAACCAAGTTTTCTCTCCTTCTGGTAAAATTTACTTTATTCATTATTTCACGTATATATTCTTTTGGTAAGTACCAGCTCAGGACCCATGATGCAAAGAGTTCAATGTTAAACTACAAATGCATGAGTCTATTCTTCCTGAGCAGATGAGCACAAAAGAAATTGAAATTTGATTAAAAAAATAAAAAAACAGGTATGTATGCAAGCACAAAGAAGAGAAAGAAAAGATCAAGTCAGTACTGAGGATGAGGACATCTTCTAATAACAGATTATGCCTAAAATGGCTTGAAAGGATTGGAAGAGCTGGCCCAGAAACACTTGCAGGGAGGACTTGGCAGGAGGACTTGCTGGTGAGAATTGCGCATGTCCATTGTGCTGCAGCTCTGCTGGCTGCCAGTGTGATTCACTGGAGCACCACATCTGGGCCTCTGCATCACGGCTGCTCACAAGACAAGCATTTTCCCTGTTTTTGTTTAAATAAGTACTATTGAAAGTGTTGTAGGGCAAGCATTCATATTTATGCTGTATTTAACTTTTCATTAATAATAAATTCAGGTGAAGTAGCATTGTTATTAATATTGATCAACGCTCCAATTGAAAGCACAGATGTCAGGGATTTTTTTAATGGGTTCAGTTATATTTAATAGTGCTGCTGATGAGTGGAAACCTAATGAAAACCAACAGATGGTCTATTTAATATCGCTCTCGGCTTTGAAACATGTGCCAAATGTGATACACACAAGGACTTGACAGGGCTGTTACTGGAAGCCTTTAATTACAACTATTTGCACTCTTGGGACCGCTGAAATTGCTAAAATAACACCACAATTCTAACACTGGCCAGGCCAGAATTTAAATAATACTCATTTTGTGATATTGTGTGTATCATTGTGTTTCTAAATGACCTCTATAAACAGGTTTCCTGACAGAATTGGGGGGGGGGTTATTTCCTTTGCAATGGGAGGAGGGTCAAGGAACTGGAACCAGTAACCAGGATAAATTTTGGGGGTTTCCTTTCCCACATAACACATTTTCATCTAGAATGTTAAACAAAATCACCAAGGTCAAGAAGAAGTAACTGAGGGAAGCTGCCAAAGCAATGATTAAATAATTAATAGTAATAGTGATAATGTCACTACACCTGTTATGAATATTGCTAGTCACTTGGAAAACATTACCTTGGCCTCTCTTACCAACTAGACCTGATGAGATGAGGATGCTAAGGTGAAAAAAGAGTTCAATATCATGCTCAAGGTTACACTGTTTGTAAGTGGCAAGCTAGACAAGTTTGTTAACCAGAATAACTGCAGGATAAACCAGTTGACCGACACAAGATAGTTCTTGAAAAATAAAATTAAAGCAAAAGAAATAGTAGTCATTGTGTAACTAGAATGTAACACAAAGAACAAAATCCTCTATGTTCCTTTTTGTGTGTGTGTGAAAATACGGTACAGAGGGGTTACAATTACGTGGGCAAGACAGTGAGGCATGGTTGCCTCCTCCTTTGTTTCCACTTCCCATCCCTTCCCATCTCCTCCATCCCTTCCCCCCTGCCCCCCTCCAACCCTGCCAAAGTCTGAGACAAGCAGAAAAGGTCAGATAAGTTGATTTTAGGTGAAATGAACTCCAAGATAAGTATTCAAATATTTTTTCTTTCATGTGATTGTTTCTAACACATTTATAAGATTATTTCTTTGTTGCTTTGTATATCCCTCCCCCACGGTATAACCCCTGCTTTCACTGTATTTGACTTTGGTATAATTTGTGGAGGGGAAGGGAAAAAACAAATCGTTTAAATAGGGATACAGGTGGATCCATTGCAACAATGAGATGTACAAGTCATTATGTCAAAAAATGAACTCTATGTTTCTTTAGAAAATGTAAAGCAAGACAAATTCAGTTGTCCAATCCTTTCATCTGCCCTCTCTATGGAGAGGTCCTCTGGCTACAAGCCAGTCTTAAAAATAAAAAACAAAACCAAAAACAGATGCCAGACCATGTCTTTCAGTGGGGAGAGATGGCAAAGGAAAAACCCAGCCCAGTGTCTTAAGGAATAGTTCATCTATGGTCATCCCCATGATCATAGGAAGTCTTTCGGAGTAGGGATTCTTTTTTTTTTCGGTGTCTTCTCTCTCTCTCTTTTTTTTAAATTGTGAAAATACTGTACAGAGGGGTTACAATTACATGGGCAAGATAATGAGTACATTTCTTATCAAGCATTTAGCCTCCTCCTTTGTTTCCCTTTCCCATCCCTTCCCATCCTCCCCCTACCCCCCACCCAACCCCCCCCCACCAAAGTTGTAAAGTTCGTTTTCAACATAACGACTTGTACATCTCATTGTTGCAATGGGTACACTTGTATCTCTATTTAAACGATTTGTTTTTTCCCTTCCCCTCCACAAATTATACCAACATCAAATGCAGTGAAAGCAGGGGTTATACTGTGGGAGAGGGACATACAAAGCAACAAAGAAATAATCTTATAAATGCGTTAGAAACAATCACATGAAAGAAAAAAAAACATTTGAATACATATCTTAGGGTTCATTTCCCTAACATCACCTTATCTGACCTTTTCTGCTTGACTCAGACATATACTAGGTATTGCAAATAAGGAAAACCATGGGACCTATGTTTCTTTGGGCCTGGCTGACTTCACTTAATATAAATTTTTCCAAGCCTTTCCATTTCCTAACAGTAGGGATTCTATCACTGACACTGACAGTACTGACAGAGTTCCATTTTGGGGTTGAGAGCATCTGATATCAAAAAGGCCTCTTCAAACGAGTCTCACAAGAGATGATGGAGGTTGGAGAATCAACCATCTCTAGAGCCTTCCAGAAAATAGTCCTCACATCCCTGGCCTATGTATATGGGTTTATTTTCTGAAAGTATCAATAGATCAATATTGAAAAGGCAGAGAATAACCAATTTTTAATTTTATAAAATATTTATGAAGAAAAAACATGTTACTTGTTGAACAGCAAACAGATGCAGATTCCATAAAGAAATGTTGTTCAATGTAACTACAGGGAATATATTGCTCAACCAAATATATAACTCACCAAAATATAACTATAGGAAATATATTATGTGAAAATTAACAAATAACCTTCTTAAACATAAAGGCTCAAAGAGGTATTGGAGAAAAATTATACTCTGTGTATGTGTGTGCCTGTGTGTGCCTGTGTGTGTGCCTGTGTGTGTGTGTCTGTGTGTCTGTGTCTGTGTGTCTGTGTGTGTCTGTCTGTCTGTGTCTGTGTGTGCTAGTCCTAGGGCTTGAACTTAGGGCCAGAGCACTATCTCTGAGTTGTTTATCTTTGTTCCTTCAAGGCCAGCACTCAAACACTTGAGTCACAACTCCACTTCTGGCTTTTTGGTAGTTAATTGTAGATAAGAGTCTCATGGACTTTCCTGCCTGGTCTGGCTTTGAACTTCAATCCTCAGACCTCAGCCTCTTGAGTAGCTAGGTTTATAGGTGTGACCCACTGTTGCCCAGTGAACTTTTATTTTATTTCATTGACTTGTACATTAAAAATGTTTTTGACAGCTTGAGCAAGGAAGAAACCAAAATCTGTGAAAAAGACATTGTCTTACAATCTATCATATGTGATAACATAATATTGAGATGTGAATTTATAGTGCTAATCCAACATATTGTCAGTAGTATTGTCATTAAAAAGGAGAAAGAGGGCAAAAGACTTAAAAAATAATAAGAGAAGAAATTAATCCAGGATGGAGAATTGATAGAGATAAACTTGCAATTCACAAGATAACAATATATTTAGATATTTAAATAAAACTAACCCTTAAAAAAAAGGAAGAATCTCCAATAATTTCCTGGCAAATCCAATCAAAGCAAAAAGAAAGCAAATTAAAATAGTGAAGATGACAAAGTTCCCTAAAATATGAAACTAACAGTCATAGGAGATTAAATTCTCAACTCTGCAAGACACAAATTAGAAATTTTAAGGAAAATTGATACTTTCTGAAAATATAAATTTCTAAGACTGATCAATTTTAAGTGTATTATAATAGATTATAAAAGTCTTTAAATGGTTCATGTACAGAAGATTTTGTGTCTGAATTCTTGTTAAAGTGTTTGTGGCAACGGTGTTGGGGGGGTGGAGGTGAGAGGAGGGGGAATGTTTTGTTTTGTTTTTCTGTTTTCTCTTTGTCCATCATGAAGCTTAAACTTGGGGCCTGGGAGCTGTCACTGAGCTCTTTGGCTCAAGGCTAGCACTCTACCACTGTGAGCCACATCCTGCTTCTGGTTTTCTGGTGGTTAATTGGAGCTAAGTCTCGTGGACTTTCCTGCTCAGACTGGCTACAAACCCAGATCCTCAGATCTCAGCCTCCTGAGTAGTTAAGATTACAGTTATGAGCCACTATCACAATGATTAATTTAATGTTCTTATATGTAATACACAGTATCACATGTTGTGGAGCTTAAACAATAGAAATTTATTTTCTCATAGTTCTGAAGGCCAAGTGTAAAATCGTATCTCCAGTACACCGAGCTTCTAGTGAAGGCTTTATCCCTGGCTTGCAGATGGCTGCCTTCTCCTTGCATGTTGACTTGGCCTTGCTGGAATTAGCTGGCAGGAGTAGAAGGATATTTGAGGTCTCTTCTTCAAGGATATTAAACACTAATCCTATTGGATCAAGGCCTCACCTTTACAATCTCATTTTGGTTTAATTGCCTTCCTATAAGCCTTATGTCCAAACAAAGGCACGCTGAGAGTTCAGGATACAACATAGGAATTGGAAGAGTCCAGAACAATGACTCTTTTGTGGGTGGGGGGGTCAGGTTGTGAGGCCTGAACTTTAGGCATGGGCGCTGTCCCTCAGCTCTTCAGCTCAAGGCTAGCTCTCTACCCCTAGAGCCATAGCGCCACTTCCTGCTTTTTTCTTTTTGCTTATGTGGTACTGAGGAATCAAACCCAGGGCCTCATGCATGCAAGGCAAACGCTCTACCACTGAGCCACCTTCTCAGCTCAGAACAATGATTCTTTAGTTACCCAAATTCTCACAAGACATAGAGTAAAATATCAAAACTTAAGGGATTACATTCAAAAAATTAAAGAAATTTTCTCTTAGGGAAGTAGCATAAAAATTCCTAACAAACTGTAACAAAAGTAAATATACTATCTTATTTTAGAATGATACATTGTAACTGCACAAAGTGTGGCTCATGGCTACTGACTTAGAAATGAACTAATTTATCCATATAACATAAAAACAGAGGAAAAATGCAGAAAAGATATGATTATATCACCAGGTTCCCACAGTATTTAATAAAACTGAGAAGCTATTTCTAATGACAACTCATAACAAAATAGAAGAAACTTTCTAAATGCAGCAAAGCATAATTCTGATGAAAATCATAGTAGTAATGGTAAAATATGAAAGTCATGTTGATTTAAAAAACAGCAATGGTAACTATAACAACAGTGACTAAACAGAATTATCTTCATTTGATGGTTTGCCTTGAAAACACAAAAGACCACTAAAAACATACTTGGAATAAAAAAGCAATTTGTTAGATGGCTAAATACAAATTGGATAGGTTTTAGTCCTAACAACTCCACTTTAGAAATAGGTATACAGACCCAGGTGCCGGTGGGTGGCTCATGCCTCTAATCCTGGCTACTAAGAAGGCTGAGATCTGAGGATCTCGGTTCAAAGCCAGCTGGGGCAGGAAAGTCCGTGAGACTCTTATCTCCAATAAACCACTAGAAAACCAGAAGTGGCACTTGAGCTGAAGAGTGCAGGACAGCACCCAAGCCTAGAGCTCAAGCCCCCAAAAAAAGAATGTTCTATTTTTTAAAAAGGTAATATAAGTTATAAAATATGAATGTAACTGAAAATTTCTGGGCCTGTGTTAAAAGGACTATGAAGATTTATAAAAGAAAGTAGACATTGTATGTTCTGAGATCAGAAGACTTTTTTCTTTTAAATACATTTTTATTGTACTGTACTGAGGAGTTACAGTGACATGAGCAAGGTAATGAGAACATTTCCTACCAAGCATTGTTGCCTCCTCCTTTGTTTTTCCCCTACCATCCTTTCCCTCCCACCTCCACAACAACACTCCCTCCTCCCCCCCTACACTGCCTCCCCGCCTAAATTGTAAAGTTTGTTTTTCAACATAGTGTCTTGTGCATCTCACTATTACAATGGGTCAACCTGAATCCTTATTTAAGCATTTTGTTTTTTCCCTTCCTCTCCCCAAGCTAGAGAAGTATATATACAAGATGCAGGACACCGACATCAAATATAGTGAAAACAGGGGTTATACTGTGTGGGAGGAACATACAAAGAAACAAAAAAATAACATGGTGCATTATAAGTACGGTAGGAACAATAGCAAGAAAGAAAAAACCGTTTGTGTCCCTATCTTGGGGTTCATTTCACTTAACATCAAGAGATTAAAAGGTTTCATATTATAGAGATGCCAGTTCTATGTAAATAAATATCCAAATCTTAATTTTATTAAAATATGGAAGCTTCCTGAAATATATTTGGAAGTGTCTGTGCATTTTCAGTAACAATAAAAAACTGAAAAAAAAAAGAAAAGACTAAATGTCAATACATCTTTAGAATAGTATAGACTATTGGTCACCTCTGTCCTCAGCCATGTTCTCAGGCCTGGGTGTGCCTAGCGGTGTTGGGGATTTGCCCCACAGGAATATCTAGGGCTGGCCAGGGACAAGCCTCTCACTTTGGCCAGGAACTATTTAGATGGGTGACAGAGACACCAAGTACAATCCTGTAAACCTGTGCTTGCCCCTCAGGAGATTTGATCCAAGTACGGCCCTGAAATTAGTCAGGGTGGGGTGCTAGAGCAACTGGCACTTGACTCCATTGTGATGTCATCAGATCTTTCTGGCTTGTAGGTGGGGGTAGGGAGGCAGGCCACACCCCTCTTCATTGCATGTTTCTAAATGACCAATGGCATGGGAGCATTCAGGCCACGCCCCACATTCCTGGTTGCTTGGTCACCTTGGATTCCAGTCTTCTGACTCACACTTATACCAGCAGGTATACCACATACCCTCTCACCTAGCTCCTGGTGCTTGTTGGAGCAGAGGTAATTGAGGTGTTAGCTGAAGTCTTCAGAGTGTGGTCCCCACACCTTCCCCTTCCCAGGCCACAATTATCTAAAAGGACAAATCTCTGAAAACTAACTAGAGCCAAGACACTGCTGCAAGAACACCTGCAGAGGAACCGCCCTGGTGGTGCCCCAGGAGCAACAAAGATGAAGAAACATGAAACCGGTGGTGACGCCAAGACCAGCACTGGGGAACGTAAGTCACCAAAAGAGCCACCCAAAGATCGCCATGACCTTGAGCAGCCACCTGCTCTGCAGAATATCATAGGGATACCTGAGCAATCAGTTGTCCACAGCTGCCTGGACCCCATGCTGCAGGCCACCTCCCAAATAAATGCACAGATCCAGCGTCTTTCCAGCCGCGTGCAAACAGCAAAGCGTGGAGTGACTCAGCTGGAGCAGACCCTGCAAGTTCTCCAGAGAGAGAACATGGACTTGCAGATGAAAATCCAAATGCTGCACAACAGCCAGCCAACACAGGTCCAGAGAAAGAAGAATGAGGAGCTGCAGGAGGTGCCGGTGTCCCTTGCAGCAGAGCACGCAGAGCGCCAGGCCAAGAAGCTGGCAGCAGCCCAGACACCTGCTGCTGAGCCCAGCCCAGATTGTGCACGCCTCGTGGTCATTGACATTGACGAGGAACAGCAAAATTTGGAGGAGGTGAAGAGCCCTCACTCTCTGAAGTCTGTCCTAAAGTTCTGGAGGGCTTGGTCCTTCAAGAGCCTTACTGGGAAGATCCTGCAGCTACTGCCGTCCAAGATCCTGAAATACTGGGACACAGCCATGAGCGACAACTTTGCCCTTTCTTACCAGGCTGAGGACGAGCTGGTAGAGGTGGTGGTGCTGCCCTAAAGATCTGGTGGCGACCTGGTATGGTGGGACAGGGCTCTGTCCCACACCTGTTCCTGTCACCTCAATTCCTGCCACCCAAAATCCCTGACACCTTTGTCTAACAAGGCAAGCGTAGCTGGTGCAAGCAGTTTGCTGCAGTACCTGCGTTTCACCTGCACATTGGAGCTGGTCAACTGGCTGGCTCAATTGAAAGAACTAACTGGAGGTCTGACAAGGCCCAGACTGCTGGGAAGTGGTCCAAAGCCTAGCGCCACACACAGACCAACGGTGGCCAGGAAAGGAAAGAACTCAGGGAGTGTTATTGCAAAAGATAATACACTTTTCAGAGGAATTTGAGGGGGCGATAGCAAAGTCTGTTATACTAGTGATGGGAATTATTTTATAGGTTCACAACTATTTTGTGCTTAATTATTTTATGGACTCTTTGTTAAAAAACAGGGAATAGTTATGTATGATTGGATTAATAATACTCAGTAGTATTTTAACTGGATGGCAGTGTATTCATGGTCTACCTTTGTCCAAGTGCATCGAACTCTGCACAGCATTTGTCAGTTTGACTGTTTTTACTGTATATTTAGATACCACAGGGGAGGTATTGATGTGAGCAGCAGAATCATCGCTGAAACAAAGAAGAACGATGACAGCTAAAAATCTGAGAGAAAGGGTAAGGACTGTGACCAAAGAAGTTTCTTCACAACAAAACTTGGGAAGGATGAAAGAGCTTTTTGTTATCCTCGATCTTCATTTATTATACAGTAGTTTTATTAAGTATATTCATTAGTTCTACTATATGATTGTATTTTCCAGAAATCTTTGAATTATATCTAGCAATAGTGAACTTTATTGCTTTTATGTTATAAATGCCATAATTGACCTATTAACATCAGAAAACAAACTTGTAATGAAAGGAAAACATTATTCTATAAGCTGAAAATTGGAAAAAATGTGGAGATATGCTATAATCGAAGAGCTCACATCAAATATTGTACTTAATAGGAAAATAAGGGTATAGAATGTATCTACATATTTTTCATTGAAACAGTTTGAAGTGATATGTGTTAAATATTTTTCATTTAATAAAATATAATATTCAAACTGAACAAAAGTTTGTAATTTTCTTCTCAAAAATTTAACTGCATAAGTATTATCATAGTCATACTGGCACCAGAGAGCAAGTAGATGTAATTAAAAATGCTGATGGCCCTGGCACATATTTAAGTAAGAAATTGGCACTTGTAGATGTCAAATTTCATTTAATAAGGAAATTTTTTATTGATGATGCTAGAATAATTTTCTATTCCTCAGCCAAAACAAACTTGTTTTCTGTGAATAGCTAACACTAACTTTTTAAATAATAAAGATTTTTACAAATTCTCTTTGTAGGAAGATATGTTTGTAATAGGCCTGGCAGAGTTCTAATAAGACTTTATTTAGAAAAATGACCAGCAGGCCTAATTTGGCTTATAAATTGTAGCTTGGCAACGTCTAACCTAGAGAAAATTTAAGTAAATTCCCTATGTCATGAAATTAAATTGCATCTAGTTTAAAATATTATTAAAAATGAAACAATGATAGTATATCTAGGCAAGCACCTGTGGTTCATGCCTGTATGCCTTGCTACTACAGGAGACTGAGATATTAGGAATTTGTTCTAAAGCCAGCCTGGGCAGAAGAGTACATGAGACTCTAATCTCTAAGCTGAAAGTGGAGCTGTGGTTCAAGTGGTAAAGTGTCAGCCTTGAGCAAAATAAAAGCAAAAATAAATAAATGACAGTTTCCTTACCCTGAGTTCAAGCCACAACACTGGCACAAAAAAGGAGGATAAAGCATAAAGGAGGTAAAGAAGAAAGATTCTCTTTAGCAATATAAAAAGAAAATTTTGGCCAGGCGCTGGTGACTCATACCTGTAATCCTAGCTACTCAGGAGGCTGAGATCTGAGGATGGTAGTTCAAAGCCAGCCCAGGGAGGAAAGTCTGTGAGACTCTTATTTCCAATTAATCACCGGAAAATGAGAAGTGGCACTGTGGCTCAAGAGGTAGGGCACTCATCTGGGCTCAGGGATATCGCCCAGGCCCAGAGTTCAAGCCCCAGGACCAACAATAAATAAATAAATGAATAAATAATCCTTGTGATCTCAGAATAGAGATCTTTTTTAATAGATAGGAAATCCAGAACCTGGAATCAGAAAGAATCATGCCTTGTCAAATCATGGCCAGTACATGCCTCCCATAGCATGTAATTTTCCATATAGTAGGCACTCAGTAAAACATTTGCTGGATGAACAAATACTAAGCTTCATGATTAATTGTGGAAGTTCAAAGCAAAACAAGATTTAATTCTCATAACTTCATAAACTAGAGATGGAGAACTTAAGAACCAATGACTCAACAGTCTTCCTCCAAGAAATTGATTCTAAAACATGTCCACACACAAATGAAGGAAGTATTCAACTATGTTTATTCTAGTGCTGTCCATATAGTAGAAAGAAAGAGAAGAAAGAAAGAAATGATGGTGAAGGAAGGGAAGCAGAAAAGGAGGGAGGGAGGGACGGAGGGAGGAAGAAAGGAAGGAAGGAAGAAAGGAAGGGAGGGAGGAAGGTATGGAAGGAGGGAGGGAGGGAGGGAAGGAGAGAGGGAGGGAGGAGAAAAAATAGAAATAATCCAAATACCCTATGAATAGAAAAGTTATTAACAAATTATGGTACATGCATCTGTCAAAATGTTGCTTAGCCATAGAAATAATTAATTATGTAATCTTTATTAATTTGGAAAGCTGTATGTATGTTTTGAGTAAAAAAATTCCAAGCAATGAGGATAAAATCTTAACGTCAAAAAATTAAGAAAATAGTTTTAAATGTATCTTGAACTTCCAAGGTTACATAAGCATTAAAAGTATTTAATGTAGAATGAAATCTGAAATGAATTTATATAACTTCACACTATTCTTCTTTGTCTTATAAAAGTTAGAAAGCCTCTCATAACATACTCTGCCAGTACTCAGAATAGAACAGTTTCATCTTTGGAGAATTTTTATCTATAAAGTCTTTCCCTTAGTAAAAGGATCATGTTGAATTACCTTCAAATTATGCTTTCAACATTCTGTTTCTTTCTCTATTATTCTTAGACCCCTTTCACTTTATCGCCTGCATTTCTCAAGCCTTCTGGGCTTAGGCTGCACAATACCAAAAAGCTTCCAACAAAATGAATCTTGACGAGAAAAATGAAGCACTTATTTCCATCATTACTCAGAAATATAACTAAAAGTTTCATTTCTAAAATGAAAATGGAAAGATGACTTCTTTTCATAGAGATTAATTAGTTATGATTTGAGATTCCCCAAGCTGTGGGTAAACAAGTTCATGCAGAGGTCAAAATTTAATCAATTTACTTACTTAAAAACTTCAGAGGGTGATAAATGCATGGTGCAAGATAAACTGATATACATATACATATATACATATATGTATGCCATCTTAGAGTGGATGACATTCCAAGGGTTATGGAAATTTACAGATTGGATACGTGTAATGGAGTAAAATACAGACTTAACGTTTCTACAAAATCATGGAGGAAGTTGTATGCAGAATCTGTTTCAAGGCAGCAAACTAGGAGCAGAGAGCTCCATGAGTATGTGGTCACCATCACACAGCGGGAAATGATGGTGATTTGAACATGGATAAAAGCAGATGGTGTCAAGCATTTCATCTACCACTTACATGGGCTGGATGTGATGGTAAAAACAAATTAATAATCAGGGTTAACTTCTACATTGGACCACATCACTCCCAGTATCCTTGAGCACTCTGAATTCAGAGAACAGGTAGAGATAGAGTCCAGACATAAAGACTGAGAAGGGAGTCCTACCTTGAGTAAGTAAGGAATGGAGAAAATGATGTGCAATGTAAATGCAGAAAGCATAATATAGTGGAAGGCAAGAGATTAGAATGTTTGGAAGGGAGGGAAAGTGATTAATGCTCCTGAGAGATCATGGTTGAAAGAACAGAGCAAAAATAACCATTAGTACTGGCCAGAAGGAAGTTCAGGGTATTCTTGGCCCAATAGCTAAGAGTAGAGCAAGAATGGAAATGAGAGAATGGAGGAAAGAAAAGAGCAGAGAGCACAACAACTCCTTTGTGAAGATTTGAGACAAAGGCAAACAGAATCGAGATGAGACAATAGATAGAGGAGGATATTGGATCACTGAAGGATTACTTATTTTGATGTTAACAGTAATGATCCATATTGAGGAAATGGAAGACATGGGGCAGAGAAAAAGCTACTGAAGTCAAGTCCTCAAGTGTGACAGGAATGCCTGAGTCAGGCCACAGCAGAATCATTGTCCTGAACCCTGGCCCACTCATGTCACCTAGGCAAGGTGTAAATAACCTGTGTGAGAATAGATACAGTGGGAGAGAGCAATGGAGAGAGCAGGACTTCCCAGCTGGGCCTTTTATTTGTCCCAATGAAGTGTGAGATCCAGGTGTCAAGCTGAGAATTAGAATGGGACACCAATGCAAAGTGCTGAGGAATTGTCTCAGGAAGAACAATCTCTCTTTTTTTTTAACCTTCAAAATTGTGACAGGTATTTATTAGCATGATGATATTGTTTCCTGGAGCCCTTATGGAGCAGATTTTGGCCTGCTTATCTTTAGATTCATGTTTTTGTCTTTCCATGCCCTATGCTCTATTTTTTAATAAGTTTTTTATAGTGAAAATACTGTACAGAGGGGTTACAATTACATGAGCAAGGGTAATGAGTACATTTCTTATCAAGCATTGTTGTCTCCTCTTTTGTTTTTCCCCTACCATCCCTGCCCTCCCATCTCCACCACCTCTCCCCCTCCCGAACCCCCCTCCACAAAAGTTGTAAAGTTCGTTTTTCAACATAGCATTTTGTACATCCCATTGTTGCAATGGGTCTGCCTGTATCCCTTTTTAAACATTTTGTTTTGTTCCCTTCCCTTCCCCAAATTATACCAACATCAAATACAATGAAAACAGGGGTTATACCATGGGGAAGGGACATACAAAGCAACAAAACAATCACCTTATAAATATGTTAGAAACAGGGGCTGGGAAGGTGGCTCAGTGGTAGCGTGCTTGCCTTACATGCATGAGGCCCTGGGTTCGATTCCTTAGCACCACATAAGCAAAAAGAAAAAAGCCAGAAGTGGTGCTGTGGCTCAAGTGGTAGAGCGTTAGCCTTGAGCTGAAGAGCTGAGGGACAGCGCCCAGGCCCAGAGTTCAGGCCCCACGACCGGAACCAAAAAAAAACATGTTAGAAACAATAGCAAGAAAGAAAAAAAAACACTTGTTGTAACAGGAAAGTACCTCTCAGAGATAAATGCCACTAAAGTGGAGCTCACCCCCAGATGTCTGGCTAGCCAGTATCATCTTATGTTAGTCTGCAGGGATGTTTACCACTCAAGGAAAGGAGTGGTGGAGGGGCCTTTATTTTACAAGCAAGAGCAATAGAGGACTCACATGCTGAAGAATTTAAGACAATAGTGTTTACAAATGAACCTAGGATTAGAGGCAGTTGTATCAAACTCTAAAACTCTTTCAACTGCTTCTTGTTTTCACTGAAGTACTTAGAAACGTATGAGAATGGTAAGGGGGAGTGTTTTTAAAGCTCATTCTAAGGTCATGGTACACATGCTTTCAAAGAAATGAGCAGAATGTATATAAGCAATTAATGGACACTTTTGGCAAACCATTATTCCATTATTCCATCTAAAACCTGTGTTAAAAGCTAAATTTTTAATAGACTTTCTTATCTTAATTGCTTAGCGAAAGTTCGATAAGATGGCAATCTATAAAATGACTTGAAAGAATGATGCATGCTATAATGAGGGTGGCAATATTTACTCAAAATGAATTCCTGCTCATCAACTAATTAATAAAACTAGGAATAGTCATGGCCTTGGGTAACAAAAACATCCAAAGTCTAAGAGCAAAACAGTGTCAAAGAAAACAAATGTCCTGTGGGAAATGTCTTTAAATGCTCATCACCTTATAAATCAACTTGAGAGAATCAAATATGGCAATTAACAGGCAAAAAAGCCTTAATGTAGTTCTTGGAAGCATAATGCAAAGAAATAACAGATCATTTCTTTTCTACCTAAACAAGGTGAAGAACAACGGAAATAGCAGAAGTATCAAAAATCTGATGCAAACAGTGCATTGTGGGTAAGCTTGTGGTCCAGTGATTGGAGCCAAGGCAACAAGGAATATGTACACTTGTGTGTGGCCATGCGTGTGTGAACCCACACACTTCACAAAGCTGCATGGAATCCCAGTCACAAATGTATTTGACACATGTGATTCTGAACTATCAAAGCTCCTGAAGATTTAATTCAAGTCAATTTTATAGTCATCCAGTCAGACTAATTGAAACACATTAAAATATGGCTAACGTGGGACACTGACTAAGAAGAAAACCACAGAGGTATTTTGTTTTGGTCAGTCAAGTGTGAAGTTTTTACTAATGGCCTAAGAACTTGGGGATACATAATGTATTTTTAATTTATGCAGTGAGGATTTCTCAGCAATAGAAATCTCATACTCAAAAGAATATGCACAAGCAATTTTTTAATTGAAAATAACCCAGGTGAACAAAAGATGTATAAATGCATAAATTTATAAATGAGCCTGTTTGATAAGCCCAGATTGCATATTATACAAATCATCGGAGATGTAATGTGGCTGTGCCATTGAAGTTTCTAGCAAGAATAGTAAAAGAACTGCCATTTGTCAAGTGCTTACACTGTGACTACAGCTGTCAGGCTCTTCATAATACCCTAACTTGAAATGAAAATGACTGTTTTCCTCATTTAACCAATGGAAACAGAGTGGCTCCAAGCACATATGCCAAAGCTGTCTGTATAGAAATCGAAGATGTAGACATGAGTGAGATGACATTAAATGCTCCCAAGCTCTTCATAGTTCCCACATCCCTCCCAGCACCCCTGAGTCTACTATGCAAGAGCACATGCTACTAATTATTCCTCCATATACAGTACAGCCCTGCACAGCATAGACATGCCCTGCTTCTCCTCCCCCATCCTTCGTTCCTACTGACCTCCCACCAAGAATCCCCTTCCTTTTGCCAACATATCCTCCAGGTGTCTGTCCATAAATCATGTTAGCCATGACTGGAACTCACTCCATCTCAGCCTCTCTCAACACACTCGCTTCCTGCTCACATCATGCCAGTCCTATGGATTTGATTGAAAGATCTGAGAATACTCCCAGTTTTTACATGACAGCTGCAAACTATTGTTGAACAGAGGAATGAAGGGTCAACTAGCATAAAATGACTTAGAAGAAAACAGAGAAGGTATTAATATATTTCCAAGTTTCTGGTACAAAGAAAGTGCTCAGTAAATATTTGTTGAATGTATGCGTAGTTAACCGGTTGATTGAATGAACTGATTGATTGCTAAGAACAGTAGCACAGCTCATTGATGATTTTGTTAAATCATAGGGTTTATCAAATTCACTTCAGGTAATTCTTGGTTGAATCTTTGGCTTATGAATGCACAAGTGCTGTCTGACTCTCCATTAAGAAAGGTCACATGGGATAGGACACTGGCTTGTGTTGTGGGCACAAGACTAGTTCTTAGAAAACACCCAGGGAAAGAGGGAACAGCTGACAATAAGAAAAAGGAAAGAAATGTACATATCACCCAAAGAAATAGCTATATTGTCAAAGCTCATAGAATCCACAAACTTTATAGATCACGATAAAGACAATTTGCCCCACGAAGGTTAAAATGTGTTTATGACTTTAACTAAATATCACTATCTTACAAGACTACAAAATGTATGAAATATATGTAATCACTTAATCACAATGAAAATAAAATAAAAAAGAAAACACCCAGTGCATATTTTCTAAACTGTTAAACTTATTTGAACTTAGAAAAAAATCTTTCTAAGAGATAGGGCCCAAAAAGGGCAGGGTCAAAAGAGAAGTCTCTACTGTGAAAGAGTTAGAGTGCCATTCACTGAACTTTGCTCTGAACATGTCTTTCACTTAGGAATAGGTTAAATGGGATCATCGTGTTCAGGAGGCTGAGATTTGGGGATTGAGGCCTGAATCGAGGCCAGGACAGAAAATTCTCTGATATTCATCTCCAATTAGCCATCAGAAAGCCAGAAATGGAGGTGTGTCTCAAATGGTAGAACACCAGCCTTGAGCAGAAAAGCCAAGTGAGAGTACAAAATACTCATTCATGCAACACACACTTGTACAAGGCAAGCAAGGCGAGACATGGAAAGACTCACCTGGAACTCGTATAGTGCATTGGTATGTTGAAGAAGGAAGAGGGCTGAATGAAGGAGTTCAGTGGAGTATGAGACTGAATATTTGTTTCATTCTCAAAGCTCATATGCTGATCCATAATTCCCAAAGGGAGAGTATTTGGTAGCATATTTGGAAAGTGATTATGTGAGGGGGATGGAGCCCTCAGACGTGGGAGTTCAAGACCTAGTACTGGCACGCATGCGCGTGCACACACACACACACACACACACACACACACGAATATATATATATATATGCATAGATATGTGTATATATGTATTTATAATGGTGATGAATATTCAGAACTCTTAAGAATGTAGCATTGCCTCATGTGTAGGCTAAAATTTCTTAAGTTTTCAGTGAGATGCTTTCTTAAAATGGTGGTAAATTCCTAGTGGTGATGAAATTTTTCCTAGTCATTTTGGACAAGCAAGGCCAATGGGTTAAAGTCTTGACCCTTTGCTTTCCTCCACAATACATTCCACCAGTTTCAGCAAGGACAGTCCCTATCCTCTGCTGTTCACATCCCTAAATCTCCCTTTCTCAGTGATTCAGCCCTCAAATAATTCCATTCATATCATCGCATTGCTGGAACAAAATCTCACCAACTCACAAACCAAGCTTAGGAGACACACTTATACTAAGATGTGAATAACAGATAGCTTTGAAATGCATCCCATGTATTGTGTTTTTGTTTTGTAAAGAAATTCAGGTGGCCCTAAAGGACATATGGGAGAAAGAGCTCTCAGTACTCCTTGGAACTCTGATCCTAGAACCTACCACACTAATTTCATGAGCTTTCCCAGTATTAAGGAACACCCACCATGAATGCTGTCCAGGGGGAGGGGAGTTAAAGTACTTCCACAGCTTACTTTGCTCGTGTGACAAAAGAGACTAGACTCCAGAGTATGTGTCTCAGCGTCATCCCCAACAGGATTCTTTCTTTGGCCCACATCATCTTGATGTTTATGTTTGACATATTGAGCAAGTTCTCAACTCCAAGATTTTGTATCGACTGTGGCTCTGCTTGCTTTGTGTTCCACAGTTTACATATAGACCTGTTCTTATGACTCAGTTCAAACATCCCAGCTAAGTCTTTTTGTAGCCTACTGAAACTCCAGAAGCTCAATGATCCTCCAAGATCAAGGCTCTGGCCGACTCTGCTTGTTGACGTCTGCAGCTAAATCCCAGGGAAAGAGGCACAAGGTCTCTCTCAAGCCTCTGAGGGCTTCATCCCCTGATCTAATCACTTGCCCAACTGACATTACCAAATACTCTCCCCGTGGGAGTTATTCAGTCTAATCTCTCCACGGAAGTCCTTCCTTTGAGCCTTCCTCTTCTTTTCTTTCCTGAAGTACCCATGCACTCTGCGAGTTCTAGGTGAGTCTTTCCATGTCTCTCCATGTTTGCCTTGCACAAGCATCTGTTGCATGAATAAACACTTGACAGATGATTGAAGGACCAAGTCCAAGAGTGCATCAATTACAAAAGAGTTTAAATTAGTGAGCCAGGTGAAACTGGCATCAGGCTTTATAATTTTTAATTAGGAAGGAGGGAGGAAACAAGCACTGTATGTGTGTGTGCATTAAAAGAACATGAATCATGCTGGAACTGCATAGAAGTTCTGTTTGTGTATAAATGCAACACGCCTCCTACATGGTACTATGGAATGGTAATGCCCAGGAATTTGGAAGCTCCTAGGTTTAAGTATCAACTTTGACTTTGTTCCTTAAAATTAGCAAGTCCTGACTCTAAATGAGTTTGAAGATCTTACACGTGATGAGAAGGTAAGTTTAGGTGAAGGACATAGGAGACATAGGAGAGAGGAAAGAGTTCAAGAAAAAAGAGAAAGAAATCATAGGGGAAAAAAAACATTGCTATGCCGTGACTATAGGTAAGTAGCTGAAACCCTTGGATGTTCTTGTAAAATCATTAAATTCTAATTAATGTTAGATTAGGCTTGCCACAGTGTTATGAACCCCAAAGTGTTTCTTCTCAGATTACAAGTGCCCAGTCTTCTCCTGCTGGCCTCACAGATGCTTATCAAGAACGTCTTGGTTCTTGTTTGAGACATGAATTCCTTAAGCTTCCAAGTCAGAGACAGTAAGTGATGAAAACTCATTACTTGAATATTGCCTCACAGATAAACAAGGTGGTTAGGGACTTTGATGGCCTGACATTGAGGAAAGGGTAATGCTTCCCGGCTCTTTGGTGCAGAGAACTGCTGTGCAGAAGGGCTGGGCTGACAGCTGGTCACAGACTGCCTGTTTTTCTGCTTGTGAATATTTCAGGAAGCATCTTCAAGTCAAATAATAATTATTTCCCAAGCTAACGTTAACTAAGCACTTTTTAAGGGTCTGTGGGGGGTGAAACAATCCTGGGGCTTGAACTCAGGGTCTGGGTACTTTTCCTGAGCTTTTTGGTTCAAGGTTAACATTGTACTACTTGAACTACAACTCCATTTTTGGCTATTTTGTGGGGGGTGGGGTGGTGAAGTGGGAAGAAAGTGCTTAATTAAAGATAAATATCTCATGACTTTTCTGCCCGGGCTTGCTTTGGACAGCGATTCACAAATCTCAGCCTCCTACATAGCTAGTATTATAAGCATGAGCCACCAGCACCTGGCAACCAAGCACTTTTTTCATTGAAAATTAATGACAAAGACTTTGAGGGTCAGGAATGTTGAATGTGGAGCTATGAAATCAAGTTTTGGCATTGCTTCAAACTCTGGCTTCTGTTTTAACACAGGCCACCTACTAAGGACCAGGGCAAAGACACAGATCTAAGGCTTTCTTTGTCTCAGATCCTGTTTGCCAAAAGCAATCAAGAGGCTAACTCCATTTCTCCAGCTTTTTCCATTGTCCAATCCCTATCATGTTTTCCCTCATCCAGCTTTTCTCCAATGTAGGGATAATCCTTTCAGTATAGCCCAATTGTATAAGTTAGGACTCTCCAGGAAAAGAAAAAAAAACAATAGGATGGATCCGTATGTTACAGTAGAAGGGATACATTGTGATAATTGGTTCACATGATTTTGAAAGCCAACATGCCCATGAAATGTTATGTGCAAACTGGGCAACCAGGAAAGGAGTTTGTACAATCCAGTCTGAATTCACAGATCTGATCTGTGTGTGTGCGTGTGTGTGTGTGTGTGTGTGTGTGTGTTTGTGTGTGGGGGGGGTGTGAATGATGGTGGAGGGGTTGCTGGAACAATCCTCAAGAACCAGAAGCTCTCATATCCTAAGGCAGGAGAATAAGGATGTTCTAGATCCAGAAGAGTGAGCGAATTCTCCCTCTCCTCCTTGAGTAAAGGGGAAGACTACTCCCAGTCTGGTGATAGCAGATCTTCTGTACTCACTCTACTGACTTAAATACTTCTCTCTCCTACAATTGCTCTCACAGACAAACATAGAAATAATATTTTACTGGCTCTTTGGGTATCCTTTAGCCCAGTCAAGTTTGGCAAGAAATTTACCATCGTACCAGCTTCCTCATTTTGTCCTCCTTTCAGCAACAACTTCAATCAATAATTGTCAGACGTCTTCTAGACCCTTTTCCGGGACTTTGTGCAGCTCTAGCTCCATTGTAACTGGTGCACTTGCCATCCTCAGACTTCTCCTCCTACCGGGCATCTTTCCCAGTCTGTGCTCTTCATGATGGGTTCAGGTATGTTACAATCTCACCATGATTCTTCAGACCATGTCATCAAGTCTTGCTCCTTGTCTTCCACCAACTCTAGACATATAATAGCCTCAAGACCCCAGAGTGGCTTTTTTTGTGCTCTGTTGAACATTTTGCATGAAGTAAAAATTAATAATGCTCATTGAATGAGTGAATGAATGAATGAATGGATAAACTAATGAGTGGATCTGGGTAGCAATGTCTCCATGACTTCACTGAGCAAAATTCATCATCTATACTATATACCAATTTCACATATCATCTACAAAAATATCACATATCTTATCTATGTGAGTCTTTTATAAATTTATGTTAGCTAGAATCTGAAGGTTTTGACTTGGTTCTATATCATCCATCACACTGTGACTTCTCAAACTTTCTCCATTTACCCTAGATCTGCCGGTAGAGTCTCAGGCAATGATTGAAACTTCTACAATACTCAGGACACCTCACTTGAGCTGTCTTCCCCCATATTAATCTCTCTCTTACATTCTTATGCCTTGTTCAGTCTTCTAGAAAGTCACACTCTATTGACAAAGTTGTCCTTTTTCCACACCCTCACACACTTCTATCCCCATCCAGTCTATTGGTCTGCTGATGTCATCTGGGCAGGGTTGTTTACTCAAACTTCAGACAACTACCACTAGTGCCTACTTTCCTCTCCTGAGGAGTCGACCCTGCAACCTATCTTCAGCCATGGCGCATTTTTATCTTCCTAATATATCTTGTCACTCTGGAACCCACTCTATTAAATAGACATTTCTCAATTTGATTATCAGAATTTTCCCCAGAATACCCTTCCTGACTTGCTGATTTTGTACAAGGAAAAGGAGAGCAGCTGTTTTGCATGATAAATGAGCCCCATTTGGACATAAGTGTTGATTTTTTTTGTCAAGTATCTTCTACATGGATTTCCGGCTTCATGTGAAGGGTCTCTGGTAATATACTCGCTGGAAGTCCTGGAAGCCTGTAGCTAAGTCATGCTGAAAGAGATGCTGGTGCTTGGGCAGATGTGGGATATATTTAGATACATACAAACATGCTTACCACAGAAGTGCCCACCTTCTTCGGTGCATTTTCTCACTGCAAAGTAGTACAAGTGTCTCTCAGTGGGAGATGCCATCTTGCTGCCACGACTGATAGCAGGCCACCCCTCCTGTGGAGAAAGCAACTCAGAGAACAAAGTTCAACACCTGGATGCAAAATAGAAGCCAATTATTGTAAGCATCTCTTCTCTACCTGGCCCTTCCTTTATTAATGCTGAAGCTTAGGCATCACCGGCATGTTGATCTCTGGCTTCGTTATAAACATCATGATCAAACTCTAATTCCACATCAAGTAAGTATCTTCAAAGTAGACTTCGTGTTGACACTTTAATCTATTCAATCAATTACAGATGGAAAGAACAAATGCATTCCGATGCAGTATAGTGATTTGTGTGCTAAACTGTTGCTTTTATGTAGTATGATAGACAAATTTTAAGGAAAATTAATATCTTTTCATCTCTATAACAACTGTATATTGTACAATGACATTAGCATCAATGAAGGACAACTTGAATATCAAAATTTGAAATTGAGTGAAAAAGTTTATCAAAAGTGTACACAATTTCTACTCTTTTTTCTTTCCTCTCTCTTTTCTCTTGCCATGTTTTCTTTTTTTTAATCTTAATTTTTTTAAATCCTTTTTGCAATATTGGGTATTGAATTCAGGTTCTGCCATGTGAGCTGTTCCCTTGGGCACTGGGCTTTCTTGGCTTGTTTTCAGATAGTGTTCCATTAACTCTTCCCAGACTAACCATGATCCCCCTACCTCCACTTCCTAAGTAGCTAAGCAGGCTCAAGTAATTCTTTTTTTTTTATGGAAAAGGTTGTGTCCTTTGTTTTGTTCACTTTCCTGCCAATAGGAATGGAGATAGAATGACTGAAGCTCAAGTATTGAAACATTTAAGGAAATTTTTTAGTTTATTAAATCTAAGTTTAAGTGAACTTCAAAGTATCAAATACCAGGTAAACAAATCCACTGGGTACAAACACCACACAAAGTCTTGATTAAACAATCCTGAGACAAGTAAGTGGATTGTCTTTAAAAGAAATCCTTGCCAAGCTCCAGTGACTCAAGTTCGTAATCCTAGCTACTCAGGAAACTGAGACTTGGAAGAATGTGGTTCAAAGCTAGCCCAGGCAGAAAAGTCTGCTAAACATTATCTCCAAAATAACCAGCCAAAAGCTGGGCAGGAAGTGTGACTCAAGCAGTAGTGCAATAGCCAAGCTAGCAAGTTGAACAAGCCTGAGGGTTTCACTTCAAACTCTAGTACCTCAAAAAGAAATGAAGATAATGATGAGTAATAATAGAAAAAATATCAGTATGGATCTTTAATAAATAAAGAGAATAAATCTATTAAGTTAGCAATAAAGGAAAGAAAACAGTATAAAACCCTGGAAAGCCCAAACCAAAGCGATGCCACTGGTGAATTCTAGAAAATGTTCATAGAACAAATGTTCAAATTGCTCTTTTTTTCTCTCAAGGATGATGCAAGTTGAGACAGATGCTCACTATGTAGCCTAGCCCATAAATTGTCACACAGCCTAGGCTGCCTGGAACTTGTGGTTCCCCTACCTCAGCCTCCCACATACTAGGCTTATAGGCAAGTACCACCTAACCCTGCCTGCCAAAACTCTATTACAAAACTAGAAAAGAAAGAGACACATGCTGAGCTGGATGTGGCCCCAGACCAGCCTGTCTGGACTAGCTAGCAAAATCCTATTTCCAAAACCAAACAAGCTAGATGTAATAGAGAGCACTGGTAATCTCAGCTACACAGGACTTGCAAGCAAGAGAACTGTGAATTTGAGGAGAGCATGGGCAAGAGGTACTCATGAGACCCTGTCTCAAAAACAAAATAATAGAAGGGTTTAGGCAAGACTCTGGTTTTAACTGCCAGAATTGCAAAAACAAAACTACACAGGATAGGTTAGACCTGATTGTGATTCAAAGGCAAAAGAAAAGTTTGTGACTCTATTTCTAACTAGCAAAATGTCAGACTAGAGACGAGCACTAACTTTGATAAAGAAAGGAAGTATGACACCTTATGCATTTACCCAAATGATCACAAAAAAAGTTATACTAAAGCTACCAGCACAACTACGTTTATATGGAACCAACCCAGATGCTCCTCAGTAGATGAATGGATCAAGCAAATGTGATATATATATATATATATATATATATCATATATATATGATATACATATATATATCATATATATATATTCATATATATGTATGAATTCTATGCCTCCATCAGAAAGAATGACATCACCCCATTTGTTAGGAAATGGAAAGACTTGGGAAAAAATTATATTAAGTGAAGTAAGCCAGACCCAGAGAAACAGGTCCCATGGTTTCCCTTATTTGCAATAACTACTATAAGTCTAAGACAAGGAGAAAAGGTCAAAAGCTATTTACATATAACCATATAAGATGATGTTAAAATGAACCCCATGATAGGGACACAACTTTTTTTTTCTTTCTTGATATTGTTTTTAACATATCTACAATGTACTATGTGATTTTGTTTGTTTCTTTTGTATGTTCTTCCCCCATGGTATAACCCCTGTTTTCACTGTATTCAATGTTGGTGCCCTGTATCTTGTCTACACATTTTTCTAATTTAGGGATGGGAAAGGAAATAACAAAATGTCGAAACAAGCATACAGGTTGACCCATTTTAACAATGAGAGGTACAAGACATTATGTTGAAAACAAACTTTACAACTTGGGGTGAGGATTGAGGGGGGAGTTGGGGATGTGGGGAAGGAAGGGATGTTAGGGAAAAAACAAAAGAGGAGGTAATAATGCTCAATAGGAAACATATTCATTACCTTACTCATGTAATTGTAACCCCTCTGTACCCTAATTTTACAATAAAATATATAAAAAAGAGTATGACACCTTGAGTTCAAGCCCCCAATACTGGCATGTACACACAAAGAAACCCTTGCTAAAATGGTTTCTAGAGATTGCCCCAACTTACTGGCAGCTCTGAGCAAGTGATCAGATTTACTTTTCCTGAACCAAATCAGTTGGCCACAAATCTTCTGGGTATAAAGTAGTAAATAAAACATGTGCTGTGCTAATCTTCCTTTGCAAGCATTTGTAATGATTTCAGGTCTCCAAATATTTTTTAATGGTACAAGAAAATAAACTAGAAAAATAGCATGCTACTTGAAACTTTATCAAAATGGTAGTGTTATTCTAACATTAACCAATAAAAGGGGAGAAGATAAAATATTCTGCATTTATATTAAAAAGCATAAAAAACTGTCTGTTCCAGAACCCCTAACTACTTGTGTCAAAGGATTCTGGAAGTTGTTAGTTAGGTTGGTCTATATCAGAAAAGCCAAAGTAACAGGAATAAATGAGAGATAGCTTTTATCCCCACTGTGGAAGCAATAAACAAAGAAACTGCATAAAATCAGAAATGCCTTATATTTCTCCTTTTTGTCTCTGTCTTCCCCAAAATATGCCTTTATGTCATAGTCCAAGACAGTTGCTTGAGTTCTAGACGATACTCTGGCATTCCTGACAGTTGAAAGGTTGCTTTTTTGTTGTCATTTTTTTCATCTGTTTGTCTGAACTTGGTTGTCTTTCCACACTTACATGCAAAAGTGGATGAGAAACTTAGTCATTAAGTCTAGTGTAAAGGGGAGGGAAAAAAAAAGATAGGAACACAAGTGTTTTTTCTTTCTTGCTATTGTTCCTAATGTATTTATAATATACCATGTGATTTTTTTGTTTCTTTGTATATTCCTCCCACACGGTATAACCCCTGTTTTCACTGTACTTGATGTCGGTGCCCTGCATCTTGTATATATAATTCTTTAGTTTGGGGAGGGGAAGGGAAAAAAACAAAATGCTTAAATACGGATACAGGTTGATCCATTGCAACAATGAGATGTACATGACACTATGTTGAAAAACAAACTTTACAATTTAGGGGGGAGGGGCAGAAGGGGAGGGGAGAGTGTAGTTGTAGAAGTGGGAGGGGAAGGGAGCTTGGGGAAAAACAAAGGAGAAGGTAACAATGCTTGATAGGAAATGCACTCATTACCTTGCTCATGTAACTATAACCCCTCTGTATGGTATTTTTGGAAATACCGTACAGAAGGGTTACAGTTACATGAGCAAAAAATACCGTACAGAGGGGTTACAGTTACATGAGCAAGGTAATGAGTGCATTTCTTCTTTTGGGTGGGAGGGGCGTCGTGGGGCCTGAGCTCTGGGCCTGGGCGCTGTCCCTCAGCTCTTCAGCTCAAAGCTAGCACTCTACCACTTGAGCCACAGTGCCACTTCCGGCTTTATTCTTTTTGCTTATATGGTGCTAAGGAATCAAACCCAGGGCCTCATGCATGCAAGGCAAGTGCTCTACCACTGAGCCATCTTCCCAGCCCCAATGAGTGCATTTCTTATCAAGCATTGTTGCCACCTCCTTTGTTTCCCCTTCCCATCCCTTCCCATCTCTGCCCCCCTTCACCCTCCCTCGCCATCCCCTCCCTCCCCAGAGCCAAAGATATATAGTTCATTTTCAACATAACATCTTGTACATCTCATTGGTGCAATGAGTCCACCTGTATCCCTATTTAAACAATTTGTTTTTTCCCCTTCCTCTCCACAAAGTATACCAACATCAAATACAGTGAAAACAGGGGTTTTACCATAGGGGAGGGACATACAAAGCAACAAAGAAATATCTAATAAATATGTTAGACAAGAAAGAAAGAAAGAAAGATCTGAAGATGAAAGTTAGAAGCCAGGCCAGGCAGAAAGAAAGAAAAAACATTTGAGTTCTTACCATGGGTTTCATTTCACTTAACATCAACTTATCTGACCATTTCTGCTTATATCAGACAAAAACTAGTTATTGCAAATAAGGGAAACCAAATCAAAGAAAGGTTGGACAAATGGGATTACATGAAACTGCAGAGCTTCTGCATGGCAAAGGACATAGCTAGCAAGATCAATAGAAAGCCCACAGATTGGGAAAAGATCTTCACTAGCCATACAAGGGACAAGGGTCTCATATCTAAAATATACTTGGAACTCAAAAAATTAAATCTCCCAACAACAAATCCTCAAAGAAATAACTATCCTGGGGCTGGGAAGGTGGCTCAATGGTAGAGCGCTTGCCTTGCATGCTCGAGGCCCTGGGTTCGATTCCTCAGCACCACATAAGCAAAAAGAAAAAAGCCGGAAATGGCGCTGTGGCTCAAGTGGTAGAGCGCTAGCCTTGAGCTGAAGAGCTGAGGGACAGCGCCCAGGCCCAGAGTTCAGGCCCCATGACTGGACCCAAAAAAAAAGAAAAAAAATGGAAATAACTATCCGATAAATACGTGGCCTAAAGACTTAAAGAGAAACTTCTCTGACCAGGAAATAGGAATGGCCAAAAGACACATGAAGAAATGTTCAACCTCACTAGCCAAGAGTCAAGCAGAAAAGGACAGATAAGGTGATGTTAGGGAAATCAACCCTAGGATATGTATTCAAATGCTTTTTTTTTCTTCCAAGCGATTGTTTCTAACACATTTATAAGATTATTTCTTTGTTGCTTTGTATGTCCCTCTCCCACAGTATTTGATGTCGGTATAATTTGTGGAGGGGAGGGGGAAAAACAAGTTGTTTAAATAGGGATACAGGTGGACACATTGCAACAATGAGATGTACAAGTCATTATGTCGAAAGCGAACTTTACAACTTTGGTGCGGGGGTGGGGGCGCGGGGGAATGGGGAGGATTGGGGAGGGTGGAAGATGGGAAAGGATGGGAAGGGGAAACAAAGGAGGAAGCTACAATGCTTGATAAGAAATGTACTCATTATCTTGCCCATGTAATTGTAACCTCTCTGTACAGTATTTTCACAATAAAAAATTTAAAAAAAATAAAAAGAAATGCAAATCAAAACAACATTGAGATACCATCTTACCCCAGTTAGAATGTCTATAATCAAGAACTCTAATAGCAACAGATGCTGGAGGGGATTTGGACAGAAGGGAACCCTACTGTATTGTTGGAGGGAGTGCAAACTTGTTCAGTAAGTATTTTTTACAATAAAAAATTGTTTAAAAAATAAAATATTTTAAAACATAAATATTTTTAAAAATAAAATAAAATAAAAGGGGTTTATTAAAAGTTACTCTGGAAGCTAAGATCTGAGGATGAAAGTTAGAAGCCAGGCTAGGCAGAAAATCCATAAGACTTCTATCTCCAATTAACCAGCAAAAAGCTGATGTGTACGTATGCATGTGTATCACACCCAAATCCAAATCATATGCCTATGGATACATTTTCCTGTGAAGAATAATTGGTGTTACCAAGTATTTTTGAAAAAAATCTACATATCTAATCTAAACTACTTACTAACTTTTAGTTATACGGATATACTTCCTTCTTATTTCTGCTTTTCTTTTATCTTTGGGTCCTTCTTGTAAGTAAAACCTAAGTCATGTGGTCATGTCCAAATCCAGTTTTTAAATATAAACACACAAATGCAGGTGCATGTGTATAGATGTGAGTGTAGACACCTACATGACTACATGTCACGTAGGAGGTCAAAAACTTATGAAGAATTCTTTTAAATACAACTTTTATTATCAACAGAGCTTTATCTGCTAGTATGCTGCAAAGAACGTTGAAGTCATTTCTTTGCCAGCAATTCCTGAGGGCCTGAGGGTGAAGTAAATGCATTTACATGTCAACTAAAAGAGCAGAACTCATGAAAAGAAGCATGGGAAAGATGGAGTGATTTGTCACAACGAGGCCACAGCTGCTGTCCTGGCTGAGTCCCAGGGGACATGGCCAGGGTTCAGCCTCCATTTACCAATTGCCAGAATTGAAGCCAACCATCAAGCATTTGTTACAGATGGAATAGTCTCACTATCCCCCACTTCACATAACAAACCATTACCCCAAAACGTGATTATATTTATACACAGAACCTTTAAACAAGTAAGACTTAATAAGGGTCTAGTGTGAAGGACCCGTTTCCACATGACCAGTGTTTTTATAAGAGGAAGAGGCAGTATTAGAACATGTAAGCAGAGTACTTGCTATGTGAGGACACAGCAGGTAGACAGTCACCTGCAAGCTAGAGAGAGGGGCAGCAAGGCATCCAATCTTGTTTACACCTTGATCTCAGTCTTCTGGCCCACAGCTCTCTGTTATAGTGACCCAAGCAAAGTCTTCAGTCACCTCTAACTCTTGCATCATTCAGATTTAGACCTGTAACCATGGAATGTCTTTACGTGTAAAGATCAAAATATTTCAATGTGAGCTTAAAATAATGTTGTACAAATGTTAAGGGTGCTTTTCAAAAGCTCTACAAGACCACCATCAGTTCCTAGATGTTTAACCAAAAAAATGACAGCTTCTAACTATCTTTGATGCTTGCTGAAGTGTTTTCATGTAAATCTTACCACTATAGAATATAGAAATCTTGTCAAAATTGTTAACCCTTCCCTCATTTTTCTCCTGCTTTCCTTCTCCCCCACCCCCCCCCAAGTTGTACAGCTCATTTCCAATATATTGTCTTTTGTATATCGCTGTTGCATTGGTTCCCTCCTTGTCCTTAGTCTCACCATTCCATTGTTCTACTTCCCTTTCTGAATTCAAACTAATGTATATACAATAGCAGGGTACCAAAATCAAATACAGTGACAACAGGGGATAAACCATACATACAAAGGAAACAAAAAAATCACGTAGTACATTGAGAATGTAACAGCAAAAAAAGACCACATGTGTCCCTATCTTGGGGTTCATTTCACTTACCATCATCTTATATGGTCATATATACATAGCTTTTTAGCTTTTCTGCTCATCTGATAAAATTATCCTAGATGTATACTAATTATTACAAATGAGGGAAACCATGGGACCTATATTTCTTTGGGCCTGGCTTACTTCAGTTTACTTATGGAAGTGTATAAGGAAGCCCTCTTGTACAATAAATATATGCTAATAAAAGAAATGGAAAGACTTGGAAAAAATTATATTAAGTGAAGTAAGCCAGGCCCAAAGAAATATAGGTCCCATGGTTTCCCTTATTTGCAATAACTAGTATATGTCTGGGACAAGCAGAAAAGGTCAAAAGCTATCTACATATGACCAGATAAGATGATAAGTAAAATGAACCCCAAGATAGGGACACAACTTGTTTTTTTTCTTTCTTGCTATTTTTCCTAATGTATTTATAATATACCATGTGATTTTTTTTTTGCTTTTTTGTATGTTCCTCTCCCATGGTATAACCCCTGATTTCACTGTATTTGATGTTGGTGCCCTGCATCTTGTATATACACTTCTCTAGTTTGGGGAGGGGAAGGAAAAAACAAAATGCTTAAATAGGAATACAAGTTGACCCATTGTAACAATTAGATGTACAAGACACTACTTTGAAAAATGAACGTTACAGTTTAGGCAGGGGAGGGGTGGGAGAGTGTAGTTGTGGAGGGGGGAAGGAAGGGAGGATAGGGGAAAAACAAAGGAGGAGGCAACAATGCTTGATAAGAAATGTACTCATTACCTTGCTCATGCAATGGTAACCTCTCTGTACAGTATTTTTACAATAAAAATTTATTAAAAAACAATAACTTTTAAAAAGACATTCCAAGTCTCTCCATTTCCTACCAAATAGGGCAATGTCATTCTTCCTGATGGAGGCATAGAATTCCATTGGAAAAAAAAATTGTACTAAATGAAGTAAGCCGGACTCAAAGAAACACAGGTCCCCTAGTTTCCCTAGTATACATCTAGGATAATCTTACCAGATAAGTAGAAAAGATCAAAACCTATACACATTTGACCATGTAAGATGATGCTAAGTGAAATGAACTCCAAGATACAGACAAAAGATGTTTTATCTTTGTTGCTGTTGTTTTTAATGTACTTATAATGTACTATGTGGTTTCTTTTGTTTCTTTTGTATGTTCTTCCCCCATGGTATAACCCCTGTTTTTACTGTATTTGATTCCAGTGCCCTGCATCTTGTATATACATTTTTCTACTTTGGGGAGTAGAAGGAAAATAACAAAATGCTGAAACAAGGATACAGGCTGACTCATTGTAACAATGAGATGTACAAAACACTATGTTAAAAACTAACTTTACAACTTTGGGGAGGAGGAGGGAAAAGCTAGGGAGGTGGGGGGGCAAAGGGCTGGTTGGAGAAAACAAAGGCAGGGGTAACATGCTCAAGAGGAAATGTATTCATTACCCTTACTAGTAACTGTAATGCCTTTGTACAGTATCTTTACAATAAAAATGTAATAATAATAATAATATCAATAATAAAAACAAATTTCCTTTACTAACTTGGAAAAAAAGAATGTAAAAATTAAAGTTAAAATGGCTGCAGTTTGGCGAACACAGAGCACAATTTTTTTGGGAAACTAAGAGGCTTGGTCTGCTTTGCTGAAAAATATCGATTCATCTTAAACCATCAAATGAAGAAAGCCACCTAGAAAGACTATAAACTGCCACAGCTCCAGCCAGAGTGTTCTTGTGGAATATCCCACTAGCAACCAATCTTGCATGGCTTACTGTATCAACAGACCCCAGCACTAATCTAAATTCCTTCACAGAAACTTTCTTTTTTATTTTTTGTACATTTTTATTGTAAAAAATGCTGTACAGAGGGGTTACAGTTACATGAGCAAGGTAATGAGTACATTCCCTATTGATCATTTTTGCCTCCTCCTTTGTTTTCCCCTTACCATCCCTTCCCTCCCACCTCCACAACTATTGCCTCTACCAACCCCTACCCAAAGTTGTAAAGTTCATTTGCAACATAGTATTTTGTACAACTCATTGTTACAATGGGTCAACCTGTACCCTTATTTAAGCATTTTGTTTTTTCCCTTCTCCTCATACAAGATGCAGGGCACCGACATCAAATACAGTAAAAACAGGTGTTATACCGTTGGGGGTGGGAAACATACAAAGAAACAAAAAAATCACATGGTACATTATAAATACATTAGAAACAATAGCAAGAAAGAAAAAAAGATATTTATGTCCCTATCTTAGGGTTCATTTCACTTAACATCATCTTATATGGTCATATGTACATAGTTTTTGGCCTTTTCTGCTTGTCCTACATGTGTACTAGTTATTGTAAGTAAGGGAAACCATGAGACCTATTTTTCTTTGGGCTTGGCTTATTTCACTTAATATTTTTTTTTATAACAGGGCCAATCAACATTGTTCAAAACACCTCATTTCACCTTTTAATTCCCTTTAAAAATTCAGGAATTCTTTCCTCTGAAGGAACATTTGCTCATTCTCCAACTGAACCTGAATCTGCCAATTTGTAAATCTAGCAAGAATTCAATTTGTTTTTGATCTATCTTTAGCTTTTAATTTCTTTTACAATTTCTTGACTTATGAGAATGAAAAGATGTGGTAGGTCCCAATGTTAGCTCCAGATACTAGGCCTTCTGTAACACATGAACTTCTCTGCTTTTCTTTATGAGAGAAAAAAAATTTCAAGAAACTTAAGCTGAAAATAGGAATATAGTAATTAGTAATTCTCACCCAACAAATCACAATCTCTTTAGCGACTGCTGACTGTAAAACATGAGATTAGCATTGTTTTAGAAATATGAAAGCTCTACATTTAAATTTTACCCTTATAAAGAATACAATCAGGGGCTGGGAAGTTGGCTCAGTGGTAGAGCGCTTGCCTTGCATGCCTGAGGCCCTGGGTTCGATTCCTCAGCACCACATTA